>NW_005054325.1:5625260-5694241 GCF_000277835.1 Geospiza fortis | reverse complement strand
CACTGTGACATCCAGAAAACGTTATCAGAGGGCAGCACTGGTGCATTTTAAGATGTATGTTAAGAATACCATGAAGCATCAGATGTGTCATATTTATACTGATCTCAGGGAGTAAACCAAGTTGCTTTATACAGAGGGCTGTGAAGCTGTGACTGTAAGAAGAATATATCCCAGGGTGTTCAGGACATTCCTTGATTTTAAATTATTCAGATCTTCTAAGCAGTGGCCTAGTAGCACAAGTTTGAGTTGGCTCCTTTTCTTCTGAAAACTGTGGGTATGGTGCAGTCTTAATAATCTGTGCCTGCTTTCTGGAAAGGAACAGATGGGCCCATTCACCAGAGTACATCTCTAAGTCAGTATGGTAGCTGGAAAAGCTCTCTGCAAACCCTGTGCATCACTGCAGATGGGACTGATATCCTGATAATCTGCTGCCAGTGGTTCTGGTAGATAACGAAAACAAACATTCATCAAGAGGGTCGCATCTATTTAGTGTAGGCTTCTACTGCAGCCATGGTGCCATACCACAGAGGCTGGACAGCTGCTGCTCTCTGAGACAGCCAAGGGAACCCTGCCTTGCACCACAACACAGCAGCAACTTCAGACTTCAGTCTAAAATGAGCAGGAAAAAGCAAAAATCCCCCAATCCTCCTGTTTCACAGCCCTTTGCGGGTGCAGAATATGGTGAAATAGGTATGATAAAGATTTTGCTTTATTTTTTGTGGCTTGCAGTCTGAAAAACATGGATTGGGAGCTAATGAACAAGCACTCTAGAGCAGATCTCCCATATCCAGCCTGTTTCCTCTTTTCTTGGTGAGTAAAAAACTGGTTGGGTGGCTGGGCCCAGAGAGTGATGGTGAATGGAGTTACATCCAGCTGGCAACTGGTTGCCAGTGGTGTTCCCCAGGGCTCATCTTTGGGGTTGGTCCTGTTTAACATCTTTATGATGATCTGGATTTGGGGATTGAGTGCACCCTCATTAAATTTGCAGACAGCATGAAGTTGGGTGTAAGTGTTGATCTGCTCAAGGATAGAAACGCACCACAGAGAGACCTGGACAGTCATGGTCAATGGACTGAGGACAGCTGCAGGAGGTTCAACAAGGCATTGTGCTGGGTTCTGCCCTTGGAACACACAGCTCCATGCAATGACACAGGCTGGGAGGTGAGTAGCTCAAGACC
Organism: Geospiza fortis; assembly: GCF_000277835.1. Taxonomy (NCBI): domain Eukaryota; kingdom Metazoa; phylum Chordata; class Aves; order Passeriformes; family Thraupidae; genus Geospiza; species Geospiza fortis. The sequence continues at coordinate 5,693,063 of NW_005054325.1, read as the reverse complement.
TGTTCAGCAGAAAGAGACTTGGGGGTGCTGGCTGACAGCTGGCTCAATATGATCCAGCATGTGCCCAGGTGTCCGAGAAGGACAATGGCATCCTGGTCTGTATCAGGAATAGCGTGTCCAGCAGGACCAGAGGTGGTTATCATCCCTCTGTACTTGGCACCAATCAGACCACACATTGGATACTGTTTCAGTTCTTGACCCCTCACTTTAAAAAGGACATTGAGGTGCTGGATTGAGTCCAGAGAAGGGCAACAAGGTTTGTGAAAGGACTAGAGAACATGCCTTATGAGGAATGGCTGAGGAGCTGGGTTTGTTTAGCCTGGAGAAAAGGAGGCTAAAGGGACCTCAAGGCTCATTGCAACCACTTGAAAGGAGGCTGTAGTGAGGTGGGGGCCAGTCCATCTACTGTTCCTGCAGTGAGAGGATCAGGGGAAATGGTCTTAAACTGAGACAGGGGAGATTCAGGTTAGATATAAAAAAAATATACTGCTAGGATGCATAACAGGTATTGGAATATGTTGCCCAGGGGAGTGGTGGAATCACCCCCATCCCTGGGGGTGTTTAAGAGGCATCTGGATGTGGCACTGGGGATGGCTTAGTGGTTTAGGGGTTACAGTGGTGGCGCTAGGTGAAGAGTCGGACTGCATCATCTTAAAAGTTTCTTCCAACCTTGATCCTACGATCCTATGATTCATTGTCTGCCATCTGGGCCCAGCTCTGTAGGAACATTTAGTTCCTACATCCATTACAGATTTCATCAGGAATTAGGCACTGCGCAGCTGGACCTTACTGTACATTTGTCTGCCACAGAGTTCTTTCATAACACTGAGTTTGCTTTGGGAACATGGAGTTCCAGGAGACCCTGCAAACTGTCAGAAAAAGTTCTTCAAAATGCAGATCACAGACACTCAAGAAATCACAGGGCAGCGTTAGGTGAAAACCACATCCACGGCTCTGTGCCTTCCATAAAGACACACGATATATGACTGAAACAGAGCAAGCCCATCACACCTGCCTGATGGAATGCTTGTTTTCAGTCACTGCTGTCAGTGTCTCACATCCAGGGGAAATAAATTCAAATCCAGCTTCCCTGGAAAAGGGTTTGTCATTAGAAAGGTTTCTAATGCAGTTGTAACAGACGTCAATAAATAGCAGAATTATTTCATTGCAGGTGTAGCATCATTTAAGAAAAAACAAGAGTTCTTAAACCCTATGGCTCTTGACAGCCCCACTTAGAAAAGAAAATATCCCAATTCAACCCAACAACAGCTCAGTAAAAGTTGCTTTTTAAAATGGCAACTAGTAAATTCCAGGGGCAAGGTTACAAAGTAGCTTGTTAGCAGCTCAAGTGTACTCTAGTCACTTCCTATCCCTCTCTCTCTCTCTCACAACAGGAGGCAATTTTAGACTGCAGAGCACAGATGTGTCTAGCAGACACATCCTTCTTCCTGCATCTTAAATAAGTGTCTCACAGACTGTGAGCCATTAATCTCATAAAAAACAGGTACTCAAATAGGATTAGAAAAAATATAACAACAAAAATCGCTGAAGAATTGTCAGTAGCTGTAAGAACCAAATGGATACCTCCTGCTGTGAAGAAAACCCACTGTCAGCTATTGCTGTTATTACTCTGAATCCTTGAACAAAGGCTGGAGGAATCAATTTATCTGTGCATTTCCAACTTACCCATCCTTGTGGGACCAAATGCCACTGCCAGGTGCATTCCCTTAAATATTTTATTTAACTACCTTACAATGCATGTTTGTTACGCTGTCATGGCACTGACTACTGTAGTAATTTTGAACTTCTGTGATTATTCATGATTAGTGAGTGAAATGAACACAGCTTCTTTTTCCTCAGCTCCCCATGCTCAGTCTGGTATTCCATAGGCTGGTTCTTCCCTTCTGCCAAGGTATAAGCAGGGGAATAATTCACCCAGGAGTGAGTGAACTCAACCTCACTGCTTCACAGGCAGGGATTTTCTTCCCATCTCTCCAGGTTACTTAAAATGGAGTCCAGAAGAAACAATATGAAAAAGTTACATACTACAGACTACATAAATGCCTAAGTATTCCAGTAAGATTTTCATGCAGATTACATGGAACTTCCGAGACTGACAAAAATTATCAACTCAATCTGATACTTTTGGAGACTGGAGCATGGACTGGCTTTAGTGAGATCACTGCACAAACTTGTACACTAAGGCACTTGCCATAGTGGGAGATTTCCTGTTGTCTGTGCCTTGAAGTTCTTTATAAATTACCCTCTGACTATACTTTTTGTGCATCATACATAGCAGGTACGCATCAGATAAACTTAGGAGAAACAGTCTTTTCCAATGTGACTCCTGAAAAAAACAATTTTAGCCTTAGACTGAATCTCTGTGAAATGGTTGAAACAAGGGCTTGAACATTCTGAAAGCCAGACTCTGCCACTGACTGACTGTATGATCCCAAGAAAGTTGTTCATTTGTTCTATGCCTTTCATTTCTCCATCTGGAGATACTTTAAAGCTGGTACATACATAGAGCTCAGTTACTTGCTGATTATAGTGCACTTGACATGTGCACACAAAAAACATTTTGAAACAGAAATTTTGAGTGCTGACTGTAACATTTTTGGTTTATTTTTTTTACAAAACAAAAAAAAAAAAATTGCATTTTTCAACTATCCTACAATTTATCACTGTTATCAGAGCTGGGGAAAATGTTTTCTCTGCACTCCATTCCTGAGAACACTTTGAGCCTTTGCCAATCAGGAAAAGCCATCTTTTCTTTAGCACAAATTTATTCTTCTTGCAAAAAACCCCTTGTGTTTTATGACACACAGCAGTCAAATGATATTCTAGACACAGACATGAATCCATCCATGAGGTGAAGTGTAGCATTCATGTAACAAAACCAAACTAACTTCTTGTCTGCATTTGTTCAACACAATTCTGAATCACTTTACCTTTTGGAAAACACTTCTTTGGGAAGGGAAAAAAAAAAGTTATGCTACCAAAATCTACATTAATCCACTATTCTATGCAGAACTTCTCAGACAGATCTTTTATCAAAACAGCCCTAGCTAGCTTTAATGATTTACTTATGCTGCATTAAAACTCATATGGTATTTGATATAATTTACTTACTGCTTTCAGTGTAAGCTCTTTCCAACTTGTTTCTTTTAAATGAACGGTTGCTTTAATGCTGTAAATATTCAGCAAATATCAATATTATGGCCAGCACAATGTGGTTCAGTGTAGCAGTGCCAAGTTTTCATTGATTGCTGCTTGTATGCTCCAGTTTTAAGACTTGCTTTTAATAAGCTCAAAATATGTTCATGGGATTGGTCTCAAAATGTCTCTAGTGGAATAATCAAGCTTCTAAGAGGCTGCAGAGAAAAACAAAAAATTTATTCAAAGAATTCCAGCTCAGACACTCAGTCAAAACAATTCCTGGCTTAGCCTCATTAAATAGGTCTCAAGATGAACATCCACTTGACAAAGGCAGCTCTGAAGGACTGCTTAGGGCTTCCCCCAGCCCTGGCACCAGGGCCTTTGCAGATATCGCATATTGTGGCTGCTCCCAAGTCCCTGTTCTCAAAGCCATCAGAGTCTTTGTTGCTCCCCCAGACCCCACTGCAATCAGGGATCCCAGCCTATGCCCATGAATCTCATCAGCCACGTTTCACAGGCTGAATGCAGTCCAGCCTGCTCACCAGCTCCAGTTACCATTCAACATTTTAACTATAGATAGCATCTCCATCATTGGCTTTGGATCTCCAAAAACCTGAGTTTCTGCCAAAACCCTGGGCCACAACTACCCACTGATGTGGAGTGAAGAGTTCCGGGGCAGGGGAAGGTCCCCAGGCACTGGGTCTGAGGGACACCAGCCTTCAGCCTGAAGGACACAGAGTAGCAGCAGGCCATTGACCAAAGGGAACGTGAGGAGGGGAAGAGGAGGACACAGAATGAGCAACATCAGAATGAGATTCCCAGTTTTGGTGGAAAGCACTAGAGCAGAATAATGTGGCCCTTCCTCTGCAAAGGAGAAGTGGTTTCAGAGGTGGAATGTAAAGCTGAACATGGGTGAGGGCCTTCCAGTGTCACATGATGTCAAACATAAGGAGCTTCTCTGCACTAGCAACCCACTGTTTTTATTATCATATTTCATCAATTCTAGTGGTTCTGCAAATGGCAACTGAATCAAGCCTGGAGCTTTCTGGGGAGAAAACAAAGGACAGAAAAAAGACAAAGAGAGGCACAAGAAAAAATGGAGGATACTCTTTTCAGCTGGGACCTGTGATTCTTAAAGTTTAGTAGGACCATGGAGACAGTGAGGGAATCTTTAAAGCCAGTGAGATGATTTGACTACATTAATGGTGTATACACTAAAGAGAAGAATATGAGAAAAAACGTGCTTTGACAAAGTGGAAAGAAAATTTTTAAAAAACAATAGTTATCATTTCACAGACTTACAAGTTTATTTGAAAGACTTTAGACTAAAATTAAACCCTTAAAGTTAATCCCTCCAAACTTTAAGAAAAATCAAGAGAAATCAAGGTCTTGATCAGAATCAAGACCTAAAATCACCTGGGGAGATAAGTTACATTTTTTCATTACAATATTTTCCACAGAGAACAGAATAAATACAACAATATGTTCTAAAAACTTCTCTTGCAAAATGTGAGCTGTTGTCTGAAGTTCAAATGCAAGTGTATTTCCCTGCCTTGTCTTCACCATCCACCACATTTCAAGAGCAATGACTCTCACTGTAGAATCAGCACTGTACCTTCTGTTAAGGATTCAGCCATCTAGCCAGGGGAACATTAATTTGACCTGTGGCAAAGACATTTCTCAGTGCAGTTCAAACTGGGATAACTCAGATGTAAATGAACTGGAAAAAAAAAATCAGTCTTTATTTAATAGAAAATATGCAAATGTAGAAAAACACCCTGCTATTTATGCAGCCTTTCTATGACATAGTTAGATTAATTTTAGATTCTGGAGGTGGTGCTGTTTTGCTGTTCTGTATTTTTAAAGACGTGTCGCCACACAAACATTGACTCTATCACATATCATCCAATCATGCTATTTCCCCAAAGTTAAGAATGTAAGTTTGGGAGGAATGTGTACAGGTGAAAGCCCTGGAAATGAATCCAGGTTTCTTGAGCCTCAATCAAATACTTTGTCAGAAGGTTACCTTTCATCTAGGTGAGATTTCTTGCTTTACTTTTGCAGAGACACCAGCACCAGGCCTGCGCAGAAATAACACTGAATTACAGGAATTGAAGCAAATGTCAGACCATTTTCCACAGTGCTTGTCACCCTTTTTGTCACAGGGCAATTAACGTGTAAACTCAAAGTTCTGGAATAAGATCTAATCTGTTTCAGTTTCTTCCTCTCCCACCCTTTTGAAAACAAGCTGTGTCCTTCAGCCTTGACCACTCCAGGCTAAACTCCCACTTGAAGCACATGCACAGGAAAAAGATCTTGCCTCTGCTCACATCAAAATCCTGAAGCTCCTGCTAAAAAAGAGATAACCATCTCTAAAAATGAATCAATCAATTGAATTCTCTTTTTCAGAGCTTAAATCACATATAAATTAGCTAGAAATTTTTTGTTCAAGTGTTTCTTTTTCTCGCGTATTTCTGGCTTTGCCTGAGACTGAAACTCACATTATCTAATATAATTCAGAAACTTTTTCTGTCTAAAGAGAACTTGAATATTTGAATGATTGACAGATTTTACAAAACTGATCATGATTTCTCCACAATATTGACTGCTCAGTGAGCTGTCAGATATTGTGCAGCTGAAGAACAAAAAAAGTAAGCATGTTATTTGCTGGAATTGAAATGTCAATTAGATCCTGTGATAAGTTAATTGATATATTTAATGAAGAGTGATATTTTTCTTTGATGTGCAGGAAAAATGGTGCCATCAGTATCAAAAAACATTTGCTAAGTTTGCTGCAACAGGTAATTGCTCACTTTCCTCTTTTTGAAATATTTTGCTTAGAGGGGGGTTAAGCTTTTGAACTGAAAAATGTTCACTGGGCTTAATGCCTCCTGTCAGACTACATGCATTTGCCTCCCTGAATAGCCTAAAATAGAAGTTAAACTGGAAAATACAATAGTTCTTGCACAACATTTGTTTTATTTATTCATCTCAGAGGAAAAGAATGGGCCAACAAAAAAGATATGAGGTCACTTTTCACTCTTTCATGGATTTAAATTTAAAAATAAGTTTGTGTTGAGGCCCAATTCCTCCTCCCACTTTCCCTGGCAACTTTCAGTGCATCTGTAGTCATTGCAACTGCTTGGATCTCAGAGCCCAATGGTGGCAAGCTCTGGTTGAAACACACAGAGGTAGTGAATAAGCTGAAATGTTTTGTGATTTTAAAGGATCTTGTTTGGCTTCAATGCTGGCCATGACTGACAAATAATTATGAACAGTTATAACAAATAATTATGAAATTCTTACAGTCAAAGTGCAACTCTGGAAAGTGCTCTGGTCTTCTTCAGCTGAGAGGTATCAAAGGAACTTGATCTAACTTCAGGTATATTAGATTAAGTAGGATTTTGATTGTTGCATTTTCCTCATAATCAATTCAGGATTCTTAGCTGTGGATGATAACCATAGGCTAGAGTTAGTTCAACTGGACCGATGAAGCAAATTCCCAACTCTCTGTTCTGGACATCCTCAAGTTCTGATTTAAATTCACATATCTTGATCAAGAACAGACCAGGCTCAATTCACAAGGACTGTGACTAGTCAGTGCCCATCCCAGGAGAGAGCAAATGACGTTCCCAGACAAGAGGCCATTAGCAGTTCTTTCCAGCTGGCATTCCATCTTTTCCGTATTGTCTACTTCTCCAAGTCTGATTAGATGGGAAAGAAAGGATGGAGTAGAAGTCAGGAGAATAAACTATTCAGACCTGTGCTCAATTTGTTATTTTACTGATCCATGAATTTGTGTTAAAACATGGAATAAATAATTAGTAAACCACCCTTACAGAAATAAAAGCATCAAATTATATCGGTTGCTTACCAGTTCTATTGTAGCACATAAAAAATAAGTTTGAAAATACTGAAAAATACAGCCCATGCCTAGAGCTGTTTAAATCGTTCAAAATAAATGTGTCCTAGTTTGTCTTCCATAATGTTTTCTTTGCCCTCTTTCTTACACACAAAAGGCTAAAGACATTTTCTTCTGTTTGAAGAATTTTCTCCCCTGAATTGCCATTCCCTGCAAGGCAGCTGGCCTTTAATGAAGCAAATAGGATTAGGCCACTGGAAGAATAGTTTATCCTGATTTTTGAAAATCTAAATCCAATATTGTTTGAATGATGCTGGCCCTTCCTTCATCAATCCTAGTCTAAAAGATGTTTTGAACTTTCTGTCAAAGCACATTGTATAACAACAGGACAGTGATATAAGTTAGGGGAATATCTCTGCTCTTTGTAACAGAAAATTTTATCCATCTGACACTCTGTAACATTTTCCATTGCCACCATATAAATACATGCAGTAGAGAAAATATTTTGTGCTGTCCCACTCCAGGAAACTCCAGTCAGGCTAAAATGGACACTAAATCCAGAGTTGAAAGCCACAGGCAGTCTGTGCAGGCAGCCCACAGTACAGCCACAGTGCAAAATAGAGGTATTAGAAGCCTCACAAAACAAACCAGGTCAGCCAGGTAACTGCATGGTTCTGCCAAGAAAACTGCTTCAGAACTGGAGGCTGCTCCCAACTCAGTTATGTTATGCCAGTCAAGGTCGCATCTCATCTTCTTTCTACTTATGTAAGTGGATAAACCCTGCCAGAATAGCTCTGCTGGCCTGAGCTGGAGTGATTTGATGTGGGAGCCTGTCAGAACTGCCACTGAAAAGATGAACAAAGACGTAATCTCTGGCAGTCAGCACTGAAATCTGCCTTTGCTATGGCCAAATTCAGTGCTGCCAATTCTTCTTCTCAACTATACTGGCTCTGCCTTTTGAACTACCCAAATATGAAGCCAAAAATTTCCCTGTGTATCCTGTAAACAATACAGTGAAGAAACATTCACATAACCATTTCCTTCCTGGTTTCTACTGACCCAAATCACTCTGTAAATGAGACTTTTGAACACGCTGCGCTCTTTGGCTGACGCCAGGTCTGTGTTGTAATCATCATTCCTGGTCTGCATGGGGCAGATTCTGTGCAGCAGGTCAGAGGTTGTTGTGAACATTTGTGCTGCTCCTCCAGATATTCCTGAGCTGCCACATGCAATTCTGGCTGCATTTCTCCCTTCTCCAAAGGGGTAGATTTTGAAGAGTCAAAGGATCTGCTCTATCTTTGGCAAAAAACCTTTGGTTGTTCTTTGACTTTTTTACGGTTTCTCTATGGAGGAAAAAATAATCACTGCAATATAACATGGGGAAGATACAGTGCAGGTTTACAGCAATTGTCTCCAGCACATCATATCTACTCTCCCTGTTGTGCCCTCTGCATCATACAACATGCATTTTCCCTTTTAAGGGTGGAAAATTGCACAATTGTGATACTGTCCTTCAGGGAATAATTCGGTTTAGTGGGTTAAATATAGCTCTGTTGCAGTTAAATTCAGATATATTTCCAATCTGGTGGTGTTGCACTCACTTTTGAGAGGTCTTTATAGCCTAATGGACAAGAGGTGCGCTTGGTGCATTTTTGGGGACAGAGGGTGCAGCAGGATAAGTGTGGGCATATGGATTTCTCATCACTCCCATCAGTTATGGCCATGGAGATGCCAGCACATTGCACTTCCCTCCTACCTGATGAACTCTACTTCATCCCAAGCTAACTCACCTCAAGGGGTGGGTTAGCTGTGCCACCAGCTCACATGGCTCCCATCATGTCAGGCATTCACTGCACTGGTTGCAACTACTCCAGACACTTTTGCCTTTATTCTGCCTCTATTTTTTGCCCATGCCTTTGAAAATATTGTATATCAACTCAGATTTTCTGCTTAACCAGCTGCATATTATACATTTATATCACAGTCCACCACTAACCCAATTTCCTGTCTTCTTCCAAGTCCAAAATCTTTGTAACTTCATTTCCTAGAGACATATAGCTCTGTCTAATCTCACCATTTGTTCTGTTGCACTCTCAGTCCTCAGCCTTGGCTTCATTACTTCACAGTACTTTGTCTCCACCTACCAATCCTTTGTCTTTTCTCATGCCATTTTTATGGCCAAGATCAGCACTTGCTTCTTTACCTGAGCTTTGTTCCTCATCTGATCCAGTGCTGCTTTTTCCTGTGTCTGCATCAAAAATGTACCTTCATATTGTGTCTGTCTCACTCTCAACATGAGACTCTTGGGTCACACAGAGCATCTTCCTGCATTACTCATAGCACCTATGATGTTATATAAATCATCCAAATGGGCACTGTATCAGGTACACTATGTCATACAGTCTGGACCATGGCCAGAACACAGACGGAGATTTCTATTCATGGCATCAATCCTGTGCTTGCTCAGTCCAATTCCTGTATATTTTTCACTGTGACTCAAAAGACAGAGGCATTTTCATTTTGTTCCCGTTTTCTCAATCTTTTGTGCATCAACAAAAAAACCATTAAGGAATACATTGCAATTAGCACTTCCTCAGATGCACTCATCTGTCAAGAGCACTCAGCAGAGAGCCAGTTTTCTGCAGGTGGGTAACTTAATGCCTCCTCTTGCCACTTTTATTTATCTCAAGTTAATTGCCAGAAGTGGAAAGCTCTCAGTGTTCTGCATTGAATTCATGGTCATACAAATACTTAAGATGATGGATTGTGTGTCTGTGACAGCTATCAGTAAACCAGAGATAGGTCAGGAATTCTCAGAGCAAAAACAAGAGCACTTGAAAAAGCTGGTGCAGACAGGACAGAGAAAAAGACCTGAAGTTGATACACATTTGGCAGCTGTTTAGACTCCTCAGATCCATTCTTGATGCAGTACTGTCCTTGTTTGTAGATGCAGGCATTTCTCCCTGCCCTCATATTTATCCCTGCTGGGAACAATGACTTACACACCAAGTGAAGTACACACCACCAGCACCAGCACATTTTCAGCACTGTAGTCAGTGGGGCCTGATAATAGGGCTGCAAGGTGTTCCCATGACAAAGCAGAGCTTGGCAGCTTTGTATGGCAACTGTTTTCCAACCTGTTCTAGAGCTGAACAAGAATGGAAAATTTTTCTGTCTCCCAGCAAAATATCTAATCAAAGCCATACTGCTGCTATGAATCAAAATGATAGGTGGATTCATCTTCTGCAAGACACTGTGCAAACAAGAGCAATTCCAAGTCCACAGAGCTAACATTCTGAAGCCTTCACCCGACAGTCATGTTGTCCTTTGAGTCAAATGGTTGGCCCTGCCTTGCATAAAGCTATAAATTCTTGCGTATTAGCAGGATGAGGCCCAGAAAATCAGGTGGTTTATACTGATTAGCCCCATCAGTAATTTGGTGATTCCTTAGGGATGCCAGGGGGTGCAGATGCTGTGGGGAAAGGCAGCAGTGCCAGAGCAGCCCCGCTGTGACGCACCAACACACCGGGCTCTAAACAGGAGGAGCCTCACAGGAGGTGTCGCGCCGAAGCAGGGACTGCCTTGCCTTTCTCAGCAAACTGTTCCTAACAATGTTGCTGGTGCATATACTGTTGTGAGAAGCCAGCTGGCTGCCATCTGAGAGCAGATGCCAAGTGGCTGTCAGATTGTCATCTTGAGTTTTAGTATTCAACCTGTCTTTCTGTGAATTGGCTTTTGGCCTTTTTCCCCCCAGGGAAGAGTTGTTCCTCAGCCAAAACACCTCCAATTTATCCCCTGTAAAAGAAATGAAAGTATGAGTCACTATTACTTCTGGTGAAAAAATAAATCTGAATTATAAATTTATAAATCTGAATTCAAGTGCTTCAAATTTTTTTCCACTTCTTTTTTTCTGCAGTTATGTAACTTTTTCCTCTTCCTTTCCTAAAAGAAACCCCAGGAAAACACATAACAGCCACTTCAGACAGTTTAGTCATTCAATCTGTCCATTATGTAATTAATTATAAAAGCTGAGAGAAATACAGTTCTTCAGTGTCTGACCTCCTGATGGTCATATTTTAAGTTTTAATAAAAAGGCTGGTTGCATATCATCTTCAATATAGTACTGGTCAGGCTTGGAGAAATGTCAGCAATTTATCCAAAGATGTAAGACAAAATGAAATGAAAACTAACTAAAAAATACTCAAAATTAAACGGTAAAATTCCCTGGAATGATTTTTCCATAAGTAGCGGTCCAAAAGATGCAACTTCAAGTACCCCTAAAGGATTGCTACTTTTATGAGAAGTGCTTCACTTTTCCTCTTTGGGAATGGAATAATTTTCAGTTGTGTCATGACAGGCAATTTAACTCACTGATCTTGTGGGAAAATAATACCCTAACGAGTTCTAGAGTCTGGAATAGAAAGACGTGGTTATTGCCATTGAATCAAGAAAGTGTCTGTTAGGAAGATACTTATGTAAGGAGAAAGGGTGTGTTTTCCATCAGAACAACCAGCCAAAAAACATGCAAAGGCCCAGCAAAGAAATTGTTCCAAGGAACTTGCACCATTATACAGGATTTCCATTCTGCATTATTATTTGACTAATCATACCTGTGTTAAATACCATTAATGCAGAAGGATGCATATTTGTTCTACTATTTCTAATTCTGCTGAAAAAAGTAAAATGCTTGTTTCTTTTCATGTTTTGGGCATTCCCATTTAACTTCTGACAATAAAATACTATTTAAATTTATCCAATGACACAAAGCATCTGCTTGTTTACTGGCAGACCACGGAAAATGAAAGAAGGAAAAATGTTTCATATGCACTCAGTTACAGAAATAGGTTTTAAGCACAAGAATCTGAGCAAAGCAAAATGCACCTTGCAGCACCCAATGAAAAGATCACAAAAATGTTGAAAGGTCTAATACAGAAAGACCACTCTGATCAGTGTTGCCAGCTCTCAAAGAACTAATAATAAGGAAATGCATTTAATTTTAGATCTTTTCAAGAAGAAGAGGGCTGATGTCCTGACACAGCAGAAAACCTTGGGACACTGCCAGCACTTGGCATGGCAATCATTTCTGTATAGCTTACGTAGTGAGAAATTCTGGTTTGGGTGAAGAACCTGATGTAATAACAGTAAGAAATTAAAATGTTAAAGTAGAGACAGCAAAGGGGACCAAACCACAACACCCAATGCAGCAGCATGCTATTTCCTGAATCTCAGTGCCTGGGCTCCGCAGGGTCCTAAAACAGACATTGTTTGGTATCTTTTGCATGTCCTGAAGTGCCACATCATAATTTTCTTGAGGTTTCTAATTAAAAATGTTGTCTTGTTGGAAAGAGTCAGACCAGACACCTTTTCCTTTACGGACAAGCTTCTAGTAAGTTTGAGTCCTGAGGAATTTGTAATAGCACCAAGAGAGATACTAAAGCACTTTAAACCATGGTTGAAATTAGAGGCATTGCAGCAGTGACAATGGAAGGCAGGTATCTAAATTACTGTGTTTCAGGGCATGAAATGCCAGACAGGAGGAAGTCCAAGCAGGAGGGGCATACCCTTTCCAGTACCCTGCCAATCCTGGTTATCAGAGAACCTGAAAAGAGGATAAAAACATATTTGTCACATGTTCATTAAAATAAAAGGAACAAACCAAGTATAGACTTCTTTAAAAATATTTGGCTGGTCCTGAGAACAAAATATTTTGTGTTTTTCTAATTTTTTTTTCTAATCTTCACATGTTGTTTTTCTCCATCTCATCTTAAAATTACTGCATTTGATGAAAAGCTTGTGTCATCAGACCAGGCTAATTGAAAATGAACATTTCTCATGAAAATTTTATTTCTTGTGGAAATGTCAAATGAAAAAGGGTTTTGAAAAGCAGAAATCTTAAAAAAAATAGAAAAAAAAATATCTATTTTAAACAGCAATCCTTGATATGTCATTCAATTTTAACAATTCAGTTTGGCCTGCAAGGAATTACACAGGACGGTTGAACAGAAGACTCTCCCTATGGTTGATCTCCAGAAGTATAAAAAATAATGCCAATAAACAGTGAAATTGTACTTGAAAACCATTAAGAGCCCTGATGTTATTTTAGTTCTGCTCTGACCAGATTTCTGAAGACCTTGCAAAGAGGGAGAGGGAAAAGATGCTTCTGTCAGCACTGACCACATGGTCTTCCATGCACTGGAGGATGCCCCTGGGACTATGCCCAGGCTCTTCACCGCACTGGTGGCTCTGGGAACAAGATCTCTTGGCACACAGCTGGGGTCAGCTCAGGGACCTCTGTCAAGCACTCTGCACCCCTGCACTTGGGCAGCTTTGTCCTTGACAGCTTCCCTTGCTGGGAAGCTTCCCTTCTGCCTGCCCTGGGTGATATGGCCACCAACCTATTTGCTTTCCCAGGCCATGACACTTGCTCCTCTGCTCCTCCCGTGTTTCCAGAGGCATGCACCAACATTGCTTCACTTGGAGCAGCCACGTGTGAGCGTGATGGCTGTGCTGGCCTGCTTCACTTGGAGCAGCCACGTGTGAGTGTGATGGCTGTGCTGGCCTGGGCACTGGTGAGAGGGAACCTGGTTCTCCCTAGATCCCCCTGTCTAGAGCTGCTCTCCCCCGGGAGGAATGGAGCAGCACTCTGGTCTCTTTTGCCCCAGGGGTGTGTGACCATGCTGCTGACCTTGCTGTCTTTCTTTACACCTTACAGTGTATGGCAGAGCTGATCAGCCCCAGCACCACCAGCCAGGCAGCATCATCCCTCAGCTACTCATGAAAGAGCAGCTAGTCAGTCAGGCTGGGACAGGAACTCCCCAGTCTTCCTGGAATGGAGAGACAGATGACTAACATTGTGTCAACTGAAGGCTGACCAGGTCTGAACTTCTGAACAGCAGCACAAGCATTTGATTACTCAACACCAGAGCTCTACAGATGGGATTGCAAACAGTCCTGAAGATTTTCCATGGGATCTCCTGATTTGAAGATCCATCCAAAGGCAAAATCTGTGTGTATTGCTGTGTTGATTGGCACCACCGGTGGTGGACGAGGACCTGGTGGTGGAGGACCTGACCATACATAAAATTCTTTGTGTCATTTCTGCTGTGAAACAGACAAAAGTGATAGATAAGATGTCAGTATAAACTGTTCCTGCAGATGCAGGAACAGTCACACAAGGCAGTCTTGCCATATTGTTTAGATAGTTAGGTGTTTTGCATGTAGTACAAGAGATGATGGATCCTGCCTGTGTAGCAATGGTAATATAGGAGCATTGGGTATGAGAATTAACATTGCAGATAACACAATTGTGAACACTATACTGTTTTTCCAGCTTTTTAAAAGGCTGGTTTAAAGTGGTTTAAAGTGGTTTAAAGTCTGTAATTTTTGAGGCATGCACCACCTCCTACAAACTACTTTGAAGGCTCTGGTTATTTCAGAACGCCTTTTGACTTCTAGACCAATGGCTCAGTCAGGCTTGGATAATATGTCCATCTGTGCTAGGATGTACTTCACACTGTCATAGTGTTTGGAAATCTCTTGCACACCATCAAGCCATCCTGCCATTGTGTGGTGCCATACAAATTTGTTCCTTTTGAAAAGCTTTCCTGGCACTTTTTGTAAGCTGTAGGCCTCTTGGTTTGCAAGCCAGGTTGCCACTTGTTTTCTGTTCAGGCTGGCAATTTGCCTTTTAGCAGCTTCAAAAAGGAGATTTACACCTCCTCGATTTCCTAGGCATATAATAAAGTCTTTTAACAGAAGTAGTGGTGTAGACATGTCTACTGTCACACACATGTAAGAAATAAAACACTGGGCTAATTAATGTTACTATTTGTTGAAAGCTGTCTTCTGTGACAGTCCTCCTTCCCTGAACTGCTGTAGGCCTGGGCAGATCGAGGCATTATTTTGCCTTCATCTGTTGCCAAAGTTTTTTCAAACATTCTATAATGTCATTGACTTAAAGATGAGGAAATAGATACAGCACCAGCCTACACCCCATGATGCGTTGCTGTGATCCCCCAGAGCCCTGAGTGAAAATGTCTGTCCCCATGTATGCTGCTTCCTGCTCTGACATACTTTCATAAAATAAAAATACTTTCAATATATGGAAATACAAAGTGTTTCGTCCAGCAAAGCATTTGGGATCCTAATGCAGGGTTTTAGTTCTCTCATAGAGTCCCAGCCTCACATCAATGCCAACAGTTATTTCATTGAAAACTAATGAAAACCTAAAAACTTTACTGGATTTGGCCTACTGCTCCTGTTGGCTTCCTGCCCCATGACTATAATTTCCAATCAGTTCTAATTTAAATTACTTTTTATTATCTTCATGGTAGTCACAAGCTTACAATTAAATGCAGCATGTATTTTCCGAAAAAAAGAAGAACAAAATATTTCCCAGTAATGGCTACTTGGGGACTACCAGAACAACCTAAAAATATTCAGAGCATGTAAAAACACAAAACCATAAAAGATTTCTTTTTAAAGTAAAATTAATTGGATGAAGTTGAGCAATGAAAAATGTAAGTCAGACAGTATCAGGAGGGATGTCCTGTCACTCTATTAAGCTGCAAAATAACCTCCTGATAGAAGGAACTGGAAGCATCATTAGTCCCATTCATTTAGAGCAAGACTGGGCAAAGCAATGAATGGAGCAATGATCTTTCTGGCCATAGATCACCACAAGCACTTGGTGAAAATACCCTTGTATTGGCATTGCAGTTGAACATGTGGAACTGGTGTAGTGGTCTGTACTTCACCCATACCACAATGCCCATTATACTCCCATTTGGAAAGGAGCAGGCTGGGTTACCTGAAGCCAGAGCAGGAGGAGCTGCAAATGCAAGTCTTGATTTATGCAGAACAACAGAGCAGCCATGAGGGGCCCATCCAAGGGTTTGGCAGCACAAAGTCCTCTTTCCCCATAGGTGGATGTCAACCTTCCTGGGAAAGGAATCAGAGGACATCAAGCCGAGACACCTGCTGCTAGGTAAAACAATACGTCTGATGCTTCTGAATTGTCAATAGAAAATAAATTTCTACGTTGCTCCAGAGCCCTGTCTAGTTGCTTCAGGTAACTGAAGCCATGAAGCTTCCATGGTTTCTCCATAGATGGTCTACTCCAAATTTTCCCTGTAAAGAATTGATCCTAATACTGATCCCAAGTTCTCCTTTGCTCAGATTTACTACTCAACACCCAATTAACATTCTTGATGTGACATGGTTGTCTGATTACCGTCGCTGTTTTGTAATTGGAGTAACTTAAACAACTGATGCCAAGTGGATAAGGACATCCCATTATCCCACTTACAGTCATCTCCTGAAGCATTGCACCATTGTCAGGCCCCTCCCAGAATGACTGTAGGCAAGAACTACGATGAAGATTTTATGAGAACATCTCTCTGGCTGCCACCTCAGCAGCACCTAGAATGCAGATGTATTTAAACATCTGCTCCATGCTCTCAGGTGACAAAGACATATGAGAGAGACAGCAGACAATTAAAATTCAGTTTATAAGTGGGAACACTGGTTTGGCTACATAGATCACTTCAGAGAGAAAGTTATTTTTCAAGGGAACAGCAACACTGTATAGTTAAGCAAACCATAAACTCTGGGGTTACCTTGAGAAGATGGATTGCTGAAATCAGTGTTTTTCAACATTAACCTTTTCCTTCTGGAAAGGTCAGTTCATGCCTCTATTCCAATGAACATCAGAAACTTAAGTGCTATAATTAATGCATCTTAGGAGCAACCATCCCAAGAGGGGGCCCTGTCAAAGCTGTAACAGTGTAAAACAAGGGGATTTGTGTGTTTTTTCACTGTGCCACACTAGTGGCTTTTACAGTCACTAGTCACTCTTTTGGAAATTCCTTAGTGATAGCACACTTAATTTGTTCTACATTTAGGTTACCACTTCTCAACAACTACTAGGGGGGAAAAGGGGCTTTGGTTTTTTTTAGCTGCAGACCAGCTCACACAGCATCTCCACACCTTAATCTTACAGCAGCATCCTAGATTTGTGAAGATAAAGTGACGGCAGATTGGAGGCTTTTATTCCACGATTTTTGCTGAAGTTTGGAAACATTTTCAACCTTGAATAAGCATTTCCTTATACAAATGGCTTATTAGGCAAATAATCCCTCATTTCCTCATCTAGGAATGATGTTATTTACCATCATTAGGTTATTGCTCCTACTAACATAATTAAAATGCATCAAACATCCTTCAGGTTTGCCAGCAATGACCTATTTGCAAATTGGGCTCTATGGCCATTATGTTCTTGCACATATAAGACGTGACTCTTTTAAAATGCAGCCTTAGATGACGATATTGGGAAGCTGCTCACCCTACTATAAAATATACATGTAAAATGTGTAAAGAGTCTGTCAGAGAAATGTTCCCCTATACAGTGTAACTTCATTTTACGAGTACTAGGTGTACTAGTCACTGAAATTGCAGGTTTTGAGTTTCCAAGCTTTCAGCTTATTCTACCCTGTTGGACTTTTATGGCTTTCTAACCCAAGCCCTCACTCAGAGACACAAGGCAGCACAAAAAGTGAAAACAGCGCAGGACATCCAGGCTCAGCAGCACTCTGATAGAATCACTGTGCCATCCGTCCCTCTGCTGTGACACATGCTCTTACTCTGTTCCCTGAAATATTCTGGATAAATCCATGAGATTTGTTGATGCTGAATATATTTTTGACTCACTTAAAAGGTTAAACTTTTTGAGGTAATAGAAAAGAAAACCAAACAAACCTTTTGACAAGCATGTATTAAGCTTTGTTACTCTGGGCAAGGGTAACCTTTGAAAAACATGCTTAAGAAAACAGAATACTTCTAATATGCCACATATCTCCTAGATTCTGTAAGGTCCATGTAAATATCAACTTTTTCAATAATTATCAGGAGCCACTAAGTAATAAAGAGAGAAGGGCATTCCTAAAAACAGCAAGACTGCATAACCAAGTTCCTGTTATCTACCACTATTTCAAATTACAGCAATGTCTCCTTTTCAGTATTGCTTGTTTAAGAAAATGCCTTCTCACCAGAGGAAAGCCCAGGCAGATGTAAACTAAATCCCCAGTTGTTTTGGTACAAGTTAAGTTTTCACTTGTTCCAAGAAGTTAAAAAAGCAGTAAACTAAGAGGAAAATCATATTCTTCTTTCTTGAATCTAGCTTGCATTATCACACAGCCAAATTCTTAAGTCAAGACATTTTAAGGCCAGAATACTCATGAAGATACAACCAAAGCACTGTCTGAAACTTGGAGGCAAAATTAGAGCAAAGTTATTTGGGGGAAATGGAAGAAAAATCTATAAAAAAGATTCCAAATGAGTCAGAGGGCAGAAGAATGATGGACCATGTTTGTCTAAAAATATGCCAACTGTACACAAGGAAAAATGTGCTGTGAAAAAAAAATTGTACATACATCAGTTGGCAAGAGTTTAATAATTTTCAGTTCTCACTGGACAAGTAAGCTAAATAATTCAAGGCACTTTCACAGCTATTGAACTTAATTTATGAGCCTAGATTGCTGATTTTGCGCATGGTTCAGAGAAATCTGCACCAGTCCATATCATTATCACCTTCAATTCTAACTCTCTTACAGTTACAGCAGTTTGGGAATGTTCAGTGTGAAAATTAAGTGTTTTCTGAAAGCAGAGCTGGTGAGATTCTGGCTTTACACGTGATTCTTCACTCTTCAGTCATTGCTGCCTTTGTTTCTAATTATCTCACATTACAGAACAAGAGAAGGAGCCCAGAGGCAAGTGGAAATCCACTGCGCTGAGTGCTGTAAAGACAACCAGAGACAGGCCCTGTCCCAAGCAGCAGCAGAAACAGCAGCAACCTTCTAAAAGGTAAGAAAATAGCAACCATTTAAGAATGTTTTGCAGGGCTGGATTGTTGAAGGATTATGTATTATATCTACTGGGGCTGCCTCATTTTCAATTAATATAGTTACATTAAAATGAGACCTAGTATCGCCACATTTGGAATAATGCAGAGCAAAATCATGTGGGGGGAGTGGGGGGGGAGGCAGCAAAGCAACTGCTTACAATGAGCACATAAGCATTGGAAGATAAGAACAAAATACTAGGGGATGCTTATCAAAGATCTATAAATACAACCTAGAGAGAAGAAAACTCGTGGGGCCATAGCTTGAATCTATAAATACCTTCAAAATATAAATATAAATGAAGGAAGGGAATTGCTCGATCTCAGCAGATGCTGAGACACAGAAGCAGGCTAACGAGGAAGGAGCTGAGACTGAGCTCAGAGTGCATTTCTGAATGCTAAAAGCACTTGGAGCCCAAAAGACTATCAAAGAGGGTACCATCCTGCTAATACACAAAGATGTATTCAGTGAGGCATCAGTGGGAAGAAATGCAGGCAGGGTGCAATCTCGCAAAGAGTAGAAAGACAAGTTGGCTACACAAGCAGCCTTTCCAGCTCCCACATCTGACTGGTGTCAGAAGCAGCCTGAGTGGATTCTCAACCCTTGGGACAGGTGTTTACAGCACTCAGGCTCCTGCAACGTGACAGTAAAGTCGTAGCTGGAGAGCAAATAACCTCAGTGGTAACAAAATAGACACAAAGACCTTTTGGAAGTCAAAAGACAACAAAATCCAAATTGACTTGGGGAACTCATGAGAGTTTTGAGGTCAACTTCCCCCCAGACCATTAAGGCTTTTCTTCTTTCCTTTTGTTGAGGGGAAGCTTGTAAAGCACTGACATGGCCCACAGCCATTCTCACATGGGAGATGCTGTCCTTGAAAACCTTGGCTCCTAGGACACATGGACAAATATGGAAAATTGCATGCAGCAGGACTGGCAGTCCCCCACGCCTGCCCACAGCTTAGGCCTGAAGGGAGCTTGTTTTATGCACATTACTCAGGGATAGGGCAGTCTGGGATTCCTAATGTAGCATTTGGTTGAGTGGGAGCAGTGTAAGTATCCTGTGGGTTTCTGTCAATCTTCACTGCTATTGACAGTTATAGAAGGGTGAGAAGGAAGTTCAGACTTTGGCCTTGTTTGGATAAACCTGCATGCAAGAGCACTGTTAATGCAACACCCCATGTTAGGAAATCACACACTTGTGGTGCTCCACGGTATTTCAGCCCCATTTCTTTAAATTGTAATGTCTTCTTTAGATGCAGGACCTATTATTATACCTGGAAAAACAGGCACACATCTATACTGCTATAGGACCACTAATCAATTTCTTGTGGTTTTCCACATCTGTACTAGCAACTGCAACATTGCAGAAAGAATTGTCACATATAACACATTCAATTGTCTTGGCTACTGAATCCTGACTACTGACATTATTTTAGATGTGTTACTGATTAAACAATGTTTTTGTAGTGCAAAATGCCAGGCTTGATAGAGAGCAATATAGCAGTTCCTCTGAGACCTGACAATTCGAAAGCACCTCAGCTTCTAGCATCTTCAATGATTTCTTGAAGACCAAATCTCTTTAAAGGCTTTGGATCCTTTAAAGTTCAACTAACTATAAACAGCATAGAAGAAGGAATAATTCTCCCAGGTAAGCCTCCCACAGAGACTGTTCTCTGTGCCAGTGTACAGATGAATAGGCTTTGAATGCTAATTGTAACACTGTGTGTACTCTTCCTGAGCTAATCATCTCACAGGGTACAGACAAGCAACTTTTATTATCAATTCCATTCCAGCACACAAACCCTCCTGAAATGCTTTTCCAATTGCTAATTTAGAGACCTCCCATTGGCTTAGTTCAGGCTGTGGAAGGTTTGTAAACAAGCTGTGTTATTCAAGAGGAATTTGCTCTCTCTCACTGTCTCTCTTGCTTTCTCTCTCTTGCCTAAAGTATTAAGATCTATTGGAAAGAGTTGCCTAAGAGAGGGAAGCAAAGCATGCTAATACCTATTGGCAAAGGCTCATGTTCAATGTCTCAAGAGGTTTCATGTGCAACAGACAGGAAAACTCACTTGCAGACCTAAGTAGCAGTCTATCACTTGCTTTACAAAGTAAAAAATCACTGCAAAAAAGAAATTATTTTCTCCATTTGATAGTGGAGTAGTCTTCACCATTAGAAGTTACATAGAAATTTGGGGTTGTCCCTCACTTTGAAATGAGATATTCCATATATGATCAAAGCAGTGATAACCCCTCCTGGGAACCCTGCCAACATGAACTGCAGACAGCATCAACAAGCTGAATGCTAAGAGCTTCCCCAAACTGTGTATGGCTGTTCAGATTTGAATGGAACAGGTCAAGAAGTGCCACTAAAACTGAATATTTTCCTTTGCTACAAGTGACCACAACAGCAATGTGGCAGAGTCACATTCAGATGAGATTCTCTGCTTTTAAAACCCCAGTAAATGCACTCCTAATCTTTCAGAAGTCTGTTTTGCTGGACAAAAAGTGCAGTCTCACAGAAAGGAGGCTTCTAATGTTTCTGGCACTGCTCTGTTTTAAATCTTTGGGAAAAGAGAGTGCAGACTGTGGAAAAATGAGCCTTTTTTATAAGCTCAAGTGTGTGAATAGCTGGTAACAGTACTCAGGGGAAAAAGAAACTTCAACCAACCACTCCTCTTACTCTTCTCCCTCTCTTGAAAAAAATAAAACTCAAACAAAAAAAACCCACCCCATCAACAAAAGAACCTCCACCAGCCAGAGAGAGAACTCCTTGTCTGAGATGGAGTTTTGTAATCTAACAGTATTCTTACTAAAGTGTTAGATACTTACAATACAACAAAGATCTTAGTGTAGCTCAAGTGGACTTTCAGAGACGCTTTGTAAGTGTTCCCTTCTTGCTGGAAGTTAATTTGATCCTGTTGTGTCCATATTCCACTGTAACAGGCTGTTACATTGTTATTACACTCCTGTTCTGAACTGCACCCGGGAGCTGCTGCTCTAACATGATACAGTTTGATGTGGGAAAAGCTATTTGCAAGTCTCTTAAAAATCCACATTGAGTTGAAGCACAGGCAAACATTTTTCTGCCATGGAATTCAGATGCAAAACAAGGACTTAGTCTTCATATAAGCCATCCACCAGACTCCTGGTTTATGCTGAGAGAGAGAAACCACTGAATGATCTGGTCTCTCTTGCAGCTGAACACACATTTATGAAAACCACTTTGTTCTTTGGCCACTCTCTGGAATCTATTTTGTTCAGCAATAGAGCCACGTTTTTCAAAGGTCTTAATATTTTTCTTGAGCAGCTTTTGAAATGGGAAGCTGCAGACCAAACTCCCCTTCTGCTGAAATTGGTAGCAGACTCCCATCACTTCAACCAGCAAGTAACTGTGTAGTAAGAGTACCTCAGTAAATAGGATTCGTGTCCCACATAATTGACCCCTTTCTTTCTCATCCTCATTGACTGTGTATTGTCACAGCAGCTTCTTCCACAATGCAAACAAAGAGTCTAAAGAGAATTTTAGAACTGCATGAAAATATCATCTTGTCTTTGCTTCAGACAAGGATCTCTTACATACATTTACTTTGGCTTTTTCTCGTTAGCAAGGAGATGAAAATTTCAAGCATCTCATAGCTCATTATTAATACATAGTCATGCTCTGCTGCTCATGAGGGACATGGAGATGCTGGCAGCAGGCCCCTTGAGAAAGCAGCTTGATTATACAACCCCTGTGCGTAGACAATTCCGAGTGACTGCTCAGAAGAAAGGACCAGTTACAGTTATTAACAACATTTGTTGGGAACCAGTGATGTTTGTGGTGCTCTACAAGACAAATACTGTCCTACTTTATCCTGAAGAACAACAGATGTCAAAAAGAGTCTTTTGAAGGTGCAGAGAAAGTGACAACTTACAATGTACATGTTGGGTTTGGCTTTGCTTTCCACTTTTTCTCTTATCATTAAAAGGCCTGTACTAGAATGCTGAGGACAGGCTAGTTACAATTACACTGATAAAATGTGCTTTGAGAACGAATTTGAATGAGAAGGAAGAAGTTCCCACATGCTAGGAGATAACAGCAGCCATCAAGAGTGAAGGAAAGTGAACAGAGCAATGGGGTTGGCACTGATGACTACACTAAAGGAACCAAAGGCAGAGATTTGGCTTGATGAGGTGTTGGGATGAAGCATTTCATCTTGGAAGGGAGAGCCAGAAGATTCAATGCAGTAAAAACATGTTTTGATTGTCAGGCAGAAGGTTGTTGCAGGAGCTGCATTTCCAACATAGCGGTAGGGAATAATGAGAGTGTGTAGAAGGTGGGAAAAGGTTTGAGGTTATCATCAAATGCATGACACTCAAGATGGAAGAGAGTAGGATTATAATGACAAGACTTATACAAGTTTAAGGGCATAGAACATTAAAATGTGTTTAGGACATGAATAGAAGGAGCCACCAGATGGATGAGAAGGAAGGGAAGGAAGTAGTTCAGTCTTGCTGTCACACATCACTGGGGAAGGAAAAAAAAAAGAAAAAAACAGGAACAAAAGCTATTAGGAGAAAATAAGGTAAGTTGATGAGAAAAGCTTGTGAGAGCCTTTCCATCTTATTCTTGGAGTCAGTAAAATTTGGAGGAAGAATGACAACAAGGCAGCTTAGGGAAAGAAATGAAAGTCTCAGAGGGGGACTTGGTGGGAGCAGTGGGACTTCTGCTTGAGAAAGATTTGAAAAGTCTCTTGAAAATAATTCAGTACAGACAGTCCCTCTGGCTCCTGAATGCCCTTTCAAGACATTCTGTGGAGGAAGAAGCAGAAGCAAGAGGTGACCTGTGGTTGCATGTACATCACTCAAGTACAAAGGAGAAAATTACAAAGTGGAACATAAATAAGTAATTGAGCACTTGTGAAAGCAAAAGGAGGAGAGGAGAAGGAGACCAGGAGCTGCAGGGACACTAGACATATCCATAACTTATAGGGTGTATCTGAATAGACAAATAAAGGAGAACACACAAGAAGCACTGAAAGAGCAGTGGCTGGTGACCACTGAAAATTTTGATAATGAACTGTCAGCTAAGACACAATTAGGCACCTCTATTCAGATGGGTTTCTTGGCAAAGGATGACAGCTCTGATGTTCAAACATATTCTGTCTTCTTGCTAAAGAAGATGCCATGTGGATGCAACTATGAATTTAAAACAGAAAAAGGAGAAAGTTGTCAAAAATAAGGCAGCCTACAAAGCTGTATTTACCAGAGATAAGACTAAATATATTGTTTTCTGGCATCGTAGCTGAGAGGCTGCATGGTTCATCTCTTCCTTTCCATTTCACAGACTTTGACAAGAGTCAGCACTTGCTCAAAGGAAATAAGTATCAGTATTAGATGCAATCAAATGACAACTTCATGCATTTGTTAGATTTACTCCATATTTGATGATGTAAAAGTCTTCTTTGAAGGAATCTACAGGGCAGTACCTGGCAGATGCCACTTTGGCTGAAATCAACAGCTGGAATTTGGTCATTATAGTCTCAGATACTTCAACTTGTGGTTCATGAGGATATATGGATTACTTCTAAGAAGTCTGTAAAAGCAAGAACAAGTAGGTTCAGATTTGCTGTACAGGATATGTATCTTCGGTGAGAAATTTTAAGGAATGTGTAAATTAAAGGGGAATATCCCTCTAAATATTAGTTTTCAGTTCCTTCTCGCCCCAGATCATGCAGTTGACATAGAGAAATATTACATAAATGTAATTAAGCATGCAATAGCTTCCTCTCTTCTTGAGTTTTAGGAAGGTTTTCTTTCTTTCCCTTCCTCGCCCAGGGGCATTCCATACTATTTAGAAATCATTTGTTAAAAGATAGATTAATCTGTATATAAAATCCTAAGAATGAGATGGATATCTGAGCTCTCCATTATTCTAGAAATAGACAACATGCAGTACTTACATGTAGTCAAGTGACTCAATTTTAATGAGGCTATCACTGTGGAGAATAAAGAAAGTATTTATACTTTACTCCCCAAAATAATGGGCAGTTGCTCCTTTTTTTTCCAAAACTGCCAGTTTTGTCAGCATTTATTTTAGTCCTTTATAGAATTTTCTCACTTCAGCAGCTTCAAGGTTAATTCTGACAGAGAAGGAACTGAGACAGGACACTGGGATTTGCTTTCAGAAAAGTAGAAGGTTATATTAACCATACCTGTAAGTGTTCTACTCCTTCCTTTATTCTCAAATTATTATTTTGCTTAATAAGAAGGTCAGAGAGAGAACATTTGCAGAGAACATTTGATTTTTTTTCCACATCAGAGGATACACTTCAGATCAACCCTACAAGTGACAACTGAGGACATAATAAACCCCACAGCTTTCACTTGGGTGTTAATTTCTACATGACATTCTGCAAGCAAATAGTAGGTCACTCTTCCTGCTCCAAGCCAAGCAGAAGCCATTAGTTTCTCAGCAGGACACACCCTGAGTTCAGTGTCCCCCTACTGAATCTGTACAACTGCTAGGTTGTTGCAGTGTGAGCAAAGCGAGCATGCACTTGTCTTCAAAACACAAGAGAAATACACTCTTTTTGTCCCTGGGCAGAACTACTTGCTTCTCTGATTATCAGAAAAGGATAAATACTGCTTTTCCTCAGAGCAGTTAGACAAGGAAAAAAAAATACTGGCAAGTGGCCTGAATAAATTATTATGCATTTCAAGATTAAGAGTTAGATCTTTTTATTATGCTATGCAATTTCCCCTTTTTCTTTCCACAGATAACATTCTCACTTTATACAACACACTGAAGTCAGTTTTGAGCATAAACTCATTGTTCTTTCTTCTTAAAATAGGGGCAATAGGAGACAGGAAAATAAGGGTATATAACCTTTACTGAAGAACATGCATTTCCTGTACATTCTTAACAAAAACGAGTGATTTCCTCAAATGCATAACAACAGACACTGGGCTGTACAAGATAATTACATGTGCTTTAATCATGGAGAGACCTCTGAATCTGCACATTTGACCTGAAAGCTTCTAAGGAATGTTTAAAGGAAAATATGAGAGGCAAGATGAAGCAGATGAATGAACATTAAAGGGAAGAAGGGGGTCATATTTATGAAATGTACATAAGTTGCTCCAAGTATGACTTCAAATAGCATCACCTTTTTTCCCTACTTTCATAGAAGTAAAAGGGAATTTCTTTTGAATTTATATGAAAGAGGACGCATCCATTATATCTTTGTCATGCAAAAAACCAGCTTTCAAGCAACACTCTGTAGTAACTTATTTCTGCTTTTCCCAATTAAAGAGAATTAAAATGCTGCATTTAATTTCTTGTATGTAAAGGTGCATAAGCCATTAGAAAGTCAGGGCAATCTGTTGGTGGGTGTAGAAAGTTCTAAAACTCTTTGCCTATGTTCAGGAGGCCCACCATCTTCCACAGATAATGCCAAGAATTTTTAAGAGGGCTCTCTCCTGTTCTTGGGTTCAGGGGTTACTCAGAGCATGAGAGGACACGGCAAGCAACAGCAAAGGATGGCATCTTTGAAAAATGGCAAAGAGTCAGAGCATATTCTCTCTGGATGGCAATCATACTGCCATTTTCAAAGTTGGAAAAACCTCATAAAGCTCCTCCAAGCCTCCAGTTTTCACCCTTGGAATCTAACCAGCATGGCTATTGGCAGTATGGGGGCTGCACCTGTGTCTTGGGATTAAGGTGGTCAGTAAGGCATCCAAATAGAGGAGACTGCTGTGTAGAGCTGGTTAAAATGTGGGTTAGGCCTGGCAGGATTCACTAGTGCACAGCTGTACTGATCTGAGTACTAAACATCTACTCAGCTACATCAAAAGTACATCAAAATTACTATAACTCTAAAAAGTCTCTCAGAAAACAAAGAAAGAAAGGTGAAAATCCATCCCAGTAAACCTGAGTGCTTCAGTTGCCTGTAAGTTTACTGCAAGCAACAAAACAGTTTGATGCAGTCTCACAACAAAATGAGTCTGTGCAACCAAAGGCACCTTTTTGATACTGATGTAGCATGGGCTCACCAAAGGTGACACACAGCTGGACCTGCCTGTCACTAACAAGGAGGAATAAGTTGGAGATATGGTAATCAAGAGTAGCTTTGGCAGTAGTGGCCATGAAACAGGAAAGTTCAAGATCCTGACAAGTGTGAGGGAGGACAGCAGCAGAGTATTCGGGTGACAAGGCTTCAGTTTATTCAGTTTAAATGGGTTCTGGTGGGAGGCAGTTCTCAAGGGCCAAGGATCTCTGTGAATTCAGTAAACTTCCGAGGACAGCATCTTTTGAACACACAAATGATCTCCCCTGAAATTCAGGAGGAGAAGCAGATTCTTCATGAGACTTTCGCTGAGCAGGGAGCTTGAGATGAAGCTTCAATGTGAAATGGCAGTATAAAGGAGGTGGAAGCAGGGACAGGCTCTGAAGAATGAATTTAGAAATATTTTCTGGGCATGCAAGGACAACACTAGCAAAGCTAAAGCTTACTCAAAGTTGACACCAGTAAGGGGTATCAAGGGTGACAAGAACCCTTAGTATAAAAAACCAAACAGGGAAACTGTTGGGACCTTTGTTACATGGGGTATGTGACAGCAAGCCCAAACATGGCTGAATTAATCAATGTCTTCTTTGCCTCAGTCCTCTCAAACAAGATTTCCCAGGCTTCACTGTTTAGGAGAAAGTGTTCAAGAGGAACAACTAACAGTAGCAAATGAGGATTACAAGAGGAAACAGGCATAAATTGAAACAAGAGAGTTCCAGACTGGCTATAATGAAAATCTATTTTTCCCATAGGAACAATGGGTAACATGCTGGTCACAAAGGTTTTGCTGTCTTCAGCCTTGGAGTTTTCCAACATGCAGCTCATTAAATCCCTGAGCAATCTGTCCTGATCCCTCAGCTGGCTCTGCTTTGAGCAGGATGGTGGACTGGAGACATCCTGTATTATCACATGATTTTTCTGAACATGACTACCAGGCTAGCCCCTGCAGCATGATGAATCTTGAAGAGTGCTACAGCTTCTTTCTCAAAATTGTTTTTAGAAAATGAGAACACTTTAACAGAACTTGCAGGAAAAAGAAAGGAAGAAGCCGGATCCCAGTATCTTATACACCCTTCAGAGCCATGCAGACAAGTAGTGTCCAAGGCAGCCAGCTTGCTAGATGTTAAGGGAAATGTGAAACTAAGGACTCCCAATGAAACAGCAAACAGCTGCTGTATCTACAAGGAAAGGAAAACAAATAGTATGCAGCTTTTCATTGCAGTGGTATTCATATTTTTTATTTCTACTCACAATAAATTTGGTAATATCAGCAAAATTTATTCTAGATTGCAAGGCTGTGCAAATATCTATATAAATCAAGTGTAGTGCTTGGACTCCTGGCAGCTGGCCAGAATAGTTCTCTGTGTAAACATCTTTGCTATTTCTATATTAGCCACTCATGGCTATACCTCTCTCCTGGCCTATCAAGCCAGATAACTCTTTATTTTATGTTTCTCTGTGTGGGACAAAATCTAACAGCGGAACAGCATTTACAGGCAATTTAATACTGCAATGATATGCACTGCAATTACATAAATGTCTGGTCTTCTGAACAAGGTCCATTTAAGGATGCCCTGCTGACTTTAGAAAAGGACTGTAGTTCCTAAATTCCCAGTCGAAACAATAAATGAACTGTGTGAGTGGTTAAGTTAGCTGGAGAAACAGACAGAGATTTGTGCAGTGACATAAATTAGGACTTAAAATTATCTCAACAGTTTACATAACATTTGCTGTGCACGGATCCATTGCATGTGGTGTTTAATATTGTATATATGCTTTGGCAGATCCAGTACAACTTTATAGTGAAGTAAGGACACAACAGATGACAAGAAACGTGATGGCTCTATTCACATACTGCAGATGCACTGAAATGAATCTAGGTTTATTACTTATTTATATATCTGCATGTGGGATTGTTTTGTCTGTTTCTCAGATTTTGGGTTGGGGTTCTTTTTTGTTTTGGTTTGGTTTTGTACATGGGTCACTATTGCCTAATAAGGACTCAGTGTTTGTAAAGCACTGAGTACATCACTTGACGTTTTGGAGTCCAGTGCTTATTGCTTCTTGCAACACAGCTGTAGTAATAATGAGTAAATTGAGTCAGTGATGCTGTTCAAATTAAAATAGGAAAGAGGATAACCTTGCAAATAAAATGGTATGCAAAAGTGCATATGTGTTTCATCAAGGTAATTGTAACTCTGAATTGCAACTCTCTGCAGTCCTTATGGCAGATTTTAAATATTTGAACTGAGGAACATAAAAATGCCCAATCACCCTACACAGAAATCTGTGGTTAGAAGACAGCATTGCCAGAGAGCATTTCAGAGCCCTCATAACACCTTCCTATATGTTTGCCAAGAGGACTCAATGAAGAACTTCAGTAAGCCAAAGACTTGCAAAGGGTACCCTTTGTTGAGGGGCACATTACAAATATACTTCTTGCTCTGTGCAATCATCAAAAACCATTCAAAGTGCCAAGATCTACAGTTCTGCTTTCTGCCACACATACTGTCATCAGCAAAACCCACCCAAAAATTAGAAACCAAACCCCCAAAGTAAATAGCTACCCCCAGAGGACCTGGGTCAAGGTCCTTGTTATCATCAAGTTGTGACTTTGTCCTGACTGCAGAGTATCAGGGGAAAAAAGCTCTATATGCAATCTATCCCTCCCATATGTAGATGAAGATGTGACTTCTGGAATTCCCAGAAGGTGCAGATATAGCATACAGGGTTGTACTGGCCCCTTTGAGCTTTGTGTGCCATCACTGATAACAGGGCTGTTTAAACACACTCTGCTGAAGAAATAAGCATAATTTTCTATTCAAGTGATTCAAGAGCAAGCAGACAGTCATCTTAGGGCTGAAGGAAGGAGTCTAGGGCTTAATTTCCAGGAAGGTTGTCTGTACAACAGCAGTTATGTCAGAGGAACAGTATCTAGTTTACACAACAAAATATCCTTGAACTATTAAGTCGCAGGTGAAGACTGCAAATCAAAATTAATTACAAGCATGTCTTGGCATAGAGACAGAAATGCTGCAGCCCAGTAGAGAAATAAGAAAAGTCAACTAGGGCACTCATGAGCACAGGAACTTTTATTTTGAAATCTGTGGAGAACACTGTGAGGGTCAGCATTTAGCAGCTTTCCCCTAATTTGAGGTACTTTTGGTATTGAAACTAAAATAAATTATTCACTTCTGTATTTTTTGAACATAAAACTATAGGGCACTCTCATAGGTGAGGATGACAACAACCTTTTTTGCTTTAAGCATCTTAACCCAGTTTTGAACACCCTTTGCCCCTGCTCTCACCCCCTGCTTTTTATTCAACCATGACTACATTTTGGGATTGGATTATCAAATAACTGGGATAAATTTCGCTGTGATTTTCCTTGGCACAGCATTTTAAGTGAAACCATTTGCTATTACAGACCCTGATAATGGCACCCCTAGGTACAATACCCTATTTCAGAAGATCTGTGTTAAACATTAAGAATTCCCAAACAGTTACCTCCTCGGGAACAAAATCATTAAGCTGGGTAGCTTGACTTAATTAGACTTAAATGTCATCAGTGATTCACTCTGTTTTAATAAACTCATCTGTTTTCATGTCAGTTCTGTAATTTACACCATAAAAACCCAGTCATGTTGTTCCAATGTCTCAGGAGCACAGTTAGAAACTATCTGAAAATCTTTCAGGGCTGCATTCTTACAAGTTTGATGACACTGTAACAGATGCAGTGAAGGTAAAGCCTTTTTGAGGAAAAGCATCACAGAGAGCTTGTGGCAACTAGAAAATTTGGAGGAGCAACACAAAAAAATATACAAGTGCTTTGGAGGAGGAGCTCTTTTGAGAAATGTGCTTTGCCACAAAGCTCTGAAAGTGAGCAGAGTGAGAAGAAGAAAACATGAGAAAATAGGTGTTCATGTGAAACCCATTTCAAAATGGTAAGTATTAAAATTTGCCTGGCAGCTTAGCAGGTCCACTGTCTTCCCTAATTCTTTTGGAAAGAAGTGCCAGAGGTGTGGGTCAGAGGCAAAGAACGGCCTTTCTTTAACATATATACTCTATTCATTGTGACCTTTCACTATACTTGGACTTAAAATCTGCCTCAGGAAATCTGTGTAAAAGTATTACATGCATTCAGTCCTCTGGCAATTTAAAAATCAATATGCGCCTTACCAATATGCTACACTTTACATGTGGGAGGGCAGGAAAGGAGCTGTGGCAATGATCTCACCTCTGTGCACTGAACCCAGTGCACAAATACCACCCTAAAGGGAATTTCAGCGCTCTGCAGTGGATCTGCATGTCATAACCTCCAATGCACAAATTCTAGGAGCATGCTTTTGAACTCTCTAAAAGATAGGCTATATGTTCCTCTTTGATACTGGACAGAGGTCAAAACATATATAAACAACTATATACATATATAACAACCTAAGTTTCATAAGGTTGGTACTTACCACTGTGGTAGATCCAGTCTAGGAACAGCATTTGCTGGGTGGGAAGCCTGCCCCAATCTACTTCGAAGCACAGCTGGGAGTAAACAGGTATGCTAATGAAGAAATATACATGCTACTCATTTACCAGCTCCCAGAGGAACATTAACAGCAGAAGTTGATTATACATGCAGAAGCAAGAAGGTCCTGTACCTGATCAAAGACACTTGTGGGTACAGCATTCCTTTCTGTGCTAGAAACAAGCAGGACAGGCTAGATACAGACAAAATTATTCATAATGCACCTCCTGGTCAGATTAACAGGGATAAAGGCTCACCCTAGTTTGTGATATTTCTAATTAGAGACTGAAAGACAGCACTTCACATAATCTGTGATTAAAGAAGGAAAAAACCAATCAAGTGAACGTACAAACACCCTACCTAGGTTTATTTTGTTTGCATGGGGTTTTTTCCTCTACAAATACTGAACGGATTTATGTGCATGAGATTTATGCACATGGTTGGATATTGCTGAAAGTGTGTTTGCTTTGCATTTTGTTTGAGGCAGCTCCACTGGAATCAGGTTTGTTTATTCACCTGGTATTTGACAAACTGTCTCTGACACCCACCTATCAGGGGTTCATGCCCATGTTTCTCACTGGAAACTCCATTCCCCTAATTGTTGCTGTAAGCAAGACAACAGAAGAGGTGGTTTTGCCTCCAGGCTGTGTCAGTTGGGTCTGGTACCAGCCATGTTTTATTACAACCTGTAAGACTGAGATCTCTTTGATTGTCCTTCGCAAGCCTTCAGTTTTCCTTTTCTTTTTTCTTGTTTTTTTCACTTTCACATACACTCACACACAGAAGGTATATTTAAAGGAATATATTGATCTTAATGACCTCTCAAAATTTATCCTGGGGCTAATCAGAGGCTTGCTGTGTTGTGCTGGCTAAATCTATCATGGTATTGAATAATTCACAGCATGCCTTAAAGGCTCCAGACTAGGTGATTTACCCCCATATTAATGTGATGCTTTTGCATTTTAATAGGCTTATGTTAATGTTTTACAAAATGATAAAGCATTCTTCTGAACTCTCCAGCGACAAGGGATGATGGTATGAACCACATAATTCTAGCAAAGGACAGCCAATAACATCAGATTTATGAGGGCTGCTACAGCATCTGTCATAAGCTTGAGCCAGACCAAACCATTTTGTTGAGACTTACCCCTATTCTGGCTGCACAAGTGGCTTTTCCCAACCTGTCTGACTCTTTAATTGAAGTAGTCAGGTGCAGGAGAAAAGGTAGGGCATTCTGAAAGCAGAACTAACCTTTCCAAAACTGTTTTAGCACAGAGGTTTTTATATCCCTTTGAGAAAAACCTAGAGGAGAACAAGAGGGATTTCATTGCTCTGAGGCTGGAATTTCAGAGAGCAGTGCTCACTAGTGGGGTCATATTTTGCCATTTGAAAGGCAGACAGCCTGTCAGCAGAGCTCAATGTGTTAGGCATATGTTGGGTGCTGAGAATTGTAAAATGCAGGTCAGATGACGAGAACACTCACACCACTTCCCTCCAGCTGTATGGCACCTTTATATCTCAGCTGCTCAACAGATCACAGGAGTGCTTTCCCCAGCCTCTCTCGAGAAAAAATGAATTACATTTATCTCTTAAAACCTGCTGAGGTGCTTATGTGAGAAGGGAGCTAAGGCTGGGGGGAACCACATTGTCTCTTCAATAGCTGCTTGTAGTGGCATCCTCGTACCAACATAGGATGGAAACAAAAGGGAAAAATACTCCAGCTCTGGCTCTTCTGGTAGATGGCAAGGTGGGAAATGAACTCCACTTCTGCTAAATGCAGACTAATATGTATGAGAGGGTGGGGGAGGTGAACCGCTTACCCTGCTGACACCAGTCAACTCAAGCCTTTGAGAATGGGACTTGCTGGCAGGTTGCATGGAGGATGGTGGCTTCCCATCTTCATACAAAGAAAGGCTAGAGAAGAGGAGAAAAAAGAAAAAAAAAAGACAGAGAAACTGGAATAGGGAGTGAACAATGGTACAGAAACGTAACATGAAGTGTGCAACATTATTTGGAGTGGTGTACCATATCCAACCACTGACAGGCAAAAAAATTGCATTTATTGATTTAAAAACCAGATTTTTGTTGCAAAAGGCAAAAAAAATTTCTTACATGAGTTCATGTTTCATAATTCCTCTGAGAGAAAAAAGAGGGCAACACAGAACAGAGAAAGCCATCTAGAAATGCTAAATATTGAACGCTCAGGTGCTCACCTATCAAACAGAAAATTCACTTTTAGCATGTGGCTTGCAGCAAAGACCCAAACCTTCACCTCACGTACTCCAACCCAGTTCCTCAAATGCTATGATGTAGAAGACATTTCTACCACAATGAATATGCAATGCACTGTGGAACATCTGCTGTTGGTGTTTAAATGGACTACCGGCAATTCCAAAATACACCTGGGAAGTACGAAACCCAGGTTTTCATTCAGTGTTAATTTAGATGACCATGTTAGCCTCTGGCTTACTGGCTGCTGTGAGGTGGAGCTGCTTGTTTCCAGAAAATTCAGTCTGCACCTGAGAGATTTTCATGACAGCTGGACAGTTTTGTTAAGATTGTCAATGTTAACAACCACTGCAAAAGTATTCACTACTTCTTCTGGACACTTCCAGAAAGATAATACAGAATTACTTTTCACACCACATGCAATTGAACTGTGAAGACTGTGGCTACAGTTCAGAAAATGACACAAGAAGTGACTGATCATTTAAAAGGATAACAATACCATCTGGAATTTAAATTATTGTTATTAATGCAGAAGCTGGAAGAAACACTAAACTGCATGCTTCAGATTTTAAGCCAATCTTAGCTACTAGGTATTAGTAGCAGATTATCCTATCACTGCTTAATTTAGGGTCTCAGGAATCTGTATTGGAGCATCTGCTGCAGTCAGGGAACTGAAGTCGTGTTGGTATTTTTGTTCTTCTCTATCCATAGCATTTGCAAAACTTAAAAACAAGCTGTGGGAATTAAACCATGCAAGTGGCTGTTGAGAACATTGTTACATACATGCCTCTGATTAAATACCTACATTTGAAAATGTTGGCCATAACATACACCTACGCTGTAATGAAGAACCCTTAGACCATTCAGGTACAATGACACCCTGAATCACAGAAAAGAACCAAAATTAATCTCAGTAGAGGTCCTATTCCACCTCCCCAGCCCTGAGTGTGGAGTAGAGCAGAAAGAGCAGCTGATGAGCCTTCCCAGGCAGGCTCCTTGTACACTGTACTAGAGCATTTTCCTTTTTTTGCAACTGTTGCCTCATGCTCAGCGTGTGATCTACAACATCTGCCAGGTCTTTTTCTGAAGAGCTGTTACTAATGTTGAAATGTATCCTGTGCTTGTGTGGCTGATTCTTCCTGTGTAAGAACAGAACCTTTACTCATCCTTACTCAAACACATCCCACACTTTCATGTCACTCAGTGTTTTGTCACAACTTCTCCAAATTCTTATCTTCCCTCTTAGTTCTTTGTGGTCTCTCTTAACACTGTGTTATCTGCAAATGGAATAAATGTAGTGTAATAAATAAATCCTAGAGTAAAGGCTCATCACAAAATCATCTACATCAATATGGACACCTTATAAGTGCAAAGACAAACTAAAAATCTTCAAAGTTGAGTCACCATATTCTTAGCAATTGCAGTCAAACCAGCTCAAACTTGAAATCTAGAAACAGTTTTTTTCATTGTTTTGCTTGTTAAGCTCTTGTTTGTTGCAGTTAAAAATCAAGCATTCACTTCATTCTAAAGTCAAACTGAGTTAATATCAGGAGCAAGTGACATGTATTTCTCTTTGAGCACTAGTCAACTTAAACATCAGTCATACAAAAACAGATTTACAGCAGAAATTAGTTCCTTTCTCAGAATAAATGAAGCAGAAAGCCTGTTATTTCCTCATTCAATCT
The DNA here is from genome assembly GCF_000277835.1 of Geospiza fortis. Taxonomy (NCBI): domain Eukaryota; kingdom Metazoa; phylum Chordata; class Aves; order Passeriformes; family Thraupidae; genus Geospiza; species Geospiza fortis. The sequence goes on along the minus strand of NW_005054325.1, from coordinate 5,657,662 downwards.
TCTGCACACAACATATGTATTGTAAATATAACCCATGACTTTCAGGTCTGCAGAATTTAAATGCATCCATATTTTGCAAAAGTATCCTTAAAACTTACCTTCCAGACACAGATTGTTCTGGCACAGGAGTCATTTGGGAGTGGATTAGATAATAAGAGCCTGCAATGGGGAAGAAATTTTAGTCCATAGTCCAAAGACTTTTTTATCTTTTCTAATACCAAACTTTAAGGAAGTAGCTCTTCTCCTCATGGTAAATACACTTGACTTTGGAAATAAATTATTTTATTTCTCTCCACTTATACAGGAAATTACAAATCCTCTCTACCAAGCTGGATAGAAATAATGTTATATGTTTTACATTGAGTTTCATAAAGTCGTAGAACAGCAACCATCATTCTGAAAGAAAAGTCAGAAAAATGGGAGTTTAGGAATACAAGCAAAAAACCTTCTTACTGGATCTTGAGTTCCTCACTCTTAAGAACATCAGTAAGAATTTCTCTCTGTTCTGTCTTTGCAAGTTCTCTTCAAGTAAGAATATATTGTAAGAATATATTTGCTGTCTCTGTACTCTTGCAGGACTTCTAAAATATTTTTTTTCAGCATTACAAGACTTAAATGAGAAATGCTGTATAACTGGAAAGCATGATGACAATAATTTTTGTTTTAATATCTCAACAATGATGACTTGCTACTATTGTTCACTCAATTTCTTAGCTGAAGCACTTGGTAACCTTCTTCAATCATCTATATAGTAAAATTCCTTATTTACAAAAATAAAACTTATCCAGATTAAATTTTCTCCCTTGAAACAAAAACAAACAATTTTCACTGTGGGTCTTCAACACTTTGCAGAAATATAACCAAGCAGATGTCAAGAAATGGTGAGAAGCATCTGAAGAAGCCACCAAAGTTATGAGTGGGTTTGTGTAGTTTTAAATTTTGCATCTTTTCCATTCTTAGTGGCAACAGAGTGGAGACTTATTCTTGTTGCATGGATTATGTTGTAACCAATCTATTTTTCACAGGGCCTTCCAAAGTAAAAGATGACTTAATTTAACACTTTATGTAAAATAAAGCCTAAAATAGGATCACCAACTACTGCAATTTCACTGCCCCATGATGAGCAATGATCATGAGCTTGAGAACCTGAAGAGACCCTGTTCCATAGCACTACAGAGCAGAGGCCTTTTAGCTGTAATACCCTTGGATAGCTCTGCTGGTCAGGTCTGGACACTGTCTTGCACAAGGAGCTTCAGTTAGGCCTGGTGTCTTTTAAGTCCTACCACAAAACAAAACATCAAAGATAGTCTTTTTTAGCACTCTGAGTTGTCCCTTCAGGGCAGGGACTACTTTTGTGTTTATAGGACACCTAATAAAACAGGGCCATAATTGGATTAAAAGGCCAAAGAATTTTCAAAATTGAAATAATAAAAAAATAACTGCTTTAGTAATGTGTTTCACAGAACCAGCCTACAGACCCTGAAGAACCTGGCTAGAATGGCTGAGCCAATAGAGAGCAGGTGATAATTGATTTCTTATGTATGCCAAGTTCACACTAGGACTTAGAGCAAATCTTCTTGCTGCAGCTTTAGCTCAGTATTCCGTTACTTAATCACCATGGACAGAGAACAGATCATCCTTTTTCTTTCTGAAGCAGCCTTTTATGCTCTTGAGGACTGTTAATTCAAGTGTGTTCAGTCTTCTGTTGCTTGCTCTCAGACATACCAATTCACTTGGTCTTTCTTTGAAGGTCATGTGTTGTGGACTTGTGCTTATTGCCATCCCCCAACAGACTTGTAAGTGCTCATTTTTTTCCTTGAAGTGCAATACTCTCGTCTTGACCTAGCAGGAATATTGCAGCATACTGCCAGGTATAGAAGATTTCCAGAAAGCTGATAAAATACATTCTGTTAAAAGTTGAACAGCAAAAGAAAAGCTAGAGAAGTGATAGTCCTTAGCAATGTCTAGAGTACTGTTTACTAATGTTAACACAGTAATAGGGGTATAGAATAATAAAATTTTTAAGGTTGGAAAATCTCTCTAGGATCATTGAGTTCAACCATTAACTCAGCACTGCCAAGTCCACCACTGGACTTGTCCAGTGTCCCCAAGTGCCAGATCTACACATCCTTTACATACCTACAGGGATGGTGACTGCACCTTCCCTGGGCATCTTGTTCCTATGCTTGACCACCCCTCCCATGATGAAATTTTTCCTGATATCTAATCTAAACATGACATTGCACAACTACAGGTCATTTCCCCTCTGTCACTTACCTTGGAGAAGAGTCCCCCAGCTCACTACAGCCTCCTTTCAGGTGATCGTAGAGAATGATAAGGTCACCCCTGAGCCTCCTTTTCTCTAGGTTAAATACGTCCGGCTCCCACAGTTGCTCCTCATAGGACTTTGTGCTTCAGACCCTTCCCCAGCTCCGTTCTTCTCCTCTGGACACAGTCCAGGCCCTCAATGTCTTTCTTGCAGCGAGGGGCCCAGAACTGAACACAGGATTTTGGTGTGGCCTCACCAGTGCTGAGTACAGAGGGACAATCACTGCCCTGGTCCTGCTGGACACTGTTGCTGGCACAGGCCAGGATGCCATTGGATTTATTGGACATGTGGCACATGCTGGCTCTTCTTCAGTCAGCTGTCGACCTGCACCCCCAGGTCATTTTCTGCCAAGGATCTGCTTGTGTGAGAACTGCCAGGTTAACACTCTGTCTTCCCTGAAAATTTTGAAGCCTCCTGGGGGCAGTAAAGATGCGAAACCGACACTCCTACCCTAAAAGCAGATTCTAGCCAATTCAGTTTAATAGGTAGATCTCATCTCTCCGGTGCTGCATCAGTACTCAGCATAATGAAATGAGTCATGCTGTCATCTCTGCCTACTTCTAATGCTGTCACCCAACTGCAACAGCTTAGGTAGCTCTGAAAAGTCTCTTCCTGTTTTTTTCCAAAATTTAACCATCTTGGAATCGTTCTGCTATGGCAAATGAGTACAAACTGAAGGCTTCCTGGCAATATTCCCGTGAATAAAAGAGGGAATTACGGTTATTTCCAAAAGAAGAAATGTGATACAAGTTTAATGAGATAAAATGAGTCCAGAGATTAAATCAAAAGCTGTTCCAGAGAGACTACAAGTCAGTTTATAAATAATATACCAAGTGGACAAGTTAATACAGCAAAAGATGCCTGAGGAGAGGAAAAGAACAGAAGATTGGCATTGGTTTGCAGACATTTGAAAAAAACGGTGTCATAGTGAAAAGGAGAAAGTCACAGGAAGGATTAAGCAAAGTCTGCTTTAAAATATGTAATCAGTGCATTTTTGTTTGTTGGCAATAGTGAGGTAAGTGGACAGCCAAGCTCACATTGGCACAAGTGACTGTGAAGTGATCAAGGCAGAGCAAGGAAAAGGGCAAGATGTAATTAAGAAGATAAAGAACACGAATAGTAATGCTTTTCACACCTGGTGAGAAAGCAAGCATTGTTGACATAGTGTGATAGCTACTGATGGTACCTGAAGTAGGAAATGTGTGAGAGGTAGTGGCAAAATACAAGCATTTGTAGGACTCTTGTGAAGAAGACCTGATTTTCAAAAGTGCTTTCAAGCCAGGAGTATTCAACCCTATAATTCAATTGGAGAGGGTGGGAGATGGAATTTTGTTCTTTAATTACAAATATGTTGATGATAGCAAAAGGGAACTCACTAGTTATTTAATCAGATTGACATTGCTCTACTATAAGGGTTTACTTTGAGATTATTAGGTAATTCTCTTGTCTTAAAAATGAATTAGCAGTAAATTTCAATTTGTCTCATACTTTACTTCACAATTTTGGTAGATGTTTAAGCACAGCTAAACAAATTGGACTAATGAGCAAAATAATTAGGAACCTGAATTGTCTGAGAAATTATATTCTAATCTGCACAGAACACAAGCCAAACAGAGGGAAACAATTCATGTGTAACACCTATCAATGCATGCAATAACACAATATATATATCATTGTGGAATAAATTAGGGGTTCCATGCCTCTATGATCCCACTTGAGTTTTGTTTGACTTAGAGTTAACAAATTATTAAATAAGACACTCAGTAACAAAACTTGCATAAATGCCGGCTCAGACTTTTATTCTAGAAGAAAAGGCTGTGATCTTTTTTGCCATTTAGAAAGGATTAAGCAATAACCTTGATAAAGCAGTAGTTTCTGCTTTCATTTTGAGACCAGTGGCATTTAGCAAAGTCTTTAGGCAGCAAGCTAGAAAAAGAATTGTTGGTATAATGCAGTCACCTTCAGCAGTGTTTCCACCACCATCTCTTTCAGCCACCACCCCAATTATCTCCCTCCTGTATTCTAGTATCTGTCAAGCAAGCAGCCCCAAAACACACATGACAGTCCATGCTTCCTCTTTAATTTTCTGAATAATATTTAGATCTAGGCATGATCTAATAGCATGCTTTGGATGCTGCCTTTTCAGGGAAGGGGTTACAGGCCTCAGAGGAGCAGAAATGTCCATGAGAAATCATTTAACTTGAATCTGTATTTTCCTGAAAAATTAATCATTTGTTTAAATGGACTACCAGCTTCTTCCATAGGATCATTCTTAATACCAGTCTCTCAGCCCTGACAATACAGCAAATCAAGCTCCCATTTGCTCCACAGCAGCTCAGGGGCAAGAAGAAGATACTTCTTGTGCATTCAAAGGTCCCACAGCTCTTCTAACCTCTTATGAGAAATGAAGGTCCTATGTTTGGTGTTTGTTCCAATAACACCTTACCTACACCATGTGCTCAAGTGTGGAGACAGGCACTAACCCATTAGGCTCTGGCTCTCTTCTCAAGAAATCAAAATGTTAGCATTGAGCCTTATTCCTTTTGCAGCTCAGGATGAAAAAAGTAATCCTGCAACAAGACCAAGCAAAGTTGTTGGAGTAAGAAATTGCATGTGATTTTTTGCTCTCAAGAGCTGCTATATTATATGACTGTGGAAAGAAGAGGGGATTTTCAGGAAACAAAAGCTAAATAAACATAAGCATAAATCAGATAGCAAGCAAATGCCACTATTTTTTGGCTTATTTCAATACAGGAATTTAAATTGATGACTTCCTGGGCTGCAGATTAAAAGGTTACAGAGGATGCAGATAATCTTTCATGCAGAGCCTGTTGGAGGCTGGGAATGCACTCTCCAGTATTTGACATACCAGTGTTAATCCTCATGTTAGCTCTTGGGAACTATCCAACCCAAGGTAAACAGCCTGCTTGTCTCTTAGAGAGCATCCGGACAACAATTTACAGCAATCTCACGTTTATGTAGAAGGGATGCTGCCTAAAGTAGGTGTGCTATTTTCTGTATGGGACACTGGAGCAGCATATTTAAATAAGTTTTACTGAATTAAACTAACCAAATGTTTTCAGTAAATTATAGTTATTTAAGCAAGTTGAATGCAATCAGATAACTTTTCTAATCGATCATACATTAGAATTATTTTCATGCTTAGCCAAATCTGCTTTTATACTTTCCAGGTATCAGTCTCAACAGTAAATAATTACTATATTCCTACACATAAATTACCACTTTAATTTTGCATGTTTCAAAATTTTTGCAATATTTTTAGAACTTTCTAGTGACATTTTTTATTAACAGATACTTATTTTATACAAGAAACATGCCTTATGTGAATGTAACTTGAATACAGTTAAATAATAATAGTAACTCCTATAAATTCTGTAAACTAGTATGAACCTCTAAAAATGTTTAGTCCCCACTTCTTCAAAACTAGCTCTTAAAATTATGTTGATTATAAGCACCTTCAATATTGGATTTGTGTTCTTCAATATTGGATACGTGTGTTAGAAAGGCAAGACCTTTGTTTTCTCCCTTTCCTCATGGATGTATAGATCCTTTCCCCAATGCTGCTGAGTTGGATTTTAGTTGTCTCAACTCATTTTATCTGGATGCTAGTGTCCCCAGGAACTAACATGCTCATAACCTCTCTGTTATTGTATCGTTTTCTAAGCAGGACTTGAAATAATTTAGAATTTATAAAATGGAGGTACAGAGTAACCACTGTTTAGCTGAAACTGGAAGGGATTTTCACCAGGCAGAATTCATATCAGAATCCTCCCTCACTTCAGGAAAATTAAATTCAGCAAAGACATATTAAGATCTATGACAAATCTGAATTTACACTCAAAACCACTGAAATTGCATTCTTGCTGCCTTTATAGTAGGAATCAATAAAACACTGAGAGAAACTGAAGATTAAAATATTCCTATGAATGCAAAAGTTGCTGACTATGATTCATAATTACTAATCACTTCTTTAACATATGCCTATGATTTGTTTAAGGACTAAGGTTAACCATAGTTTCTAGCATTTCTTGTTTCCTGTTGTTTCATGAGATTATAAACTGCAAAACATTTGTCTCATTTTAATTGGCCAAAAAAGAAAACCACAAAGATTGCTCTCCAAATACTTTTTTCCAGACTATAAGACAAGTAAGGTTAAAAAACAGGAGGAAAATTAAACAACAGGAGAGGGAGTATGAGGCACTGTTTAATGCCTTTCGCATTATTTCTTTTAGTAGTGAATGCTAAGCAATGCTTCAAACTGAGATTACAGTTGAGCAGACAGAAAAGGAAAATATCATTTTGTCTGTGAAGTTCTCAGAAGGATGAACCTGTCAAGAGATAGAGAAATAGGTCACATGAAAGTTAGTGAAAAGTAATAAATGGAATACATTGTGCCACAATGCCTCATCTCAATTAAAAGTTCACTTGCTGAATGCCATTTAAATTGACAGATACCCAGCTCTTATCAAGCTGCCTATTTATCGTCTTTGCATTTATAAAGGCTGTTGTTTATTCCACTGGGTAGCCTCTGGAATCCTCCTGTTGCATTTCTTAGTCAAGAATGATTGAAGTGTAAAGAAGTGAAATGCCAGGATTCATAGGAAAATGTTTCATGGGAAAATGTTTCCTTATTACAGATATACAGATGTTCACTTCAGAGTAAACTGACATTAGAGCAAGGCTGGATTTTAACTTCTAGCAGTGTCTGGCATTACACTGACATGAACTAATGATTGCTCTTTGACCAAAGCAATGCCATCACTTCAGGAGGCTGCTCCAACACCCCTTTTTAAGAATGAAAGACCAAAAAAAAGTGCTTTGGAAGGCAAGGTAGGGAACATGTCGTATCTGCATGACATTTCACACTGCTGCACCACAGCTTCCCACACAGAGGCATGATAAGAAAAATGAACTTCCTGAAAGGGCTATGATGTGCTTACTGCTGGGTTACAGCTTCAACATTGCATTACCCTGCTGCAAGAGGTGAGTTATATTTTATGGAGATGACTTGGGCCACTTGTACATGAGACAAAGGTTTATAGCTTTTTTGTGGGAGGGATATCTTAAGGCTGAAGTTGAAACACAGAATACCATAGGCACTACTAAAATTGGGAACACAACTGCAGCATGTTGAAGAGAAAAGGTGAGGTATCAGAAGGATGCACTTTTTAGTTGCATGTGGACTCTCATTCTCTCCAGGTCAGGTGTCTGTCTTAGAGCTCTATGTTTAAGTACTTCATCATCTTTGTAGGTTAAGTACTTCACAAAACTCACTTGTCTCAGAGTGGGTACAGTGTCTCCATAACTGATTGCCCATAAGTCCTTGACCTTGCTCAGGAAATGAGAGCTCTGCTGTGTAGCTCTCCTTCAGTGCCAGGATCTCAACCATATTTCCTTCAACTCCACAGTAAATGTCTGCATTGTGTAAGATTTGTGGGGCACATTTCACTTCTCCTGTAAGAGCTGTGCCACTGAGCTGCCCAAACTACCAGCTACCAAGAGGGAGTCTGACATTGCAGGAAGGGTTCCCCACTACAAGGTGGGAGGGAAGAATATGGATCTCTGTTTTGTGATACAAGGATGGATGCCAGAGTGCCACAACACACCAAATACAACAGAAACATGCTGTGTGTTTGGGAGTTTTACTGACTAGGAGCACAGCTGTGGCAGATACTGATTACTTCTTTGCTCAGGATGGAAAACCAGTGTGCATGTGCAGCAGCCTAAATGTGGGCACCAAACACTTCCATTGCCAAAGTGTTAATAGGATGCTTCATTTTAGGCAAGTGTGCAGGTGTTTCAGGCATGGTGAGAGGCTGGAATATGTGAGAGACTTTCAGAGTAGCCTCACGTGGGGGGAGAAAATGCGCCTTGTGCAACGTTCTTAAACACACTTCAGTGGGTAAGAGCAAAACATAACTCAAGAGATTCATCAGTGAAAGAAAAACAAGCTCACACTTCCATGGCTCCAGTTTACAGCAGGTCCAAGATGGGTGCTGCTCTGACAGTCAGGCTGGCAGATACCAATCAAATCCAGGAATATCTCTTACAACCTGTACAATTGCACAAGTATGCAGACATATTTTCATAGAGATTATATATGAAAAGAAGGACTGTTCATCCTTAGTTCACAAACGCATAAATGTACACTGCTATCATGCAAACTAAAATATCTGTGTTTGGGATTTTAAAAAAATTATACCTGTGTCTGAAGCTCTAAACCTGAATTAGCTGCTTACATTTAACTGTCCCAATGTCTTTATACTTTAAGGACCTGAGCAATAAGGATTTTGTACTGAATTCTTGCTGATTTTTACTTGTTCAGCATAGTTGAGAAATTGAGCACTTTGGGTAGCTGTCTCCTCGCTTTACCCAAGGCCTCAGGCTGTTAAAAGCGTGAAAAAGAATGCATCAAGGGTTATTTTTAAAATGCTTCTAAGTGGAATTTGTGCTCAGTTAATATTTAAGTACTGCCTACAATGCACATAATAAAATGGGAGCGTGCTTTAGAAAGCCCTGATAGAATGTGCACGTCAGCTGGTGCTCTGCTAGCCTAATGCAATTTGATTTTGACATAATGTAATGGAGCACAGTGATGAAAAACAGCAACCCTAATAAGGCTCCTCTTTTCACAGCTTATTTATTTTTGGCCACTGAAGCAGTATGCTTCTCTCTCTCTTTCTTTCAGAGCATGTAATCTCAAAATAATTAGCCAATATGACTTTTCTTTGTGTCTTAATTAAATGAAATCTAAGTAACAAATTATTACTTCAACATTGCAAAACTGTAGGGGCATATTTTCAACTCATATATGCTGGCTGCACAGAAGTCAGATGAACAATGGGAAAACCTATGGTAGCAACAAGGGAAAGCATGGGACCAACATGAAGGGAAAGCATGGGACCAACAGGGCCTGATTGCCCTGTAGGTGCTCAGAAGAGAGCTGGCTGTGTTCCATACTGTTTCAGTTGCCTGCTATTTAGCATCCGGGCAGATTGGACTGTGCTGTGACTTGTATAAGGTGAATTAATGTTCAAAAGAGAACTGTATCAGGTTAACAAATTAATTTCTGCTTGATTCTGGTTTTGAACACAGGTACACCGGTTTCTAGGGTGAAAGGCTAATGCATTAACTCAACACATCAAGCATATCTCATTATGCAGAAGTTGAAGTTAACACACTCAATTTTCTACATTTTTAAGGATCTGATGCTTTCGGGGACTTTTTTAGTTCTCATGCTAATTGTATGATCTGCATCTTTTATCTAAAATGTGGTTTGTGTCAAAAAATTCCTTTCAACAAAATAACCATCAGGCACTCATGAAATTCCAGATCGTCTAGGAAGCAAGGGAAGTAAATTGTGGCAGAATAGAAGAGGGTACTATTCTCAGTCCCAGTGGGCACAAACTAGGCAAATGAGAGTTACCTGCTGAATTGCATGCATTCACTCTTGGAAGAAAACTGCTTTTTCACTTTAGACATGGATGCAACCATTCTCTTTCTCTCCCAGCCACAAGCATACACACCTGGCCATAATCCTGGCCTTTACAGGATGCTTTTTATGTCACAGGGGGGAAAAAGTAAAGAAAAAAACCCTGTAAATATCCTGAAAAGGCGCTCCCGGTATAAAAGTGTTAAGCCACCAGTGAACCAACGGTCTGTGACACTTGAGCATCAAAAACTTTAAAGGATGTGTCCAAGACCTTGTCTGAATTACATTGTACTGAACAAACTGAGAAGGTTGTCAGCAATAACTCCACATCGCATATAGAGATGAAGAATGAAGTGAAGGGAACCTTGATGAAGTCTGTTGCTGACATTTAAATAAATTAATGATGTACTCTGTATACAAACAAGAGAAGTTAATGTTTCAGCAGTGATGGGCCTGATTAGTTTTTAATGATGATGAAGCCAGCACTTAATTGGTTTGTGTTAAGCTTTTGAAACCAAATTTTCAGTAAGCCTGTTCATGTGGAAGCATAATACTTTTACTGGCATGTTCAGCTACGTGAAGGTATGTAGCTACTGGTTAAATTTAAGTTGTTTAACAAACACCTGCTCCTGGACTGTCCCACCAGCAGGCTTCATTCAAGCAGCAAATGCAACCCTTCACACCTACACACCTGCTTCCTTCACAAATAAACCACAAATCTGAAGGAAGACAGGAAATGTGTCTGGGTCTCGCATGGACATATAAAATGTCTAGCAGCTTAATACAAAAGAGCTGAGAACTGCCTCTGGCTCAGTTAATCTAGACACAGCCAATGCCATTTTCCTGTCTGCTGCACTTGCAATGAAGGGTAGTTTCTGTCCTTCTGTGATGGTATCTGTGAGGCAACTGCTATTTTATGAGAGCAATTGATGCAATGAAATAAGAGAGCAATTCTAACACGGATACATTACTGTTATGATTTTTTTTATTTATCACTTTTGTACATCTTGATATTGACAGTCTGAAAAAGAGTGGATACTTTTTGTGTTTTGGAAAACCAATCTCTCTCCATATAACAAAGGGAAAACAGGAATGTTAATCCTGTCTGGTAGATTCAAGAAACTCACTGAAATTCATATTATTTTACAATGCTGTGGTGTTAGGAAAGCATTAGTCTTGACCAAGACTGCAGAGAATTGATTCCCATGTCATTTCTAAGTGACTATTAAAATGCAGATAATTTGTCAGAGTTGGTGAAGTAATCTCAGGAGCTCAAAGGGAAGATGTTAAGTCAGATAAGGCGACAAGTATTAAGTTGCTCAAAAGGCAACAAAAAGATAATGTTAATTTATTTACTTCCCTTGTCTCTCAAGTGTTGCTTTTAGCCCCTTAAAGCTGGTACAGACAGAAGTAAACTAGATGGTCTACCATTAATCAGAGAATCATGGAATAATAGAATGGCTTGGGTTGGAAGAAACCTTAAAGATCATTTAGTTCCAACCCCCCTGCCATGGACAGGAACACCTTCGACTAGACTGAACTGCTCAGAGTCCCACCCAGCCTGGCCTTGAACACTTCCAGGGATGGGGCATCCATAATTTCTCTGTGCAACCTGTTCTGGTGCCTCACCATCCTCAAATTAAATAATTTGCTCCTGATATCTAATCTAAATCTCTCCTCTTTTAGTTTAAAACCATTCCCCCTTGTCCTAAAACTACCTGCCTGTGTAAAAAGTCACTCTCCCTATTTTGTATAAGGCTCTCTTAAGTACTGAAAGGCCACAATGTGGTTTCTCCAGAGCCTTCTCTTCTCCGGGCTGAACAACTTCAGCTCTTTTAGCCTGGCAGAAAATATTAATATACCATCTGTGCTTATTTGTAATAAACTCCTGTATTAAGTTGATAATGTGGAATTTTAGTGTTATATTTCTATATTACAGCAAATAAAGGTTCTGCAATAGGAAAATTGCCAATATACCTTCCGGTCTGGAGATAGGTCAGAAATCAATTTTCTCTCTTACTCAATAGCAAAAGTCACGAAATTATTCCCATACCCAAAGAAATACATCTAAACCCCACATTAAGATATTCTGATAGGACAGAGGTATGTTACACTGTGATCCACTTTAAATTAGAAAGGCATTTATGCTTTGAACAAACAGGTGTTTGCAGCATAACATTCATGAATGCTGATATAAGTTAAGTGTCATTCTTGGAGGCCACTCCCATAGGGGATTTTGGTTAGAACCTCACCCAAAATGTATTTTGCATTTTGTAGGTAGTGAAATGTCCCCCTTATTTAAAGGCTGTGTTAAAACACGCCACATTTGGAATCAGGATCTTGTATTTTGTCCATCTGAGGAACAGATAATTGTGTTTTTACAAAACTCAAAAGTGACAAGAACTATGAGACCTGACTTTGTAAGGATGTCTCTTGTGACTGGATTTGCTAACACCCCACACAGGATCAGTTTCAGCTGATAGTCTTCCCATGTGAGGTGCCTGCAACACGTAGACTCTCATATAGACTCCCCTGTGCTCATAGGAGTGGAGTTCCTGTTACAGTGGGCACTCCTTTTACAAGGCTGCTCAAGCTGCCTCTTCTCTGCCTACTGGAAACTGTGTTGAGCATAAAGCATTTGAGACAATTACCTCTTCCAAATTTCTAATCATTCAGACAACTTCTGCTAAAGTCAATAGGCTCAGATCAGACAGACACAGAGAGGGACACTGTGTAAGACTTGTTATCTTCTGAAAAGAACTAAAAAGGAGCTGCCATGCCCCAGTAGGATTCTGACAGGACAGAGCAGTTTCATGTTCGTCTGATCAGCTGCAGCACACCTCTCACTGGCTCCTGACAGACACTACAGCAATGCCATGAGATGGTTAATTACAGAAGGTTCAAGGCAAAAAATGAAAAAAAAAAAAAATAAAATAAAATAGAAAAAAGAAAAAAGCATCCTTAAATCTTAGCACCATTCCCCTTTTCCCTGCCTCTAGCAGTAGAAGTGTACATTGCTAGCTGACACTCAGTCCACTCTCAAACCCTGCAGGAGAAAACACTCCTGGTGTTTTGAATGGTGTTATCTCCTTCTGTTCTTTCCTGTGTTACCTACCCAGCCAAAAGAAGGATCCCTTTACTTCCTGCTCTGAGGTACTAGGACATACATAGCATTTAAAATGTATTAATTTGAGGGACTGAAGATTGCAGCACATTAAGTACATGAAGGGAATTGTACCTGTGCAAGTAAATCACAAATGTGGTGACAGATACTTTTTAAGAGAACCATGTAAGACTGTGTCAAAGTATTCTTCTTTACAGTGCATTAAAAGAAATTCTAGCCTGGAACTGCTGAGAAAATAATTTATCCTGATTTTTTTAAAGCCTGATTCGGTCCTCTTAACATAATTTCCTGAGCTTTGAACTCATTGAGTCTTCTAATAATGTTCTTAAATGAGAGAAGGAGGTAATTTTCTCTCTCACTGCCTTTAGGAGATCATCAATCATGCATTACTCGTAAGTGTTAGCATTGCATCATTCTTTTTTTCTTTTTTTCTTCTAAAGAAGCCTAACCATGCATGGAGAAAGTACTGTAGTGTAAAAGTTTCCATTTATAAATTGCACAGTCTTTGTTCAGAATTGCTGTAACTCCTACAAGGCAATTTTAGTATAAAACCTGAAAGTGATTCAAATCCCTAGCTATAATACATTTTTTTATAACCTTTCCATCACCTGCTGCCACAACACATTTCTATAACAAGCAAATTCCATGGATGTTATCATGACAGATTTATAAATGAGTTGTGCTGTGATCGTGTCACAGAAGATGTGCTTATTAAGCCAAGGGGTGATGCAAGTATTGAGCTATTTGAAAAGCCAAGCCACTTCTATTTAAATCCCAAGAACCAGGCTCCAAGATATTAAGAACTAGTTTGACTGAACAGTTTTCAACATTTTCATATTAAGTTAATTTCAGTATTAAGACACTGTCAAATTATATAGTAGTCTTTTCACTTGAAAAGCAGATTACATCACATGAAATGTGCTAGTCTTTGTCTAAGTCCTCAACTGACTGTCCCTACATTATAAAATTCAATATTTACTTTTCCAAAAAGAATTGCAATTGACAGTAGGTGATTAGGAGAAATGAAGTCTGAACTCTAACTGCATCTGGGTGCAGTAAATGTCCAGAAGGAAAGCATGAAATAATTTCTGAATCTCACTGTTCATTGAAAATGAAAAGCAGTTCCATATTAGACATTGGTTACTTCAGGAGAATAAATCAGAGCTGGAATGAAATATCCCTGGTGTGTTCCTCCTTACTGACAAAGTTCTGTTTCCTGAATACACCATTGCACAGCAAGAGACAACATCTCTTTTTGCCATTCCAAGGCCCCACAGCACAATGTTCTTGGTTCAGGATTACACTCCCAAGAAATTCCCACTTTCCTCTTCCGTTACTTCCACGTACCTTTCCACTCAAACAGCACCCTCTGAGCTCCATTCACTCCTCTAATACCCATTTCTAAATGATCTTACACGAACCTTTGCATGCCAACCTTTTGCCAGGGGAGATATTACTGTTTCAAAAGATGCTTATTTGTTTCCAAATACTTGTGGGAAAGTATCTTTTCCCACTGTGGTTTCATTATGTTTTAAACCAGTCTTTCATGGGGTATATATAGCAGCAGCAGCAGCAGGGAGCAGCCTACACTTGAGGCTAGCAGTCTCTCAGAATTACTGTGCAAATACGACTTAGTGCTTTCTCCTCTTTCATCCAAGACTTGAGTAACTGGCACTGCCTCATGCCTGTCAAAAGACTGCTTGTAAATCCATTCTGAGCAAAAAGAGGAAAATATAAGTAAAATGCACATGTTCACCAAGTCTGTTTTTTAACCTTTTGAACTCTCGAGAAGCTTTTTAAAGCAATCAGCTCCGAGTGCAAATGATACCCTGCTGCTGCTTATCCTCCTTTCCCAAGAAACCCATTTGCACAGTATTATTTGTTTATTTCTCTCAGGATAGAAATAAGCACCGAACATGGGAATGTTAACACACTTCATAATGATAAACCAGGGGTTTAAATGAGCACAAAAACTTGCTGAGGCAAAGCAAATGATTTTAAAGCTGTAATAGGATTCCTTGCATGAATTTGAAACATATGCACATAAAGCACTGACCCAGGACATTGTCACTGCCATTTCTATTATCATTATGACTTTGCAAGTTGTATCTTATTAATGAGCACTCACTGCAGTGCTTTACCTATTGTGAGAGTTGCTGTACCTTCGACATCCTCCCTTTTTCTGAGAACCATCCCCTATTAAATATAAAACTGCTGTGAAATGAGGTAATACCACACACAACAAAAAGATCTGCATATTGACAAGACAGTCCATCACAACACAAAGACACCTGTGCTGCCTGAATGATCAGCAGCAAGCCATCATGGGCCAGGTGTGGTACCTCCCTAGGCAAAGAAATGGCACTGCCAGCATTGCATAAGAGGACTCACCTCAGGGAGGTGAAAAACAAGAGAATAAAAAAATCACTTTTTATAAGCATGCAGGTTTTGGTGTTCTTTCCCTTTGCAGCCAGACACCCAAACATGGATAGCACACACAAAAATCTTACTCCTTGCACAAGAGAATGGAGAAGATACACTGGTCACTGCACCAGGCTAATGCTATGGAAGCACTCAGCCTGCCAAGACAGAAAGGAAGAGGAGAGCCTGCAAACAAGTTCTGTCCCTATAAATAGATGCCACAAAATTGCATGTATACAGAGTAAACCCCAGTTAAAGATTAGATGACAACTACTGCAGTAGGTTTGTCTTCTTATGTAAATCTTGCCTATCCAGCTGAATTCCTGGGGTGCCTGAGGACAGTACAACTTCCATGACTCTATATTTTCTCATCCCAGAGGCATATATCATGCAAAGCTGTGTGCATGAACACTCTGAACTGGGCTGTGCTTTCAGCTGCACAGGTCTTTTTATCTCTTGCAGTGCTGTCAATCTCCCACAGGATGGCTGATAGTGCCACTGGCACTATGCCACTGGCACTAGTAATGCAGTATCTTGCCCAAATATGTGCCACTTCTACCTGAAAGAACAAGTTAGAGAGATTTCCTGGAAATGTTAGTGTATCTATGCAAAGACTCACATGGAGGGAAGCAATTTATGGCAGTACACAGACAGGATGGGATCCTTATCATGGCCACCTTCTCAGACCCATAACTTTTTTTCCATGGAACTTCCTCAGTTCTTCAGATCAGGACAGTGTAATTGACCCTGCCAGTCAGAATTGCAATATTTCAGGTTTCTTTCTTCAGCTCTTGTTTGGCTCCAGATTCATCTGTCAGGCAAGCCAGGATGAAAAGAAAAATAATATGAGCTGCTTAGCAGGAAACTTCATCCATTTAAACAAAATAATCAAATAGTTATTAAAATGAATAATTTCAGCTTTTCTTTCCTTCTGCCGCACAGAAGCAGCCTCAGTGAGAAAGTCACTATTGCCTACTTACAGAGCATATTTTTCCCATTCTAATGTTTGTTTGCTGTTTCAAGTGCACCATATAATCAGTGAGCAGTTAAATTTTGTGCCTGTTATAGAACCCTTAAGTGTTGAAATCCCACGGCACATTCACTGCTAAGGAGCATACTGTTTCTAGCCTCCATCCAAACGTATAATCTTTGTTTTCCACAGACATATTCCCCATCACACATAAGCCTTTGAAGTTTTATATATATATAAACGTTAATTGACTCTGCCTCACCCCAAACTTATGCAGAATTTCAATGCAAAGACTTCCACTGATCTCATGGATCCGAACTGTGATGTACAAAAAAGACTCATAATGGTCAATGTACCTGAAGAAAACCTCTTTTTTAAGTCAAGTGAATAAGCCATCTGCCAGCCAATTTCACTAAAAAACTCTAAATGTGCAGGATGATAGCTTTATGGACCTATTCTTTAGCCACCAGCTTCACAAAGGTGTCAGGCTGATAGAGGCCACAATTACTCACCTGCCAATCTCCAAAACATTTTTCCTAAGAAAATGAAATAAATAAAAAAGACTGACTGCATACCTCACCAGGTTTTTCAGATACAAGAATACATAAAAGCATGAATATTTATTATGGGAACCTGAAAAATAAAGTGCTTTTACCATCTAGTAAGGTGGCAGTACTTGAGAGAACTATTCTCCTACTGCTCCATTTACTGGTTTATAGGCAAACAGAGACTGCAGGCTGTTGCAGAAAATATGAAACAGATTTGATTTACAGGATTTTTTGCTTTTAGGAGTTGTGAAAAGTTTGCCAATGGAAGTTGTTTTTCTACCTCCCTCGTTGCCATGAGTCCCTAGTGTAGGAGAAACCTGCAGTTGTCAGAAAGAACAGGTGTCAATGGTACATTTCTATTCTTCTGACTTTTGCACAACAATCTTCTTTTATTGGAACAAGCAAGACCACCACTGAAAAATATTCTAATTAATCTGTGTCGCAATGACCCTTCTCTTTTTTATGTCTTCACTGCAGTTTAGGAAAACCATACAGAGACATCCAGTAATAAAATTTTTCTGATTTTAAAATTTAAATAATTGTTGAAAAAAATGTTGAAAAAAGTGCTATAAATTAGATCTTTAGAGGGAAAAAAGCCAAACTGGGATCAAACTAGGAGCTGTGCTCATGTAGAGCCTCATTCCATTATGAATGAAGGGGTTTTGACTTCCAGAGAAAACATGACATAAATGACTTCTTATGGGTCTACTTTCATTTATTTGTAATTGACTGACTGGTTCTGCTGGGCCTCTCTTATTCCATTAAAATTTTAAACTACTTATTATTTGAGCTAATTTGTTTGTTACCAGCTTTATCTTTCTGGAAATGTGCATAAGTAGCATACCCATACTGTTTTTCAACATTTTATTCAAAGACACAGTACTCACATCCAGAAATAACACACTTCTATGGAAATCTGTTCCAGTCCATGTGGCTATGCTAGCAGGAACTTTCAGTTTGCATTTTTATTTTTCTTTTTTTCTTTTTTCTTTTTTTAACACAGATTAAGTTGTTCTTCTTGAAAAGGATCATAACTTTCTTTGCTAAAGCTTCTTAAACATAAAGATAGAATATTTTCAGACAACGCTAATTCCTTTACCGCCCTGCAGGAACCAACCTCTGCAAACATATTGCCTAAAAATAGTGTTGGATGAGAGGCTGGACAGGAGTCAGCAGTGTGCACTTCCAGCCATGAAGCTGATTGTGTCCTGGGCTGCATCAAAAGCAGTGTGGGCAGCAGGGTGAGGGAAGGATTCTGCCCCTCTGCTCTGCTCTGGTGAGACCCCACCTGCAGTGCTGCATCCAGCTCTGGGGTACCAGCACAGGAAGGACTTGGGCCTGTTGGAGTAAGTCCAGAGGAAGCCACCTTGTTGTTTAGAGGGGTGGAGCATCTCTCCTACCAGGAAAGACTGACAGGATTGGGATTGCTCAGCCTGGAAAAGAGAATTGCAGCCTCTGAATACCTGAAGAGAGTCTATGAGACAGATGGAGAGAGATTACTTACAAGAGCAGGTACAGACAGGAGCTTCAAACTGAAGGAGAGTGGGTTTGTATTAGACACAAGGAAGAAACTGTATACTATGAGGGTGGTGAAACACTGGAACAGGTTGGCCCAGAGAAGTTGGAAATGCCTCACTGCTGGATGGGACTTTGAGCAGCCTGATCTAGTGAGAGGTGTCCCTGCCCATGCAGGGGAGTTGGAATTAGATGGTCTCTGAAGTCCCTTCCAACTCAATCTATTCTATGATTCTGTGGTCAGGACATGACTTGGTTTGGTGTGCAACTACCCTGCTGATCTGTTGGGGAGAAGTTTCACTCCCTTAGTGAAAATCTCAAATCTTGCAATCTACTGCCTCCTTCTTCCAGGTATCCCATCTCTTAACCCTTTCTTGGGAGACAGTCTAAGAGATAGAAAAGACATCACTGCACCCATGCAGACATTTATGCACTTCACTGCACCAGCAGAGGAGGGGTGTTCCACTGCATGCTACAAGTGCAGCATCCAATGTGAGGAAGGAAGGGAACAGTGGCAGAGCAGGGCTCTCTACCTCTCTACCTACAGCCTGGTTATTACTGACAGACAATTGCACCTTACATACAGTGAGTAAGTTCTGTGCTGGTCCGTCTCCCCAGCCAGGATGTTCCTGAGCAATAAGAAAATATTCTACTCTGTTGCCTGTGTGGTTAGGAAGATATTTGAAAGGATAGACTGGGCAGCCTTTTGTTGTTGATGTGCAATAGCACAACATGTGACAGGATTTAATTTCCAGTACACAAACCTGCATGTCATTACCTCACAAGCACGCCTTTGAATGTCACTCTTTTGCAATAGCCCCTTTGCAGACTTACCCCAACTTCTATTCTTTTCTTCACTACTACTTTGATTCTTTAAGTCTGGCTCAGCTCAGCTTTCCATGCCGTACATGACCCAGACAGATGCCTTCTCTTGTTCTTACTTTCCAAACCCATGGATTTTGTCTAGTTCACCACACTTCTTTTCCCTCTTCTGCTCCTTCTGCCGTTTAGAGCCAAGCTTCTTTCTGTTCCTTCACACTTACTGCGCTTCCTGTAAACACCTTCTCATCTGTAACCTGCCATCTGAAACAGATTGCCTCTTTCTCTCTGCTTCATCAATTCATTCTCTCTTTTCAAATCTCAGTCAAAAGCATAGATTTTCTCACTATGCTGTATCTTTTAATTTTTTTTCATTGTGTTATCAGCTTTATGCCTGAATGCCTTAATTATCTCACTGTAGAATGCCCTTACACAAAGACTTTCTGTAATTTATAGTCCTCTGTATGTGTGAGGGATATTTCAGGCTGTATTATTTATGATATTTTCTGTAAACAGAGCACAATAGTAATCCTGTGGTCTGCCAATAAATCAGTCTTACCTATAACAAAGTTATGAGCTGAAAAGAAAGACTGCGTATCATGACTGTACAATAGAATCAATGAATCAACTGCTTTAAAGCCTGCCAAATTAATGTCTTCCTTCAAGTATTTGGATCATGGGAAGGGTAGAACTCATTTTATGTAAAAGCAATATATTTTTACCAAGTTAAATGAGTAAGACTTGTGAAGTTATTATAAGGGCTCTCTGCTTAATTTCATGAGCTACTGGTAAATTTACTGTAAGTGCAACTCCAATTCCTACTGAACACCTGACAGCCTCACAAGCAGTGTCTTTGCACAGAAAATCAAAGGACAAAAAGCAAATGACAATCCAAAGCTTAAGATGGAAAAGACCAGTTGTATCCTTAGGGAGCTACTGGTACCTGCTGCACACTGACAAATTCATAGCCAATCCCAATATGTCAGTAAATTGCACAGACTATGAAAGTACCATCCCAGAAAAGGTGTACACACTGCTTTTGCCCACACTCAGATTGACATGGGAATAGAATTTTACTCACTAGTTTCTAAATTAATTAATCCATTTTAATTTTTTCATAGAAAGCTTAAGAATTACAAAAATTCTGGATAACTGCATTTTTATTTTACTGTATTTAATCATGCCTGTAGCATAGTAACTGATAAACTAAGTACTACTATTCTAGGTCATAGTCCCTGGCAGTAATCTTTCAGGAATACATTCTCAGAGTAGGAAGCGGGAGAGGGAAGATAAGAAAATCAAAGCAGAAAAAAAAAGAAACCAGGCCACAGCATACTTAATAGAGACAATAAGGTCAGACAGCTGAGCAAAAAGCAGGGAAAAGGAAAAGCAGACATCAATGTATGTGCAGTGTGGAGAAATGATAGGCAAGAGAAGAAAACCTAACAGGTCCTGAAGACTGCTGTAAATGTTTCTCAAAATGAAAGCAAATAATCCCAACTCACCTTGCTTTAGATAAGTGAGATAGCTATGATTTAGAGAATGCTTTTAGACAAGATTTTAGAAATGCTTTAGACAAAAGAGATACAGGTATTTATTTTTCTTCTAGTCTTAATTTGCCGTATCACCCTGTGATATGGCTGTGGTTGACACATGGATGATGTGAGTCTGTGGCAGCAAACGGCACTCTACTAACTTTTGGTCAATAACCTGAAAATGTGAGAGGCCCTATTTTATGAATACATTCCCACATGCCTCTTTCTATCGGATGACAATGATGTCCTTCTTATAATACAAAAAATTTAAAAGAACTTTAAAAATTCTTTGCTCCCCATTGTGGTAACAGTGTCTCAGAGTCATAAAATAGGCAAGGTTGGAAGAGACCCTAAAGACCATCTTGTTCCAAGTCCCCTGCTATGGGAAGGGACAGCTTCCACTACACGAGGTTGCTCAGCAGTAGATACAATGTTTGAGATTCTATCAAATATTTAACACACATTACCATCGCGTAAAGTTCGTCTTTTCATGTTATGTTCTTTTCAGGTAGAAAATAACTGTGCATTTAGCAGTGTTTCATACTATGTAGCTCAAAGCACACACAGGACTGGGTACAGCAAAACCACCTGCAGCTGTGGCTGACAGAAAGCGTCTACGACTGTGGGAAAAGTCTATTTGGCAACTGACAAAAACTTGTCTTTACTTGTTTTGCTCATTTTCTTCTCAAGACAATATTTATTGTCATAGAAACACAGAAGAATTATGTTTCTACAATCTGCAAGTGAACAAGGCTTGGGGAAGGAGGGAGAAGAGCATGGCTCACACAGCATCAGAAAGCAGTTCCCTGATTTGGGGAAACTTGAGGAAGGAGTGGGGAACGTGGGAAAACTCTGTTCTGCAGAAGGTGAAATCCCCTGTGTCTCCATTGCCTTCCCAAGCAGTTATTCCCCAGGATCCAATTCCTCTTCTAAAAGGCCCTTTCAGTCATACATTTTCCACCCTTAAATCAGGTAGCATCCCTGACTTTCTCACAGCTTTCTTTCATGGTGATTCTTGGCCATGTAAAATACATACTTCAAAAAGTGTTTTCCCTGTAGCAATAGCCAATATTTTGTCTATTCTCATTTGAATAAATTATCTTCAAGGCCCAACAGACTCACTGATGGGCTTCTGCGCAGCATATAAATTTATCCTGGCATTCCTAGCCTACATCCATAAAGGTGAAGCTCTAATATGTGCAATTAATGCTTAGTATACAAAATGGAGTCAGTAATTTAATACAGATTTGAATAGCAAAGAGAATTCACATTTGTAGATCAAGGTTTTCTGAGATGCCACAGAAATTTTGAGGCAAAGTTATGCAGTTTTGCCACAGAGTCCATATCAGAAGTATACATAGAACTTAAACCATGTAATTTCACTTTCATTTTCTATTTTTATAGGAATTATGTGTATCCACTGGGAATATATTTACCCTGTAGTCTTTTCTTTTATGGAAGAAAGATTAAGAGACTCATTTAACAAGGTTTAACAAGGATCTGTGCATGTTTGCATAAATAATTAAGTTCAGAACAAGTCTTCTAGGTGAGGACTCTCTGTTAGCACTTGCAAAATGCCCACACTGTGTTTCTAGTGCTCATGTTTGGTTTTAGTTTAAAGCTCTCTTAATTCACTGGCATCAATTACCATTTCCAAGGACACAATTTGTAATAGATGAGCTCAAAATAATCAATTTTTTCTTGCCATTTCAGTTCTGTTCTCCCATCTACTCCCACCCTCTCTCCCAGAGATACATGATTCCACATGCCTGCTGGGAGAGCTGTGGCTCACAGAGAGTATTGATCAACATGGCCCTATGGACACTGACAAATGTGGACTGTTTGGTGTCTGGAAGTGCTCAACAGAGAGACAGCCATTCCACTATGCAGGGTAATCTCTACTGAAGACCTAGCAGGCTCACTTTTTATCATTCACACCATCATGTGTTTTTCTTCTGCTTGAAAATCTATCATATTATAACACAATACAGCATATGCCAGAAGGCATTTCAGGGTATTTTGATTTATTTGGATGAAATACATGTTCATGAAGAGAGCTGGAACTCTGTAGAAAGGCACTTGTTTTTCATGACTTTGTTTCCAGAAGACAAAACAATTAAGTGATTGTTGAATTTCCTGTAGGCAGAGAGCTATATATTTTAGACTTTCCCACTTTCGGAATTTACAAAAATCCAATGGCCAGAGAGGCTGGCAAATGGTGAGACACTTTTCTTTTACATTTCTTCCATCCTTCAGAATGGTTCAAAATATATTTTAGCTTAGGGAAAGGTGTTGGTTATTGACTACTTTTTGCAAATACTCTCTTCATCTGGTTTCCATGTTGTGAATGGCAAGTGAAATGCAAGTTTTCTCTCCACCTCCCTCCTTATGTCAGGGACTAAAACAGGAGAGAAGAATAGGAAGGCAAACATATGAACAAAGATGGTAGGGATATTCCACACAGAAAGACAAAACATGCTAGAGGGCATCTGCCCTTGGTCCTCCGAATAAACACCCATTGACACAATTAGGAAGTCAAAAATTAAGAATGCAAACAATCTCATAATATTTAGACCAGAAGGTACTTTTGAAAAGTCATTGCACTTCCTCTGATCTTATATTGGCTGAGAATTTTCTACTTCACTATTTCTAACTAATTGTACTTGGGTCATGGGAATGAGTGCATGCAGAACAGATGGGTGCATTAAACCACACTCCTAATGGAATGGGGGAAGAAAGTGGTGAAATGAGTAAGGAGAAATAAGAATACCTCAGTCCTGTTCCCGTAGCAGTGGATTATACTAAGTACATGTATCTATCTGTGTTGTACAATTCCAGGTTCCTAGACATTGGAGAACATCCTGAAGAATCTTTAATACTCTTCCAAAATGGCACAGTATCCCATCTTTCTAGCACATACCTTCAGACTACTCATCTCAGCCTAATAGTTTCTCAGAAACAGAGAGAGGGGGGATGGAAACAGTCTGCAGCACAAAAATGAAATTCTGGAAGTACTACTATTACTGAGATAAAGGGAAGGAAACATAATGTAAACAAACAATTTGTAAGAGTTTTGAAAGCAAACTCCCATCTGTTCTAGGCACACAAAAATGCTACATAATGGACTATAATTTACAGCATAAATGGCAGTACTGTTAACCTCAATTTAACAGGAGAAGGAAAACTGCTATTCATGTCAAACACCATAGCATTATATAAATGATCCACACAGAGCTGAAAAATTGAGACACAGAAATAAGATGATATGATTTATTTCACAAGTAAACCAGGGACCAAAGACCACATATATAGCTATGCCTGACACACTTTGTCAAACCAGCACTGAAACATACTCTGCAGTAAAAAAATAATAAAAATTCCCCAAGTTCTTCACATCTTCTGGGGGGGAAAAATGCCTTTCAAATATCTGGTAATTATTTTGTCAATAATCTGTATTCACTCTATAGCAGCTGCTGTGATTTGCTGGGTTTCACTCCAAAACCAAAATGGCAAAAAAGGCTGTTTAGGAACAGAGGACCCTTGCAGCAGAGCTGTGTGAGTGGTGTGGCATTTTTAACTGCACTTTAGATGATTTGGGAGCACAAGCCCTCCTCAAAGTCATGGCACAGACAAAAGAATTTAATCCACCATCGCACATTCAGGACTCCTTTTCTAAGTGGATTGGTGATGAGACCAGCTGGAATTATAGATATCAGAAAGAGTCATTCTGTTCTGCTAGTTGACATGAAAGAACATTTTCCAGTTCTTTAGCAGAAATCACTTTCTGAAGTCATTAGGACGAAATGGGTCTTACCCTTAGGAAACTACACCAACTACAGGGATATGCATTTGGCCTGTTTCATAGAGGTGTCTATTTTCCTGCAGTTACCTAGGAAGAGGAAAGAAAGGGAGGCTTTGATATAGTGGGAAGAACCCAAATATTATAGACTGATTTGCTGAATAAAGATTCATATTATACCTAAAAAATATTAATGTTTCTTTCTTTATAAAACAATTCTTTTTGTCCCAGTGCAGTTGTTGCAGTTTCCTATTGATAGGATTACTGTTAAGTTTAACAGGTTTGCCCAAAGAATATTCCCTGTGAGGTTATATAGAAATCTTCTAAAGGCATGAAAAGCATTTTCACAGGTAGAAAAACTGGAAACACATTGTAGCTAGAATAAAATACTTCCCCATCAATGACAATTTTGCAGCAATAGAGCTCATTTGATATGACTGAGGTTTCATTTGGTACCATCTCCACACTGCTAAAAGGTACAAGTCAAATCTAGAAAAATCATTACTTTAAAAAGAGACATTTTCTCCTGTGTTTCAAGCAAGCAATTGGAACAGCTTCCACGGAGTTGAGGGGTTTTTGTAAGTATTTAAAAGGCTTTTTTCGTTGCATCACACCCTTGTTGTGACAGTCTCCACCATGTGCTAGAAACTGGAACAGGCTGCCAGGGAAGGTGTGGGCACTCCCTCCTTGGAGATATTCAAAAGCCACAAGGATATGGTTCTGTGCAAGTGGCTCTACATAGTCCTGCTTGAGTGGGGATGCTGGACCAGATTTCCCTGATCTTAACCATTCTGTGATTCTTTATTTATCTCTCACCAGGAAAGGCTGGTACTAGCTTTGTCCCCCCAGTGATGTTCACTCACACGAGAAGACTCTTTATTATGACAGTGCCATATACAAGATTTCCAACTCCTAAATTATTTCAGTTCCCATGTGTACGGCCATTACAGCAGAGCACATTTGAATCATTGGCTTTATCAATAAATTGATGATGTGCTTTCAGAACCTTACATATATATTTTGACACATGTTACTTCTAATCCTAATGTGTAAGAATTTGTTGAAAAACAAATACTGCTGGAGTTTCATTAGATTACTATATTTCATCTTAAATTATGTTGCTCTACAGAGACACCTAGCATTGCAATGAACAATAACAGATGTGACTGGTTTGGCTAAAGACCAGTCACCAGACAAATACAAATTCCTAGAGGATGCTTTCAGCACAACAAACTTCTTGCTGTTTAACAGAAGCTTGTCACTGACAGTAACAAGCTGCTGATAACTGCCCATTCAATCTTTTGACATACAGGAAACAGATGCAGCTGCTGAGTGCTGGACAACTTCATGTGTGACAACTAAGTCCTGGAAGTCAATGCAGGAGCATTCTTCTGCCACAACATACACACACACACACACACACACACACACACACACACACACACAATGTGTAGGATAGGAGGATGCCTAAGATAATTCATTATATGAGACCAAACTTCAAGACAGACTTAAAAAGTTCCTTGGAAAGCACTTTGAAATACACTTGCTGAAGTCATTAGGATGAAATAGGTCTTACCCTTAGGAAACCACACTGACTGCAGGCATAAGCCTGTGGTTTGTTCCATGGTTTAGAAGGGTCAGAGAAAACAGATAGGGAAATTGGCTTATAAAGGGTGATGCACAAGAGAAAATATTGGGAATGACCAAGGGATAGAAGCCAGGTGATCTCTGTTCTGAGCAGGGAGGATGGGGAATGTGGCTGGGGTAGCCTCCACTGACAGGACAGATACAGAACACTGCAAAGAGCAGGTATGAGAGGATATAGCTCAAGCTCTGACTGAGGTGTCAGCCAAAATCTGCCACGAGTAACCACTGGCAACCTTACCAATAGACACTGGTACATTCACAATTTGCAAGCACACGAGTCTTAAAGACCATCCCATATTACTGAGAAATGTAAGGATTTCTGAAATACATTCCTGTGTATCAAGTAATGGAGATGGGATACTCCTTTCTATACAAGATGCCATTTCTCCCAGGTTTCTTGACAGTGATAAATAATCACCCAGCTCTGAAATGGCCAATGCAGTCCCAATGCTTTCTTATCATCAGCAGAAAGTTCACGTGCTAGACTATGAAAAACCCGATTTAGAGAAACAGTGATATCAAGGAATCAAAACAGCAGTTAGATAATAGACCAGGGAAAATTAGGTGCAGATATTTCTCCCTTGTTCCTTTCTTTTAAGAACAAAACAAGACAAGCTCTTTATCAGAAGACATGTAAGGCTTTATTTAAGAGGTCATGGTGAGGACATCAACAAAGTATGTTACTACTAATACCAGCTAATTTATATGCATAAGAGTTACTACAACTGCACAGACCAGAATTTGAATACTCAAATATTTACATAATTGTTTAAACTGTCTTAGACCCCTAACATTGTCAGAGTGGTGTAAGTTGACATAAATAAAAGATAACCCACTACTATGTAATTTGCTTAGGCAAGAGAGATAGGCCACAGATAGTGTCTACACAATTAAGAAGAGCAGTACATGTTTTTGTCAAGAAATGCAACAATTGCTCTATCACAAACAAAAAGTAGAAGTAAGGTAAAAACCACATAGAAAGAATTATTCTGCATTGCAGCTCTATCCTAAAACTTCAGCACTTTGGTGCAGTATTGACTATATATCTTTTATGGTTTCTACAACATAAAGCAGTTGTATTTGGAGGCAGTCCCTAGCTTCGAGGCCTGATTCTCTGCTCTGTGAAATTAGAAGTACCTCAGTGGAAAGAAAAATCAGTCACATAAAACCTGAATCTAAACTATATTGAAACCTTGGAGCTATGCTCTTGGCTCCCCTAAAATGAACATAGAAATGCATGCTCAGATTCCTGCAAGCATATCAGGAACACTATTTAGGTTACATGGCAAACAAATTACACAGAAGATAAGACCACAAGATCCTGGAAATTTTACCGCTGCAGACCTTAGTCTCTGGGGAAAAAAAACCAGAGAATTCAACTGACATTTACTTAAAAAAGTAAAAACAGTATTTTATGCTGGGTGCGTGGCAAAGGGAATAAAGCTGATGGCATGAAAAAACAAAGTGCAATATCTCATAACAAAGGAGTTTCTTATTATTACAGCCAGCAGGAAAAGGCTATTATGTGTAGGCATTTAGGATAGAAGCAAGCACAGCATCAGAGGGAGGTCATGTGGCAAGATGATTGTGATATTACCCTAAAAGAACTTCACAACACCATCTGTCGCCTTGACAAGAGTTCAATGAACTGCTTGATCACAGAAAATAATAGAAGAACCTGTATCTGGACAAAACAATCCATGTTGTAATTCACAAAAAACAGCATCTAGGAAGAAAAGGAGCAAACTGGGGAAAAAAACGCAGTCCCGCTTTGCATTCCCTTCAGCCAGCTGATGCTTTTTGATACAGTTCCACTGGCAATGTAATTCTGGGAAGCTGTTATTACACTGCCCACCTTACAACACATGGCTGCAGTTTTACCACTACATGGCTGCCCATAAGCTCTTTTCTTCATTAATCTGGTATGAAGAGGCCAAAATGTGACACATTAGCAAACAGTGAGGCGCAGCAGGAGCAGATTTAAACAGCCAAGTGGTGGGTGCTGAAACCTGACCCCCTGCAGTATGTGCATCTGCCTTATCTGTGACCTGCTTCCAAGGGCCAGTTCTCACTGGTGGCTGGAATAACTTGCAGTCGTTATGTACAACCTCAAATTTGATCCAGAAAGCATTGACAGGATTTGGGTTTCATCTCCATTAATCCCAGCCAGTGTGGGAAAGTTTTGTATTTTTGCTCTTTTGTTGATAAGGCCAGAAAATGATCTAAACAAATGGAGCATTCAAACCAGAACCAGAAACAAACATAACAACTACTGAGTAATTACCCCTCAATAAAGCAGTCCACTTTAATGCACTTTTCCCTCTGGAAGGAGATGTAATACTATATTGTGCCACTTAGTTCAGAAAAACATATAACCAATATCCTGCAGGAATTCATACAGCCATGTGATGCTTGATCACAGTAACATGGTGATACTTTGTGATGCTACAGAGAGAATCACTTTTGCATTTATGAGAGCTCTCCATTCCTGCCAGCAAGCAGATATCCAATGCCTGACTAAAAAGTTCATTTTCTAATTAGTGAACATGTGTCTCTACTATGCCTTGAGTTGGCCTAATTATTCTTAATTAATTCTTGCCTTGATCCTGTTGTTAAACAGAGTGGGTATTTGCAGAAACTTTATTTTGTGCTGATTTTAAGGAAAGAGAGCAAAAAACATCAGAAAGACTTTAAAATAAGTTTTCCAGTATAGATAAGTAATTTCTGGTTATTCTGGAAGTTTGGCTAGCTGCATTTTAACATTCAACTTTTGATGCTTAACAAAGTAAGGAAGATCTTGTTTAGTTTCAGGGCAGAATTTTGCTCTCATCATAGACACCTAGAAGAGAACTTCAGAACTGTTTCATTAATACAATTCCACAGCTGTGGAGAAAACACATCCATATCTTCCCCTGCAGCACAAAGCCAAAATTGGAAAAAGCTGCCCTAGCAGGCACATCGGTAAAGGCTTGTATGTGACAGCTGGCTTTTCCTTCATTTTTTGGAGACTCAGGAGCATCTGAGACAGACAGACAGACAGACAGACAGACATACAGTGTCTGAAGATGATTGTACACCAGGTGGAAAGCATTTTCTAGAACCCAAAGCCAAAGCCGTGTTATCTATTCAAAACTACAATTGTTAGGTTGCTGAGATTTGTTTGTTTTCTAATTATGACAGGCAGAATAAAGAGTAAGTCTATCTATAAAATATTAACCACATTTAATTCCTTCAGGCAAGAACATAGTAATAACTGGCATTTCTTTTTTGTAAATTGTTATATTACTAATGCCTTCCAGTTATTTCACTCTAAGTTGAGACCATCCCCTTGTTATTAAATCACAGCCAGCATTCAAATTACCATTTGCATAAACTTTGCCTGCCTCTGGCAAGAAGACAGGCGAAAAGCCTTTTATGAAATCATCAAACAAGTACTTTTCCAAAAATAAATTGAAGACTGTAGCCATTTTTTAGTTTCTGAAATAAATGCAGTTTTCAGCCAATGTATCAAATTATTATATGTAGGGACAACCTCAAAGAGAGCAAACTGCATTATAAATACAGTACTTGCTAAAGTGTTGTTAAAGGGCATTTGAATTGGCATGCTAAACGGAATAAAAATGCAACAACATCCGGACACAGGACTAATTCTTGTAAAGGTGTTCTCTTAGGACTGATGTAGGAAGTCAGCCAACAAAATTGCCAATCTCAATATTGCATTTTATTCTATCTCCAGTTTTTGCTTCATGTTAAATATGCATTCTTACCAGACTGATCTCATTGTTAAAATTGTGAGCTGCAGTGAGAGAAAAGAAAGGTAGCATTACAGTAAAACACTACTTTAGTGTACACACCCTGATAAAAGAACTTTGAAAAATAAATTTATAGCTGTGTTTTACCCCATACCTTCATTCCCATTCTACTCCTATATAATACTTTGTCCAGTTATTTTACACCTCTCAAAAGCCAATGACATTTTTCTCCATTTCTCTTTTTGTTTGCCTCTTAGCTTTTAACAAGAAGAACCTTTCACATAATAACAGTAATAGTAAAAGCTCTTACTTGTTCTGGACTAAAATAAAACATTAAAGTGTTTCTAGATTATGGAACATTTTCACAGGCAAGTGTCTAAACTGAAAAACCATGCATTTCTCTGGATTTACAGTGATATAATTGAGATGGGAAGCAGATGCTGTTCTGTAACCAAAAGCCCAATTATGTCAATCAAATGTATCTTCAGGAAGTTAGAAAACTACACAAAACTTGATCATCCTGCTAATATTAATATATAATTAGTTAATGAGCCCCTACAGAGGGGAAGTAATTTAAAAAATTGTAGTGCTCACTGTATTTCATTTTAAAGACTAATGTCACTCATTAAAAGGTACACTTAACTGGGTTTTTTGAATTTACATTTCACTACCACTTTATTTTGTAGCAAGCTTAGTAATTCATTTAGGAGCTCTAAAAAGACAAGTTCAGTGAAAGAAATCACAAGTCCATTGTGTATATGAAGTAATTTGACATCATGGATATTTTATGAGAATTTTGTGAGGCTGTAACAGATGGTGAAACTTTTACTTGGGCTAGAAAGAATTTTAAAAAGTAGTTCTATTTGATTTCATCAAATACATTTTACACACATTAAGAGATTACAAAACATCTTTAGTCTCTTGACTTTCCAAAGCTCTTTGACACGTAATATTTTGTCAGAAAATTTTGACACAGAGTCAAAGCCAGCTGAGTAGAATCAGCTTATGCAGAAAATGATGCATGGAATCTTAATCTATAAAAAACTCTGGACAGTTTTGTAAACTGTAATAACATAAAAGACGGAATAAACCCATGGAAATCAGGATTTGTACCTTATTACAAAAGAAATTTATTTCTCTTGTAAAAGGGAGAATAATCAGTTCTCAGTGAACACTTTCAGGCTTTGGATGTAGTACTCCCTCCCTAGTAACATGGATATTAACATAAAATGATTTACCTCAATCAGTGGAGCTGCTATTCTTTAAAGATCACTGTGTGCATTTATGAGCTTCCACCAACAGAAATTTTTGTTGTCTAAAGAATCCTTTTAGGAGATTTGAACCATTTTTTCTAGCGTTGTTGTGTTTGTTTCAAGAACTTTGCCCATACTTTCCCCAACTCTAGGAGTTAGGGGGAACTAGAAAGGCTGGTGAAGTAGACATGAAATGGGAGACTTAGATGTACCAAAACAGTCCAACACCAGTTCCCAGACTGACTCTACGATGGGCATACTTCTTCATATTTACTCCTCTCTAAAAGATGTGCTATTATCCCTTCCTCCTTTTATTTCAAACATCTTGCAGTTTTGAAGACACACAGAATCTTTGGTGTTAAAGGCTTCAATATCAGTTTCACAACTGCTTTTAGCGATGAAATCTGGATAAATGAATGCACCTTCTAGAAAGAAATTAATTAAAACCAGGGTATAATAAGTGAAAAAAACCCTGGAGGACTGAGGTAGGGAAGAAGAGGTAGATAAAACAAAGGGAAGGAATCCCTAATACACTGTCAATACCAATATCATCTTCTCCAAAGCAGCTATAATACTGCTTTATGTCACAAACAGTCCACTGGTGTGAAGCCACCCAAAAATAGTTTCTTTGGTGTACGGATCCCAGAAAAGCAAAAACCCAACCTGGCTCAAAATATTGTTAAATATATAAAGCAACCCTTAAACTTCTGAACTTTGCAAAGAAGAGAGTAACTCTGTAAGTATTAAATTCTACGAACTTCTAGAAATAGCATGTGTGTTTTTAGTAGAATGAGAAATTTTTTTTCCCTAGAACAAGCCTTTGTCCTTACTATTTTAGCTTTATCCAATGCAATTTAACAATTAAATCGAAACACAAACATTGACTTGGCAAACACTTGAAGTAAAATCAACTTGATTGCACATATTCTTACTACTTCCCCCAACAGAAATTACAGTGTAGTAAAACTGCTTTCCTTAGGAATTGTGTGCACACAATCTGATGTTGTGGCATAGAGATAATCAACGCAGAGCTGAAAGTAGCCACGTTAGAGTCTTCTAAATGCCAGCGCCAGTCAGGCCAACGCACTCCAGGAATATTCCTGGATTGTTGTTCTCCGCCTATACTCTGGGAGAACATCGCAACTGCTCAGAGCCAGGTCAGGCACTTTGGCTTCATGCTGTGCTGAGCAGGAAAGGTGTTTCACTATTTTAGAGTTTGTTTAAAGCTCTTCTTCCT
>NW_005054325.1:5620563-5625210 GCF_000277835.1 Geospiza fortis | reverse complement strand
TAGTCCTTCTGTTTTGCAAGGCTAAAAGATCCAAGGAATTATTTTCAGCTCAGCTGTGTTATCTCATTGCCATGTAAGACTACACAGCTTGGAATTCTGCATTGCAGCTCACATATCCAGTGAAACACCACAAACACTGCTTGATTCCTGTTCCTCTTTCAAAAGAAGTCTGTAAAGGACAGTGAAATCTTGCAAGAGAAAGAGACCTGATGATTCCCATGCTTGCAGGTTAGAATATACCCAGCTGTCATTTTAAAACTGCTAAAATTGCAGTAATTTCAGACATTTGAAATTTTTGTTGCTTTTTTCTATTGCTATTAAATGGCAGTGTCCAATTTACAATAGGCTTCTAAAACTATTTTGCTTTACAATTGCTCTAGGGTAGGGAAAAACATTAGTAGCCTAGATTAAACAAATGGATGGTATCCATGTCTCCACAGAAACTTGAAAAAAACATTATTGATTATTGGAAGTTGAGAAAATGGACCTAAAACACGAGATAGAATAAACTCCATATTAAAGGGTTATTAATTGCCTTCCTTATTCATGTAAAAATAGATTCTTTGAACAATCATGTGGGTAAAATTAAAAGTGAAAGTGTTCACAGCCTCTAGGACACTTAATTTTAGGAAATTTGGAGGCTATTTTCTGTTTACCTTTGGTAGTTGCTCTCTCTCTGTAACTCCAACAAAACAAGGAGAAAAAAATACCTGATATGGAACACAGGAGTCTAAAGAGCACTATTTACAATGACATGTGAAGAAAAGTGTACTAGCCAAACTTACACATGTTCTTGCACTGCCTAAATTTCAAGTTGGCAAACTCTCTGTGAAGGTTACTCTCTCAATATAATGGCCAAGATTTTGAAATACTGCTACACCTGCCTCTAAATCATGCTAATTCATGAGTTCAGAAAGGATGTATCATACAAAGAAAAAATAAACATTTATTTAGATGCTCTTCCAATTCTCAGATAAAGTTCTTTTTTAGGTCTTCTCTGAGTTTAATAGTGTTTATTTTGTCTGTGCCTATTATTTATTCTATGTCTGTGTATTTTCAAGCTTCTAATCCAGGAGCTGGACTTTGATGATCCTTGTAAGTCCCTTCCAACTCAGAATACTGCAGGATTCTATGACTTTATAATTCTATATGTCTAATCAGAGATGGAATCATACTTCAGCCTTTGTCTCTGCATGGGACTAACAGAAAACCACTATAATAATCTTGTGAACTTTTTTTGTCTCTCTGTTAATCTTACCAGAAACAGAAAGTATGTTTTATATTATTTTCCTTCTTATTCCTCTAATTGTTTATGGGACAGAAGCATTCCTTTTGTTCTGTTTTATGAAGGCATTAATACCTGGATTATGATCACGTTCTCTTTTCTGATCTTATCCTCTCTCACACTTAGCTGTACAAGTTCCTCCTCAGATGGAAATAGGAAACACCCTCAGGAGATGTTGCAGTAGGGATATTCCTGTATACTGCTGAATGGTTTGAAGAAGATCCTTTCTTTGTAATATCCTTAATTCACACATTTTATATTTTTCCCCACCTCCTAATCTTCTTCTCTCTTTTCACTCTCATCTTCCTTTTTACAATCCTCCTAGGATAATCCAACCTGGATGTTTAATTGAAAAATTCTCTTTGTATTATAAAACTGCCACATCATCTGCAGCCACACCTTGGCTTGTAGTAAATGTACTACTTCCTTCCCATCCTTTCTTTTTGTTTTCTGTATCAAGTGTGAGATCATCAGCTAAAAAGTCTACTGTGCCACCTTTGTACAATGTCTGATAGTTCAGGCCCTGCTCTGAACTAACTGATCTTTCAGTATCTACCTGCTAAGCCCAGAGGAATCAACAGACATATTGGTAACATACTTGGGAGAGGAAAGCACTCTACCCGGTGCCTTTAGAATGGAGCAATGTCCCAGATATTCTCTTTCTTTTTGTAGCAGTTCCTCAGTTTGCTTGCTTTGAGGCTGCTTTCTTGAAGCTACCTGAGCAGTCTTAACTTTAGCAGGTGGCGACAGATAAAATATGAAAATACATTATATTTCTGATTTCTTTGATCTGATACCCTGAGACACAACCTTACCCTGTGGGGTCTGATATCATTAACCTCTCCCCAACCTGGGGCTGACAATCTTTCCAAATTCTGCTTACTGAGAAGTCCACTGATGGTGGAGTTTTGCATGCTGTGTACTTGGCATCTTCCACTCAGCAAGTACAGCCATCTGTTTTAGTTCGTCATCGTACCAGTCAGCCCTTCAAAACTTCATGGACAACTTTTTCTAACATTAAAATTCAAAGACCTCCATGCAATAAGGAGGAAGGGAGAATAAATTAGGCAGTGCTTAGAATAGGAAAGACAGCAACCCTTAGATAAGTTATAGATGCTACATTCTCATTTGAATGTTAGAACGTTGCTAAGGAGATGGGCAAGGAAGAGAATTTGCAAGGGGTATCTACCTTAAGGAGCAGGGTGAGAGAAGCAGGTTGCCAGCTTCCCATCAGCTGGATGTCATTTCAGAGCTGAGGACAACATCCACTGTACAAGACATTGCTCTTTATCCCAATCTTCAGCTCAAAGCACCTGGGATACATTCCTGGAATCCTAAGTGAAAGAGACTGAAGATCTGTAACATAATCTCAATTTCACACATATTAAGACAGAGAGAAATGAAAAATTTGCTTCAGGTCACCCAGCAATGCCTTTCTTATTCAAATAAACCACCATATTAAAACAAATCTAAATAGTGACAGCATTAAATAAGTGCTGGATTTGGTCCACAGACCACAGCCATAGGAGTGGAGCTGTACCACATATTCCACCAAGAGTCTCTGTTACTAGATTGTGGTACTTCTGTTAGAGACAGAAATTAAGACAAAAAGAAAGCAAATGGCAGCTACAATAAAAGCTGCTGAGCATTCCAAACTAATTTAATCCCTTGAAACACAATTCTTTCAAAATAAAGATGTTTAGAAACAGCAGTTTAGCCGTTCTAAGCACCATCACCAGAGAGATTCATGCTCTGGGGAATTAGAAATACTCATCTATGCTCCCTGCATTATAATCAGCCAATCTCGTTATGCCTTCCTTCTTTATAATTATAGATCTTATTAACAAAGATGAATTTCATGAAAAATAGGCATTACAAATTGCACGTTTTTCAAAAGAAGAGGGAATAATTTAGTTTTGGATGCCAATGAGATTGTTTCTTCATTTAGACAGAAAGTTTAGGTTTAGTTAATAACTACCTATCTGGCCTTTTCAGCTGTTCTTTTTTGTGTTAAGCACGACAATCAGGATGTCAATTATGATATGAGGTGGCCTGGGTGGCCAGAGCATGCGACTTTTTAGGTGCCACTACTGCAATGGCACACTGAACAGCTCATCTCTGCCCAGAAGGCCCACAGCCTTTTCCTGCAACCTGGAGTAAACTGGGAAGTTTGGAAGCACGTAAGCTCCCACTGCATGTACAAAACCAGGATATGACCAGTGTAAAACAGCAAAGTGGGTTGGGGGAATAAGTACAGTTTATCAAATCTCTGAGAAGCAGGCACTGGTCTGAGGGGTTTTCACTGTCTTCTGTTTTGAAGACAGTTATGTCTGTGACTGTGAGAGTATAATGCTCCTGAACTCCTCAAATAATTCTTTGAGTCTGTGGGAGGAAAAAGGATCACTTACATAGTGACTAATCAGTTGGTTTTAAACTTGCTAAAGACATTAACTGGTAGAGCAGGGAACTGACCACAGCTTGTGGTTAGGTTTCATCTTTAAAAAGGAATCTCACACTAAGTTCTTCGCTACAGAGAAGGAGAGACCAGGAACAATGAATACTCTTTATGTCAACCTGTAATGTAAAAACTGAGTCTTGTCAATATCCTGTGTTACACAGATTATTCTGATAAAGTTACTATTCTTACGTACTGTTCAATTACCAGTATTTTAGTATTACATGAAGGAAAAAAGAAACTTTATTTGGTGTAAAGTTTTTAGCAGGGCCTGTTGGGATAGTACAAAAGGTAATGATTTTAAACTAAAATAGAGCTTAAGATGAGGTACACAGAAGAAATTCTTTACTGTGAGGGTGATGAGACAGACACTGGAACAGTTGTCCAGAGAGGTGGCAAATGGAAATATTCAAGGTCAGGTTGGATGGGGCTCTGAGCAATTTGAAGATTTCCCTGCTCATTGCATGGGAACTGGACTAGATGACCTCTAAAGGTCCTTTCTAACCCAAACTACTCTATGATTCTATGATTTGATGAATGGCAAGGAGAAATAACTGTATGCTGGCTGTAACGCACACACCCATCCTCACCTATGCCCCTCCAGGACAGGGCAGAGGAGTTTGGTATAAGGGAGTGAAGCTCAGCATGGGAAATGGGGAGGAAAGGTGCTGTAACATTTCTTTCTCACTAGCCAAATATATTTTAATTGGGAATAAATCAAGTTAATTTTCACCAAGTGCATTTTGCCTATAACAGTAAATGATAAGTAATCTTCCTGTCTTTATCTTGACCCATGAACTTTTCTGTGCCTGTTGTTCTTCTTATTTTCTCCCTCTGTCCCGCTGAGGAGTCGGGAGTAAGAGAGAAGCTGGGTAGAAATTTGGTCCTTATCTACAATTAACCCACC
>NW_005054325.1:5620050-5620507 GCF_000277835.1 Geospiza fortis | reverse complement strand
CTTCAGCTCCACTGTGTTTCTGAAAAGCTTCTGTAATAGTTACTGCACCTTAATATTGCTTTGATGAAAGCAGTCTTTAGGCAAGACAAAGCATAATTTTCCCACTATCAACAGGGAGTCCTGTTTCAGTATGCCACAGATCACTGCTACAGTTTATAGGCAATAAAGTAAATTTATTCATTTGAGAATACTGTTTCTTATATCAAATAACTTTTAACAGTTGATAAATGGAATGAACTGTAAGCTGTATGAAGAGGAGAAAATTAAAAATTCATTTCTTAAAAGAAGGCAGCATGACAAATAAGCAAATTAAGGAATATTAATATTCAACTCCACTCTTCCTTTTTGCAAGAGCTGGCTTGAAAAATTCTTGAAAAATAGGTTTCAAATGATAAATGCCATTTTGACAGAAGATAATTGATGGAAGAATGCATCTACTCACTGAAATTGCTCAGCA
>NW_005054325.1:5608192-5620040 GCF_000277835.1 Geospiza fortis | reverse complement strand
TTCTGTCAGACTCTGCAGGCTGATGAATTTCTGTTAGACAGCTCCCATGCTCCAGGGAAGATGAGGAGGACTTCCATGTCTGAAGTCTGTGAGCTTTGGACTTCCAGGTCACTGAGGCAGTGAGAAATCCTTCTGCAATGTCTGGAATGTAGTGCCTTGAAATCATTTAACACAGATGCTGTACTGTTAAAATAATAATCCTGCCTTACAGATATAAAGACTCTCTAGATGCAAGCTGGCCTTAGACAAAAATGTGTACTGCTTTGAAATTTCAAGTCACAGCATCCTTAAAGAGTTCTGTTCAGAAAATGGGAGAGTCTGCCTTGTGCCTGTATGTCAATGGATCTGATCATCCACCACCTGTGTTTTTAACCTCATGAGACTGCAAAAGTCCTTTTAGAGGTATAGCTGTCATTTTATAATCTGAGCATTTTGCTTTCCTGCATCAGGATTCATCTTTCACTTGTTCTGGAGGAGACAGCATCATAGTATTTAAAAACTTTAAAAACTTTAAAATATTCCATTAAGTTACACTCATGTAACCTCCTGCAAACGGTTCTCCCTCCAATGACACTACAAAATTAAAAGACATTCTGTTGCCTTGAGTAATTTTAGCTAGATCTAACAATTCTGATAATTTTATTAACTTTGATGAACTTTGAGATTTTTTTTTTTTCTGAGATGCAAGTGTTGTGGGACAGTAATTTTGGACCTGTTTTCCCAAGGAAGTGATGAAGGAAGATCATAAGGCACTGTACTGCAAGGCAGTAAACCTAAACCTGGGACTCCGTTGAACATTTCAAACTTCAGAGAGATACACAGCTCTCAAAGACAGCAAATTCCTATACATTTTGTGAAAACTGATTGCTGGAAATGGATCGAAATGAGTGCTCCCACTAAGGAAAAGCCAGTTGCAGATCAGCCAGTTGGCCAATCA
This sequence comes from Geospiza fortis, assembly GCF_000277835.1. Lineage (NCBI taxonomy): Eukaryota > Metazoa > Chordata > Aves > Passeriformes > Thraupidae > Geospiza > Geospiza fortis. The sequence goes on along the minus strand of NW_005054325.1, from coordinate 5,619,103 downwards.
CCATGGATATAATGAACAGGCAATCGGCACACGCTTATTTCAGCAGCGGCATATGTTGCCACATTCTCAGCCAGACTGGCAAAAGACATGAGAAGGAGCTGGAAGAAGTACTTGAGCACTGAGAATGGGAAGGACTATGGAATGTGGGAGACAAAAATAGTTTTAAAAAACTTCATTAGTTCCACTGCTCACAGAACAACTTAACTTTGGTATCTTAAAACTGCAGATTTTTCCTTGAATAAAGGAATGTATGAATCTCTTATGTGAAAGACATATGGATTCTGCCTTTTAGTCTGTACTTCTTTAAGTGATGATATATTTATAATAAGATGCATTTTATGAGAGCCTATGTTTCATTTGTGAATAGCATGAAAACCAGGTTGTTCTCTTCCATAGTGTGAAGGAAATGTAAAGTGAGAGCTGTTGAAAAGGATTTTCCAACAGGAGAATGAAGGTGATGCATTCTTATTCTGGTAATGACAGAACGGACTAATGGAATCATCAATACCTGTATGTAAACTCAAATCATATGAACTCAATAGAATCACTGAATTTTAGTTTAAAAAAGCTGGATTGCTTTTCATTTTTCAATGTCTGTTCTTCAGCCTAGCTGATAATTTGAAGATACTGAATGGTCTATTTAAAATAAAGTAACTTTTTAGAAAAATAAAATTGTCTGATACAAATTAGATTAGATATCTAATATTTTCCTCTGTTACTGCAAAAAATTGAAGTATTACAGCCATTACATGAAGTCATAGATGCACACACATGTATACCTATATACATAAAACATTATGTATATTACATCCCTTTTTCCTAGTCATATTTAGACTTGCTGTAGTAAAAAAAGTGCAGGGAACCTCATGCTGAAATGAGTTGCTGGACTAACATAAATATATAAGGCTAAGAATCTCTGTGTGACCTGGTTTCTAATTATACAACAATTCCATAAGTAACTGCTGAATATTTAAATCTTGTATGTTTGTATATATTCGAATCTTCATTTACTGATATTCAGAAAGCATCTTCAGAACTCTCAGTATCAAATGGGCTAATTTGAAATTACTGAATCACTCCTAGATACTGATGATTAATTGGAAGCAAAAAACATTCCACTGCCTAATTAAAGCAATACAGTAAAGTCATTATAGCAAGAATCAAATAATCACCATTTTAACTCAGCCTTCCCCATAAAATTTAAGGAAACCTCTATTTTCAAAGATCTGTGTATTCAGTGTCCACGTTTCTTCCAAAAGTTGTATGTATGAGTAAAAAGGAAGTACCAATGAATCAATAAACAGCTATAAACTGAAGTTTATACTAAGTTATAAACTGAAAACTTAGTATGATGTTCCAAGAAAACAAGATTTTACAGAGATCAGAGGATCACAGAAGGGTTGGTTTTGGTAGACATCTCTAGAGAGCACCTGGCCCAAGCCCCCCTACCTAAGCGGGGTCACCTAGAGCCAGTTGCCCAGGACCATGTCCAGATGGTTTTTGAGTATCTCCAAGGAGGGAGAGTCCAATGCCTCTCTGCACAACCTTTGCCAGCGTTTGGTCACTCTTGCAGTGAAAAAGTGTTTCCTGATGTTCTGAAGGAATCTCCCGTGTTTCAGTTTGTGCCGGATGTCTTTGGTCCCGTCACTGGGCACCAATGAAAAGAGCCTGGCTCTTCTCAGTCTCCCTTCAGGTATTTGATACCTGATAAGATCTTGAAAACATCTTCCAGGAACTTTATCATTTCTAGGTGAAAGCACCCCAGCTCCCTCAGCCTTTCTCCACTGGGAGGATTCCCCAGTTCCCTGATCATCTCTGTAGCCATTCACGGTACTCTCTCCCCCACAGCCATGTCTCCCTTGTACTGGGGAGCCCAGAACTGGACACAGCACTCCAGGTGTGGCTTCAGCACTGGTAAAAAGAGGGGACAGATCACCTCCTTTGACCTGCTGTGACTATACTTAGTGCATCCTCCTAGTGCAGTGCAGGGTTCCATTAACCTGCTTTGCCACAAGTGCACATCGTTGGCTCGGGACCTACCATATGCAGCTGTGTTCATAAAATATATTTTCTTCCTGTTCAACATACTATTTAAACACATAGGGTGATTTTGCAACATCAAGGCAGACGTGAGCAAAGTCTTTAATATGTACAGACAGTGCCAATATGAACTGCAGCATTTAAATGCATCTGTTTACTGCTTACTCAGTAAAAACAATTTCCTAGTGGAAGCTATGAGATGCAGAATATAGCTAGGAAAAGAATAAATAAAAACTAGATATTTTATGAAGCTAAGAGAGATTCAGAGATGGAAGAGCAAAGGGGTCTAAGCTAGACTTAAAGATCTTGAATCCATATCTTTGGAGTGAAACTAGTTTTTAGTTCAAAACCTGAGAGCAGCTCAGATTTCTTGTACCTCCCTGTCATACTGCTTGAGTACACAATGAATGTATACAATAAAACCATGCTGAATGGCACAGAATTGCTCTGTGAGAACAACTGGATGTTTGGCTACTAGACATTAATATTATTGCTATGTAAACAATAATACAGGAACATTAACATTAAAAAGTAAAAAGTCAAGTACATGAATTACTGAAACAATGTTTGATACACTGTACTGAAAGAACCTAAATAATTTATTAAAGAAGTAAAATTCCTTGTTGCAAGGCCATGCTGGAAATACTCTAGGTTTATTTTTATTGTCATTTCTCAATAGAAAGGATATATGATACGTTTGAAGGCCTCTGACTACCTTAAAAGTATATATACTAGGAAAGCTTCCTGGTTATGAATAACATTTATAACTCTTCTGAGAATAAAATAATATTCTCACATGTTACATAGTTCCCGTACTCTGCTGCTGGGAAAAGGCAAGGTTTCAGATGCATCTCTCAAGGTAGTGTATTTCCTCTTCCTCATCTTAGTACACATATTTTGCTGAAGGCTCTTTAAGCCCCCCATGCATTCCATGTCAGAGCCTTGGTCTGAACAACATTAACCTCACACTCTGTCATTCCTGGAAAGTCCCTACAATGAAGACTTTCTACAGAAAGCCAATACTATATCTCACAGCAGTATAGCATCAACAGACAGGTCCAATCCAGTTTTTCCATTCTGTGTGCTGGGTTATACAGGTCAGAATGACAAAGCAAAGTGGCTTAAATTTGGCCCTGAAATATTTTTATTTTCAGATGTTGCAGAATGGGCACATCCCACTTTTAAAGATCTCAAAAGAGATCATTTATGCCTATGTCATAAATCAGGCACCTAAATATGAGCATTTGGCATTTTTGTCTCAGTGTTTTTCATATGAACAATATTTGTCTATGTCTAATGGGCCTTGATATTCAGCAATGATAGCTACTTTCCAAGCAAAAAGCATAGCTAAAAAAAAAAAGCAAAAGAAAACTGAGAGAGAGCCAGCAGACAACACTTTAAATCAAAACTCGCCTGTGCAATTCTCAGGTCCAGCCTGAAGCTATGCAATTTGAAATATGAAGTACTTTCCAGGAGGATGAGATACTTTTACTGTAGCTAGTAAAGCAACTCTGGGTTGTCACAACAACAGTAAATAGACAGAAAAAATAAATCAAACTGACAAAATGTACCGTGATAAGAAAGTTCTGCAGAAGTACAAGAGCCATTCTGACTATTTCATTTCATTTCATCCAAACTGAATTATGCTCAATAAATAAAATACAACATGATGATAAAAAAACCTCATCTCTGTCTCCAGGCTACTTACGGCATAAGTGGATTAGATTCTCTGCATAATGAACTAGTAAACAGCAGACCCATATAAAATGAGGAAAGAGAATTTGATTTCAAATGCTGAAACAGTATGAAGTTGACAATTGCAGAGTTATTAGCCAAATACTAGGCAGTCAGCCAGAAGGCTTCAACAAAAATTGCCTTAAGCAAGAGCAGCAACCAAGGGGAGGAGTTAACAGGGGAAAAAAAAATAAAAGGGGGAAAAATCCATTAAAATCACTCATGGGATGATATTTGTCACAAGAAAGGCCAGAATGACAGATGATTAAGATCTTCTTGATGGAAAAAAGTGCAAAAAACAAAAGCAGATTTAATGTAAGAGGAAGTCAGCAAAACAAGCAGTATATCACCAAATAAAAATCTAGAAAACTCCTCCATTAACAGCAAAGGGACAGCCATTTTATTCTGTTAGTCTGTTGTAATTCCCTTTAGAGTTCACTTGGATAATGAGTGATTAATGTCTGTGTGCCTAAAACTAAAACTGTGTCCTAATTGGGTTTGGCTGAGCTAATTGCCTCTGATCAATAAAACTGACACATAATACACTTGTCCTTCAAGAATCTCAGTCTGGGTATCATTGCACTTCCCTCAAACCCTGCTTCTGACATCCAGGGGAACAGAAATTGGTCACGTTCATAGAAAATTGGACATAACACAGAAGAACTTAAACAGAGCAGTAAGCACTGGGGAAATGTGTATTTTATTTGACTAAAAGCCCCTTGTGCTTCATGGCACATCCCACCCACTCACAGCAGTTTCCTACACGTTTCCAGTCCCTTCTCTGCCATCAGAATTTCTGTGCTTTCCTTACACCAGCACAGAGACTCCAGTAGAGCCTCTGAGCGCAGACTGGGAATACAACAGTGGAAGGGGGGGAGTCTCTCCCAGAAGACCTCCAAAACACACAGGTTTTGCTAAGGTTCTTTCCCACCCCAGTGCCCCTGTAAGCCTGCTCCTAAAGCCACACCAGCATTTTCTGGCACTGCAATGCAAAAAAAAACCACATTACTTTCTCCTCAAACCAACCAATTATGCTTTATATCCACGGGGAACATCTAATCATAGGATGCAATGCCTACTCTAGCAAAATTACTCACAAGGGCAATAAAAATAGCAGACACAATGTAACTACTTAATACTACTCCAAATACCATTGTAGGGCATTCATTCATGCTTAATAATTTCCTTTTTAATTTCCTTGACATGAGGGTCAAGGTTAGCTACACAAACTATGCAGTCTACACAAGTATGTTTTCTTCAGCCAGGTGCTACCAAGTGCAGCCTGTCAGACCATTTCCACAGAAGTGCCAGTGTGAGAGTCACTGGAAATGGCATCAACTACTATTCTGCTAGGAGGCAGGGTCAGGAGACTCTGGCTCTGCTTCGGTTCATGAGGATTGTCTACATGGTCCTTAAAATACCAAGTGAAACAGTGTAACACAGATCTCCCCACCCAGCTTAGCCAGGAGAAAGGAGCTTATTTAAACAAGCCTGTGACTATGCCAAATGCCAGCTGGCCACTACACACTTGAGCTTGGTGCCACTCAAACCAGTGGTGGTTTCCAAGGTGTCCTTGTGAGATGAAATATGCCATGAGCTGTACTTAATACACCATTGGTAAAATTTTGCTCATCTGAGACACATGCCCTTGCAGAGAAACAGATACTATCACATCTCTATTTTGCTTTTCTATGCACAGCCATGCCCTCTAGTGGAATTGGCTGGTTTGCTGAGTGTTTTTTCCTTTTCTCAAAATCTGAACACTGAACTCTGAACTACATTCATCAGCAGGAGTTATGATTCTCACTTTTTTTTTTGGAAGCTGCTGTATTATTAAATTTAAAGAACTTAGCTGTACAGATAAGTTCTTTAAATTTCAAGATACTGGGAGAATCCAAATTATAAAGCTTTAAATAAAGCCCTCACTTTTGAGGCAGCCTTCCTACTAGTTGTTCCTTTGATAGAAGAAAATCCTGCTTTGTGGTCTTTTACACAATGTCAAAGTCAACGAATTTAGGAAGAGACAAAAGGAACTGAAGCAATCTGGGACCACTGCTGACCTATCCAATACTTTCATAGCATAAGCACACAAAAATGACAGAAAACTTCAGTAACAGTAGAAATTACAGTTTCAGGCCTAACTTCCATTTGCAAGCTCACTAGTGGAGAAACACCTAGAGCTCGCAATACCATGCAGTAAAATACTAAAGACGAGGAATAAAGTGAAGGCAGAAAAGAAGACGAGAAGAAAGATAACAGGAGCCCATATCCTGCTTTCTAATTTTCAGGGTCTGCCAGCTTCAGTGGTGACAGCAAAATTTTTATCAACATCTTCATGACTGCCCACAGCTGTGATTGAAGATTAAGAAAACACAAAGTTGTCCCACTGAATTGGAGAGTTACAGCAGCCACGTTGAGATGGTCACTCCCATCACATCAGGACATGTTTTACGACCTCCTCCAGTCAAATATAACTGTTGGCTGCCCTTGGAGTCTCTCTGTCCCAAGGTACGTGCTCTTGTCCTCCCCACAACAGCAATTAAGGTCCTGCAGAAGGAGGATCCTAATGCCTGTCTAGCCTCATAACTTTGCTTAGCCACTGATTCCCTCCACCCCCAGTTTTTCCAACAGTTCAGAAAGGTGGGAATGTGTCTTCATTCACTCTAGTGTATGTAAGGAGAGTGGGAGGGGAGGACCAAGGAATGTCACCATTATTTTTATCTATTGCTACAATGTGCCCCCCCCCTGTCTTTTTCATAGTAACAGTGAAACTGAAGCAAGAGATGATTTGATTATTATTTGAGAATTATAATTCACTTTCATGCTGTAAAAAAGATAGTGCATTAAAAAATTAACATCTAAACCAGGACTTTGAACGTATATTAACCTGGAGATTAAGTCCCATACCTGTTCTTGTGTGAACTGAATTAAGAATATTTTTACTTGGTATACAGGAATTATTCTTCCAGTTCTCTTTAGGACTGAGAATGATTATTGTCCATTTCTTCTTCTGCTAGTCACATGGGAAAAAAAAATTAAAATACCAACCACACTAACAAAAAAAAAAACCCTCCCTCACAACTTCCTTTATTGAGATTAAAAAAAGATATTCTCTATTCATATAACAAAAAAACCTTTGTGTCAGCTGCAGAGACCATTACATAGCTAAACCCCAAGAGTAAGTACAGGTAAGAGCAGAAATTAACTTTTATTAGAAAGCTATAAAGGTTAATTTGGAAAAGGAAGCTCTTAGAAGCTGCTAGAAATGGTGATGAGGCCTCAGGATAAGTGAGACTAGGACAGATAGTTCTTAGGATGTAATGCCTAAACTTAGTTTCCACCGATATAATGTAACCCTGCTGAAGTTTTGGGCATATAAAACTTTTTTATAGATGCCAACCTTTCTTTTCAGCATGCAATGGAATTCCTGCAAGAAATGTTGAATCAGATCTTTAGACACTTTCATTAAAGTCTTTATCAATTACAATGGTAGTAGCAGATTTTTATAATTAAAATTTGTCTCGGGTATTTCTAACAATATTTAGATATTGTTAGAAATATCAGAACAGATCCAGCTAGGTAAACAAAATATGTATAGAATTGCAGAGCCATAATACATACTAGTCAAGTTTTAATCATGTTCTACAGATTATTAAAACCAAAAAGTCTTTGCACCCAAAATATAAAGATTGTTAAACCATACCATCAGCAAGACTTAAGGAGGACAAAAATTACTTTTACAAACCTGAGAGATTCTGAAAGGGCCAAGAGTTTTGTTCACTATTTCTAGTCAGTTTGAGAATGTCATATTGGAGGCTACCAAGCTAACTGCGCTCAAAAGAAGAGACCAAGACATAAAGCAGATAGATACCTAAACAAATTTCACTTAATATCAGCATAATGGGAAAGTATTTAAAATCATCTTTCACTGAAAAGCTTAACAGGCATGAGCCTGGTGTCTACAGTATCACTCTTTCAGAACAGTCTTAATCTAAAGTCAATCTAAATGGGGGTCACTAAAGCCTAGGAAAAGGTGGAATTACGGAAAGGCACGACTAGGGATGACTTTGTGCTGCAAAATCTATTACAGAAATGTAGCCTAATTTATGCCTCTAAGGGAGGCTGATCTAGAAAAGAAAAGAAATCTTCATTTGACACAAGGATTGTACAGTCAAATACATTTCTGTGTTTTGCTCTCAAGATTTATTACTACTGACTTACATCACTGTTCTTTATAGATTTGCAAAACACAGGATGCCTATGCATTTTTTGTACAGACCAGTATACCAGTCACAACAAATTTGCAGAAGATGCTGCATGTGCTTGTATCAGAGAAGCAGAAGAATAAACTAGGAAGTCCTAGTTCAAATTCAGGTCAGAATTAATATCAAATAACCAGCCCTGAACTACTTAATTACTAAATGAGCAGAACAGGTCATTGATACTAAAAATTTATTTAGCATTAATTTTATCTCTAGAAAACTTGACCCGAAGCCCCTGGCAGAATTTTAGGTGGCACTGTGCTGAATTAACACCTGAGGGATCTGTCTCAGAGCTGTTTGTTAAATTTATTGCTAATGTACACAAATATTAATGAATTAGTATCAATATGTAACTTGTGTTCAAAATGAAGCCATGTAATTCAGCTTTAGTGATGGAAATGCTATAGCTCTGCACTTTCTGGACAAACAGGGGAATCTTCAGATCAGACCAACACATATAAGATGTTTGGAAAGTGACTACAAGGGAAGAAAAAGAAACCAGGCCTATTCACTCTAGAAACAAACAAGAAGATCAAGCTAAACATGTGAGCTGATAAGGAGCTTGCAGAATCTCCTTAATTTTAAATTCCTAAGAACCAGTTAAACAAAGTTTACACAGTGTATTTATAATTCATCACAGACCTTGAGCAGGAGATGTGCTTTTAGAAGTTTCTTCCAGTCTTGTGCTTCTAGAATTAGTGACTGTTAATACTATCTCAACACATTTCTTCTCTCAAATCCTACACAGACATGTGAAACAAAACTGTACAACAGTTTATGAATAGTTTTTCTAACTGTAAAAGTAGCAATGGAGTCTAAAAGTGCTTATTCACTGTGAATTAGCAGGGCCACCACTGACAAAAACCATCCACAAGAAAATTGAAAATATGTAACACTGAAGAAATTAATATGATTTTGCAAAAGAAAGCTGAAAATTAAAGGTTAAAACCCCTCCCTTGTCTTCTGAACACTTTAATTCCTGTAACATCATATATTACATAAGGCCAGATTGCACAGCTTTTGTCAGCATTTGCAATGTGTGTCTGTGAATACATCAGAAAACACTTGATTCAAGGCCTTCCCCTCCTTGTGAAGAACTGTGCAGGCAAGTGGGAAGTCTCTATTTTCAGATATTGTTGTTAGGTCAAGCATGAGAAAAATACCTTCTAAATATCATACTTTTTTTTTTTTTACAGAACTTTATATGCAGTCTGCCATGAAAGCTGTCTTTCTGACCTCAAGATAAGGCACGCTACATCAATTTCAATGTTTGGAATATAAACTCAACCATTTTTCTTTTAGCAGGCATTTAGCTTCTAATTTGAATTTCTGCCACAGAGCAATACTTTTTTTTTTCAATAAGCGAAAGCAGAAACAATTTATAGGTGATATACTCTTCTGAAAGCACACAAGCTGTGTTGGGATTATGGTGTCAATTTTCCAGTTCATTCCAGTACCTCCAACCACTCCTGAATATACTTCTGCAGTATCAAATGACACATCCAGCAGTGTCCCTCTGCATATATTCTCCTTGTAAGAAATTATTTCAGGGCTCTTATCTTCATATTTTTGGAATTTTCAACCAAAATGGAATTGGCTAGAAAATAAAATGTTTTGACTTCCAAACCTCAGCTTTTTCTAAAAGTTGAAGTCTCAGTTAAAGGGAAGTCTAAGATCTCCCAGATCCACCTAAATCCTACGTCCATGTCATTCAAACATTAACTGAAGATGCACAGGGTGTGAGACTGTTACTATAATTGTAATTATAGGCATCCAGAAAGACTGGCCAACTGTTCTGAAAAGGTCTTGATTCCACTTAAACTGTCTGAAGATTTGCTGAATGACTCCTAACAGTTATTATTTGAGCAGACAGTACCTAAAAATTTAATTTAAACTTTTCACTGGATTATTTACTATTTGTAAGAACAACCTTTTTTCTTTTAGGTCATTGTTTGTAAGAATCACTAATATCTATAAAGCCGTCTCCAAAGAAAATAATGGAGGGACACATAGACAAACTCAACTACCAGCTTTGCAAGGCCTTGGAAAGGTTATCATCTATCCCTTACTCCAAGAACCTGGCAACCCTAGGCACACCCAGTGGTTTTGCTTTCCATACTTTTATCACAGAACCTGATTCCCTGAGTTCACAGGATGGGTCAGGTTGGAATAGACCACAGTGCGTCACCTGATCCAACCTCCCTGCTCGAGCAGAGTCATCACAGGGCACAGGATTGCATCCAGATGGAACCTGAATATCTCCAAACAGGGAAACCACAATCTCTCTGGGCAACCTGCTCCAGTGCTTGGTCACCCACACCGTCAAGTTCTTCCTCGTATTCTGGTGGAACTTCCTGGGCATCAGTTTACACCTGCTGCCTCTTCTCCTATTGCTTGGCATGACCAAGAAGAGCCCGGTTATATTCTCTTGGCATTCTCCCTTTGGACACTTACAGACACTTACATGTCCCTCAGCTGCCTCTTCTCAAGGCTGAACAGGCGCAGCCTCCTGAGCCTTTCCTCGTAAAAGAGATGCTCCAGTCCCTTGATCAACTTTGTATCGCTAAGGAGGTCACTCCTACGCTACCATCGCTGAAGTCAAAATCCCTCTGGTGAGGGTCCCAACCTGCCAAGGTGCTTTCCTGTAAATATACTCTGTAAATGTGCTTTCCTTTAAAATAAGCTCTAAAGAGCCGCAACTTCAGGGATTCGCACGCTGCTCAACATCCGCCCTTGATGCCGCCCGGGCTTTAAGGGCAGCCTTACGTTCGCACCACGGGACACGCAGAACGACAGGCTCGGCTCCCCCGGGCAAACTCCCCGCTCCCAGCTCCGCCCGGACGCGCCGGGAGCCGGGCGGGGCGGAAGGGACGGG
>NW_005054325.1:5571472-5607842 GCF_000277835.1 Geospiza fortis | reverse complement strand
CAGGAGGAGGAGCCGCGGTGCCCGGGAGCAGCTGCGGTCAGGGGAAGGAGAGAGAGAGAGAGGGACAGACAGACAGACCGCGGTTGTGAGAGAAGATGTGAATGAGGTCAATTAACGCGCTTGAATTTTTTATGAAGTTACCGACCTTCAAGGTTTCATGGATCAGCGTAATCCCGTAAAGAGCATTTCTGGGCGCCTCTTGGTGTGCGGAGAAACTCGCTTTTCCTTGGAAGATGAGTTACTGTCACTTGGGGAAAACGAGCGCAGGATAAGCGGATGGAACAGCCCCGCGCTTGCACTGAAAAGTAGAAAGATATTCTTCCTGCGTTGTCTCACAAGGTTTATTTGGGTAGGCCCTGTGTCGGTGCTGTTTATAGTACAAGCAGGTGGCCTAAGTGAGTGTCGCTGGAAGCCAGCGAGTGGCCGCAGGACAAGGTCATGCCTGTGCTGCAGAGCTGATGGCTCATGATGAGCCACAGGGGGGTATTGTGTTGTAATCAATTGCTTTTAAAAACTGTGTGGTCTTTGGCAGCGTTAAGGCTGCCTTATAATACCCCTATGGCAAATATTTATGTGTAATGAGGAATGTCTGTGTCTGTCTGAAACTTAAAATAAGCAGTTTATCATTACTTACTTGCATACCGGTGTATGATGGTCAAGAGAAACTGACAGAAGAGGCTGCCAGTCAAACAGATAAATTGCTTACATGTTATCTGTCTCATCTTAGCAAACAGCAACTGAATATTAAACTGTCTTAAAAATACAGACAAAAGCATTGCTTTATTTCTGTCTCACTTTCTCTTATGCTTCTCAGAAGAGTTGATATCTCAGTACAGTGTAAGGCTCTTTTGGAAAAGGTGCTTTTCATATGGTGAAAGAGAACAACAAAAGGTCATAACATGGCAGATCTAATGGTCATTTAACTCTGCGGTTCTGTATCTGTGTTTTCCATATTTGCTGCAGTGGAGTCAGTATATTTCCATGTATTTTGCTTCTTTCCTGGTGTTGCAATGTTTTGTTCTGAGAACAGTCCCTGATTTCAAAATGTCCATCTTTGTATTTTGGCATCTCCATTTATTTCTCAGAACCACAGTGGCAGAGGCTGTGGAAGGCATCTTTTTTTTTTCCTTTAGTGTTCCCATATATCCAGAACACAAGTTGACCTGGTTTGCCCCCTCTTCCTTCCTAGACCGTGTAACCTAATTTCTTGGTGTTTTGGATCACTACTCTGTTCTGCAACCCACCAAAGTGGTAAAAGAAGTCATTTTGTGATGTTGAGACTTCAGCTTAAAATTGTATAATTCTCAAAACCCAAAGAGAGTATTTTTGTGGCCAACTTGTTAACTACACATAAATGCTTGCAAAGTAGAACAAGATGAATTTCATGAAATCGCGAGGGGGAAGGTTTTCCAGGGCTTCTAAGACAATAATATCACTTCCCGAGGAGTATGGGAACATGTATGTATTGCTGAAAAGGTTGAAATCTGGGTTGTGTGGTTTAAAGAGAGCAATTTAGAGTTATCAGCCATTTCTGTGGCCTCCTTCCTTGCTCAGTTGTGTCTTCTGTCTAATTCTGTATGTCCTGTAAGCAAGGCATCTGAATTTTGACCCATTCATCTGTTAGCAAGCTTTTGCAGGCAGAGGAAAAACAACCAAAATGGATGCAGTAGAGAAGGGCAAATTGCACAGCTTCCTTCAGCAGTGGGTTCTTCCTCAGTGTGCTGTGGTTGTTGCCACTTGGCTTGGCTGTTATAAGCAGCACTCTGAGAGAGAGGGGAGACCTGCCTTAGCATGTCTTTTCTCAAATTGTGAACCACCTGGTGTGCTGTAGAGCTTTGATGTTTCTTCGAGTTCCTGGAAAACAGTGATCAAGACTGGGGGAGTGATTTGGCTACTCCTCAAAGCAGCCTGAATATCTGTCTGTATATTAGGTTGTTTCTCCGTCCCTGGGTCACTCAGGATTACAGATCTCTCTGTCATGTGTAGAGGATATCTTTTGCTCTCATAGTTCATTCCCATCTTGCTTATGTCTCTGTCATTTTTTTCTTACTGTCCTGAGCAATAAAAGTTTTTTGTGACCACAAAGGGCCTAGAAATTGAGGACAGCCATTGCCTGGGTGATCAGCAGGTTTGGTTCTCACTGTATTGTGTCAACTTGACTAGCATATATATATACATATATATATAAAATATATATCTTGACTGATAAAAAGTGGAAAGAGCTGGGGGGAGGGTTGGTTGGTTGGTTTGGAGGGGTTTTTTTTTGCTTTTGAGGAGCAAGATACCAGTCAGTTTGAAATGGACTGTGTGTGAAAGAAGCCTCAGATCTGCTCAGTAGCAGTGCACTGTGGTGATGCTGCTGGGGGTTCTGAAAGCTGGCGGAAGAAAAGTTGTGCTTCCGCTGGTTTTGTGGTGGCAGACTTACGGGAAGTGGGCACATGTGTATGTGTGACTGTCATGCTTTTCCTTGCCATGAGAATCTTCATGTAAATGGTATTCCTCAGGGCTGGATTGGTTATTTCTAGGCAAGTCTTTAGTTCCTGTCTGCTAAGGAAACTATCAAGAGGTGGATGACTTGTATGCGCAACTCCCATGAAACTTTTCATACTGAATTGCCTGATGCACTTCTACAAAAAATCTCAAGATTTTTTGTATAGCAGCAGTGTCAGTGGAAATAAATTCATACAAGAGTCTCCACAAAACAAAGGGAAGTTTGATTTATTTGTGAAAGAAGCTGAAACAAAATTAACTGTAATAGACTGGAATTAGCATATTATGTGCTCAAGCAATTCATTCTCTGGTTTTGGCATTGTAAATGTCTGATGGATTTGTGTTTTGGTTTGTAGGTTGAAGACTTTGGGCGACAAATCAAGAGATGCAAAGAAAAGTAGGCAAAGGTACTTCTGAATGTCTTAATATATAGCATTAATATAAGATACTCTTTTTAAGGAAAAAATTGAAGTGGCTCATATATATGAGCCAATTGCAAGAACATTTGCATATAATTTTACAAAATACTGTTTTGACAACAGAGAAGCTTAACAAAAGCAAATGCTTTGCTTAATAGAGCCTTCATTGATAGGCCTAAATAATTTCTAATGGCTGTCAATCAGTTCATAAATTACTATTTAAATTAAATGAATATGCAGTGTTTTTGTAGTACCTCGTAGAAGATTCAGGTTGCAGTACACTGAAATGTAATTGTTTACAATCTCTGTGAATCTCATGTCCTAAAATTATAACTCGGGGGTTTTTTTTAGTGTAAAAACAGAAATAGGAGCTTTTTTATTGTGGAAGATATGTGTGTAATGAAATACTTCAGTTTTCTGTTTCAAGAAGTTTTGATAATTGTGCTGATTTCGTTTTCTTTCTTTAATTGATTTGGAGGTTTTTTTTAGTCCTCATTTTTTCAACCTGTGTAAGCTGCAGCGAAAGACTACTTGTTGTCTGTAAATGATATCTGTGAGAGTTACTTCTTAAAATCAGATATGCTTTAGTGTAAAGCATGTTCTTATTAAAACATACTATGGAGACACAAATTAGTTTAAAAACAAGCCAAGTGCTAAAAATAAAGCATCTGAAATAAACTGTCCTAAGTTCTGAATCCTGATGTTTTAGATATAAATTTTTTTTAAACAGAGGACAAATTGTATGGACAAGGCATGGAAGCTAAACTAAGAATCGGTGAAGGTCTGTTTAAGGCAACTGCCTTCTCTGTGTGTTTCCAGTCCACAGTACTTTGGTTTTTCTGGAGTACTGTAATAAATATCCATTGCTTTTTGAGACAAGCACTGGGTGAACCAATTGAAGCATCAGGAACAGGGGAATGCTGGGGTGGCTTCTGCTTTGCTGATAAGGTTCAGGGACAAACACAGCTTAGCTTGACTGTAGGGATGGCTGAGGGCATATGGATGGGGGAGCCAAGAGAGGCCAGTAAGGGTGGTGGTGTTGCAATGGGAGTTTGTCATTGTCCCTCTGACCAGGGAGAGAATGATATTTTTTCCAAACAGTTTGAGGAATCCTCTGTATCATTAAACCCCCATTCTTGTGGGGGCCTTTAGCTTCCAGTTCCTGAAAGGCCAGGCCATCAGTATGCAATCAAGGAGTGCCCTGGGAGGGTGTCAAGGATAACTTCTTGATGCCTCTTTATGACCTCTTTGGCATGCTGGAATAGCCTTAGGAAAGCCAGAGCTCACCTGGAACTGATATTTACAAGAGATGTCAAGGACAAGAAGAGCGACTAGCCCTGCACTGGTAATAAAAGACTGAAAGAAAACGTGGGATTGGTGGTGAATGGGGTGAATTACAGCAAATGTAGAGGTTGTTGAGTTATTTAATGCCTTTGTGGTTTCAGTGCCTTGTGCTTAGTGAAGGGGGTTGAGGAGACTGACCAGTAGTGATTGAAGATGGTCAATCCATAAAAGCCCATAGGACCATACGTGCCAAGAGGTAGCTCATGAAAATCAAGAGGTACAAATTCCATGTTTCTCTGGGAAGAAAGTATCCCCTGCAACAATGCAGGCTGGGGCTGACAGACTATCTGGGAAGTAACTTTGCTAAAAAGACCTTGGAGTTCTTGGCAGACAGCAGGCTGAATGTGAGCCAGGGACATGCCTTGCAGCAGGGAAGTCCAACAGCTAATGGGGTTACAAGCAACACCCAGACAGTGGGATTGAAGAAGGTGATTGTCCTCTGCATTCAAGCACACCTTAGACCACTAATTATGCTGTCCAGTTTGGTCCCCAGTTTGAGCAAGATGTTAATATTCTGGAGCAATTTAGTGGAGGGCCACCAAAAAGGTTGGGGCAGGAACTCAGTGTGTGAGGAAAGGCTGAGATGGGCAGTTGTTCAGCCTGGAGAATAGATGACTTCTGGGAGACCTAGCAGCAGCCTGCCATTACACATGAAGTGGTTATTGAGGAAACTGGTGTGTGGTGGGAACTCAAAAAGTGATAGGCATAAGTTCAAACAAGAGATGATCAGACAGAAAAAGCTGAGAAAAGCTTCCTGAGAAAGCTGCTTTGATCTCATAGCTGGTTTTAACGGGGGATTCCAATGGGAACTTCCTGAGGTCCCTTTCCACCTCACTGATTCTGTCACTTTTCCCTTGCCTTAAGGACAAGAAGGTTTAATTTATGGTAGTTTGTTTTGTTTTTTTGGATTTTTTCCCCATTCAAATTGTTTGAATGATAGTGCAGAACAGTCTTTTGGGGTGGTGATCTTCCAAGAGACAGATTTTGGATGACATTAAGATCTTCACATCCTTAGAAGTCCTCTATTGTTAATTTTCTATAACTTATAATAAGACGTCTTTATACTTCAAGCTGTTATTAATGGAAATGTATGCATCGAATAGGAGATCATTAAAGCATTAAACTGGCAAAGGTTCCTTTGCTTAGTATTTATTTTTGGTGTAGGATATATTAAGTGGAATATCTGTATTGAGGGACATGAACTTGTGTAGTAGTCTTTTTTTTTCAGAGCGTTTCTGTGCCCTTTTTTAGGTTAAAATTCCGTTCATCCTATATCTTTGTTAACTGTAATTAGAAATTATTCAATAAAACTTGTTTTTAATGGACATGGTTGAAAAGAAGTAAGAATAGGCTATCATAAAACAACAAGGGAAAAAAGCAATCCTACCTTTGGAATATTCTTGTAAGATACACCATGTAATGCATTTTAACCAAAATTGGCAAAATGTTTGTGAAAGTAGGAGCAGGAGGAAATATTTCTGTGTTCAGCGTATCTGTCAGATGTGTGTGCACACATTTTTTTATAACAGCCTTCTTTTCTTAAACAATTTTGTACATTTGCAATTTGTTTTATAGAACCGTTCAGTGTTTGCCAGAGTTTTCTGCTGGACTGGAATTACTAAGCAGGTATGACCTTACTTTTCTTTATTAGCATTTGCTTCCTATATAAGATTTAAAAAATCTAATTTCTTAAGAAAGAAATTAGAGAGGAAAATCAAAGTGGTGCTACTAGGTTTTTGGTTGTTCTGCAATTAGTAGTGTGGGAGTGGTTACCAAATGATAAATGTGTTTAAAGCTTGCCCAATTCTGAAGTGTTGTCATGTTAATGAAACTGAAGTTCTGGAGGAAAAGTTGCATTTAAAAGGTTACTAATGCAGAGAGGTGAAGGAGGCCAGAACTGAGTCCTAGTCTGTGGTTTCATAACTTAGACATATTTGATACAATTTCCTTCTTTTTTTTTATTGGAAGGGGTATATGTATGATTACAATCTTGTTAATTTTAAAAATTTTCTTAATTAAGTTCCAAGTGATGTTTAAGGTGGTGAGTTGTCTTGTAAGTATTGTTGGGTCCATTTAGCTTTTAATGTCAGTTAGCAGGTTAAAAACCATGAATCACTATTTCTTTAAATGACATTATTTCTCAGTGTATATTTGTTTGGCAGAACAGTAAGTACTGGAAAGAATTACACAGCTTTTTAAGCTGTAATTTCTGGTAGTACCTGTAAATATAAGCACAGTGGCATCCATGAGTTCCTTTGTAAGGAGAGCACAGTAAGAATAGTAATTTGTCTTCTCTTCAGATATGAAGATGCTTGGGCTGCCCTTCATAAAGGAGCCAAAGATTGTGCAAAAGCTGGAGAGGTAAGAAAAAATAACACTGCCATGCATGAAATATTTTAAAATGTGTAAATAATTTTAAACTAAAACTTTTACTACCCACCTACAAGGTTAACCTTGGCCCCCAGGTAAACATCCACATAGCTTTGTTCACTCTCACAGTAATGTAAACAGCAATGTAATGCAAATGTGAAATAACAAAAAACTTGATGCAATGTAAACAGTTGCAAAGATGATGTTATATGTTACTGCTCTAGATCTTTAAAAGCAGTGAGCGGTGGCTGGGAAAGTACAGAATGTATCTGGGGTTGAGGCATCTTAGTGGTTTGTATCAGGGCAGGGCTGTGGCGCTGACAGTGCTGCCCACTCCTAGTGCAGAAGAGACAGCAGGATTGGCTTGTCCAACTGAAAATATTTGGGAAGTGTTTGTACTTTCTCCTAATTTCATTCACTATTCCTGCCCTGGAAGCAAAGTGACAAGTTGTGTGGTTTATCTATGGAATGAAGGGGAAGGAAAATTCCAGTAAGTCTTACCACTGCATTACTCAGCACCAGACTTTAATTTTCAAGCCATGTTTAAGGGGCAGACAGTGTAACCTGGGTGGCCACAATGCAGAGCAGGACTGAACTGTCCTGGCTGAAACCTTCACTTTGACTGAGTGCATCCTTTCTGACTCTTCTCTTCACTTAGAGACTTCTCTGTATCTTTTTATAATGGATAAATCACTCACTGTGTATTTACAGTAAGAAAGAAAGTCTCTTATGTTCTTCTTTCTCTTGCCTAATGGTATGGCCATGCTTTTCCCTGCATTCTAGTGGAAACCTTCAGGCATGGGAGATGGAGTTCTCCTTGCCAGTTTGGCATGTTTTACTGCTCATAATGTTCTTTTTTTCCTAGAAAATCTCATAAATGATGTGGTCACAATTTTATAATACTTGCTTTAGTTTGCTTTAAAAATTGTAATTTTGAGAACAGGGTGAGATTTCATATATATTAAACTAATATAACCTAATCTCACATGTTACAGCTGCTTGAGAAAATAAGAATAAAAAACTTCCAAAAAGATTTAAATTTTCCTTTAAATTCAGGTATTTACTTTACACACAACTCAGTGTATGTATTGCTTGTTGAGTTTTGTTTGTTACTTTTTTTATAAAAGGGGAGAATAAAAACTGCGTAAGTACAGAAGATTGACTGTACTGTAGAAGGCCTAAAGGTCCACTTGTCCAGTATCCAATTTCTTCTTACTTGTGCTCTTATTTATAAATGTTGAGTAAAGTGAAAATTTAGGCTTTAATTGCAGGTTACTGCCTTACCATGTTAAATGGTAGATGTTAACTACCAGTTCCATGCACAAAATTGTCCTTTTAGATGATTGTCAATTCACCTGCATTTATCTCAGGGCTGAAATGTTAGTGGTGTTTGTCCCCGTCTCATGGTGGCATGTTTTGGTTTTTTTGTTTGCTTTACTATTGAACAGATATAAATACTATATCCTGGTCTCAGAAATAGACCTGGCTTTATTTAAGTAAGACTGTTTGGTCTTCTGAATTGTTCCATTTCTCATTGGGCTCTGGAATAAGTTTTCAAAACTTGTCTGGTGAAACAGGATGTTTTCTTAACAGGGATAGGTAGCTGGAGGAATTTGCAAAGATAGAAGTTGTTCTTTTTAAAGAATTGATCTGAAGTGGGTAGAATTGTACGCTTGAGAGCTCCTTTGTCCATTGCTCAGACTTTTTCAGTTTCTGCCTATAAAGACTATAGAAATTGAGGAATTCAGAATGCAGATACAGCCACAGGCTGTAGTTGTGTGCAAGAGGAAGAATGGGTAATGGAATTAGGAGAAGGGAAACCGTAATTGAGTCATCTCAATTATATATAATGGAAACATTTGTTACCTAAGATCTCTTGATCCTGGTGTTTTTCATAGAAAATATAAATGCAATTTTAAAGCAGAGTACCCTTTTCTTAGCTTAGTATATAATAAAAGTTAAGAAGGATGAAATTACAAGAATTGTAGTAATGTAGAAATGTGTTCATAAATACTTGGCACTACTGCAGTTTATCACAAAAGCAGAAGAGCAGTAATGTTATAAAGGCAACTTCTTATTTAAAATGCCATTCCTTTTACTTTATTTTTTAGACTACTTTGCATGTGCAGAATTTTCATTTTTATTGTTAAGATGAAATTGGTATGACTGGTAACATTAAACTATTGATATAAATATGCCCAAAATTTGAGCACTGCGATGTTGTTATTGTGCACCAATGCAACACTGCTGCCAAAATTTCAGGTACATCTTGCTGACAGTTAATAATATCCATAAAATACTTCCTTCATTGATTAGTGTATTGAGTAATAACTTTTTGTCATATTTTTGTTCAGTGCATTTTGATATAAGTATTCCATACTACAGGGGATTTTTTGAGCATGTTGTTTATTTACTTGAGGAGTACACAAGTGGCAGTGCTGTAGGGTTGTTGTGCTGACCTTATGCTTCCAAATGTATTAATTATAAAACATCAGTCAAGATGCTCATAAACAGGTACAGAAGTTTGCAATTAAACACTTATTTGTTGCAGCTGGTTGACAGTGAAGTTGTGATGCTTTCTGCACACTGGGAGAAAAAAAGGAGCAGTCTGGTGGAACTGCAGGATCAGCTTCAGCAAATACCAGGGTTCTTAGCAGATCTGGAATGCCTCACAGCAAGCCTAGGTAAGTTCTTATAGCCATAGCAAGCATTCAGATCAGTACAGAGGATTAGACTGAAGTTCAACGGCTGTGAATGTTGTGTAAAATTTAATTTTGCTTCCTGTGGTAAAACTGTAGTTCTTAAACAAACTGTTTTTTTTTAATTGACAAGTAGCAGTGGTTGCTCTGCCAGCAGTTGAAATTTTGTATGTGTTGTTATTTGAAAAAAAAAATTGATAAATATTTGAACAGGTGAAAAATGCTATTCTCGAGGTCTTATTAAATTGTTAAGATTTTTTGATAGTATAAATGCTAATGTATATAGCTGCTTCTTTTGGATTCTGTGTAATTTTACATAATAATGTTTAAACTTATCATTTGGGGTGGGATGGGGGTGTGGAAATTTACCTGACTAGGGACACTTTCAAGGCAGAAACCTTTGATTTTGAATAATTGTTGGTTCCAAAGTAACTTCCATAGTTTGAATTAATGTACAGGGATAAGATATTCTGAGGTGATACTGAGGTTTTCTATAGGTGACTGTTAATGCTGCCTGTTAGCAAACACCTCATGTTTGTTAAGTGGGTTGCAATTTTTAAAACTTTACCAAAGGTTAACCGGTTCATTTTGTTTAAAAGATGAGAAGATAAATGCTTTAGTGGACTATTTCTGGAACCTCCAATACAAAACTGTTGATCTACTGTTGATAATTAAATTAGGAAAAAATGCTGGAGACTCTTGGTCTCTGAAAATCTCTGCTATTGCTGAGCCTTGAAGTGGGCAGGCAGCGTTTGACAAGCAGGATGTCTCTTGATGCTTCCATGAAAATCTATATGGAGTGCATCAAATTGAAGTTTTGAAAAACTTCTGTCTGCACATAGATTTTAGGTAGCTAAGTTCCCCAGGGAGTGTGCCTGCACTTCTCTTTCTTACAGCAGCTGAGAAGTATGCAGAAATTCCTCATGTGATTGCAGCTCTGATTTTTTTGTGGGGTGGGCTGGATTTATGTGCTGATGCAATGTGAAGAAAAGGAGGGTTCTTTTCTGTCTTCAAGGGCTAGTTTCTCATTCTGCTATGGTCAGTGGTCATGCACAAATCAGCTTTTGTTCCTAGGTAGGCTGGTAATAACTTTGCTATTTATTCCTGAAGCAGGGAATGTATTCTGCTTTTTATTACAATTTTCTTATACGATCTTGTTTAATAAGACTTTATCATCTGTGCTAACCATTTAATATTGGCTGTTTGAAAAAAAGAAATCTAAGGAAATAAAAGTTCAAATAATGATTTATTAAAACACTGGGTTTAATATTACCGTGCAGTCCGCTGATAGCCCAAAGATAAACAATGTAGTAGAAAGCTAATGAAATTGCCTTTATAGTTCATAATGCTGCAAATGCTGTAAAATCCTGATGAATTTGGGCTACTTTCTGATTCCTAATACAGTTTTATGAACTAGAATTAATATTGTTCTGATTGTAGAATTTATTAGATAGGTATGTCTCTAGATATTTTTTCATACTGCAAAAGTAGGATTTAAGGAAGCATTCAGGAGCCTGCTCAGGGAAGCTAATGAATTTTGAAGTGTGCGGCTAAGGTTCTGAGATTTGAACCAAACCTTCTAGTTTTACCTTTTGTGTCAGATTTTAAGTAATTTATCTAAAATTTCTTATTAGTTTCTCCTAACAGCTGTGGTTTGGGTTTTATTTTTTCTTCTAATAGTTTTTATGGAGTCTATTTGAAGAAATAGATGTAATTTGTACCAAATTCAACATCTAACCTTCTGAAGGTGATTTAACAGAAATTTACTGCAATATTCAGCTCATTGTTTTTAATTTTTATAACTCTTAACTAACTGCTTCATATAAATATAAACTGTAGTTGGCTTTTCAATAGATGGCTATTACTCTGACTGTAAATTTTTAATATGAATAAACTATTCTGTAAAAAAAAGTGAAAATAGAATTACAAAGTGCTGGGTTATGCACTCAAGATGTAATTTGGCTAACCTTCATAATTTCAACAAAACAGTTGGTTCTTCTGACATGATATGCTTCTAATAAATCTAGTAATGCTTCCATTTTGAAAGTAGGTAGGGGACCCTGGCTGCTTTCAGTGAAAGAAATTTCAGGTAATGGAAATGAACCTTTTTAGTGACCCACTTAAAATTGGTATGACTCATAAACAGATTCTTCAGCTTTTGCTATGTATTACAGGACATGTTTTCATTAGTAATTTTATAAAGTTCTTTAGCTTAGGTATGCACATTATCAGGCATCCCTCACTTGAAGTAGAAAATCCGTGTCTTCATTTGATAAATTTATTGTATTATGCAATGTCTTGTAGCTGCTACTGAGAATTTTGAAGAAAAAAGTTACTTTCATGTAAAAGTAAAAAGGGCAGTTACTGCTCTTTCAAAGTGCAGGACTGGAATCATCACTTAAGCTAGTTTTTGGTTGAGATGCTGTAGAAAATATCTGCTTGCTGATATCAGCATACTTAGTATGAAATGTGTTTTCATGTTTGAGCAGCGGCATTTTGCTCAAACATCGGTTTTGGTTTCAGCAAATCAACACACACAAACATTGATCGAAATCCAGTTTTTCTCCCTTCCTGTTTTTCTTTTAAAGATCAGCTTGATATTGGTTTCAGAAAGGCTGATCTTGTATATAGGTGACAGATCCAACATTGGTTGAAAATGTTTTCCTAGTGGGACTGGGAGGAAAATAAGGCTGGGCGTGTAGTCACAGAGATAAAAGCCTTTGCCTCTTAGTCTTTGGGATTTTTTTTTTAAGTGAGGGCTAGATGGGTGTGAAAATTTGTTGGGGAAACATAACTTTCTGCACTGCTTAGGAGAAGCATCCTTGTTTATATCTTGAGTAAAAGTTCAGTCTTTTTTTATTTCAGATTGTGTATCAAGTATGAAAGTTGCCATTCTCTAGCTTTGCAAAATTAATCTATTTTTTTCAGAATTTGCATTTATCTTTTACTGAGAAAATCAGAAAATGTTGGGAAGATTTATACAAATATAGATATATATATATATAGATAGATAGATATAGATATAGATATATATATAGATATAGATATATATATATATATGTATAAAAGGCATACAGTTTGGTGCTGTAAACTTGGAAGTGCCTGAGGACTGAGTACACAAGGAAAAGGATCCTAGTGTACTTGCTATGTAGCTTCAGCAAAGAAGCTGCTTTAACTTCATGTAAGTGGTATAATACTAGCTGGGTTTAAGAACCTTTCTGTAAAAACAGATAAATATTGAGCAGTAGTAGAAAGAAAAATATATAAAGTGGATTTTTTTTTGGATTTTTTTGGGGTTTTTTTTGGTTTTTTTTTGTTTGGTTTGGTTTTTTGTTGTTGTTGTTTGTTTTTTGTTTGTTTGTTTTGTTTTTGTTTTCAGGTTTTTTTTTGTTGCAGCTGAATTGAGCTCTTCCCATTCATATATGTCTTTCACTGCTCATTTTAAGATTTTAGTAATCTCTGCACCTGTGTGGCCTAGAGGTAGAGGGAACATCTTTGATATAATTGCTTCCATCCTTTCTGCTTTATCCCTTTTAGTCAGAAAATAAATGAGCTTTGTAGAAATATCTTTAATACTCCTGCATGGTTTCTGTTGTTTGAATGGCTGGGACAGTGCAGGAAAGCTACATCTAAAGTTAGTGGAAACCTATTTTCTGACATACAGCTGTGATTTAGCTATTCTAACAAATTATGTACTTATACAGAACTACAGATAACATACGTTTCAGTTAGAAAAGTTATGTGGTAAATTTGAATTAGGTGCGCTTTAGGAAGAAAGTGTTTTCTGGATAAAAAAATCTGTGGTTGTTGAGTTCTAGATAAATACTTTAATACCTGATAGCTGGTAAACCGTGGAAAACAGTGTATGCTGATAGAATATAATACAGTGTAATGTCACCTGACCAAACTTTAAACATACTTCAAAATAATTAAAACTAAGAATTAAAGTTTCAAATACTGTTGTTATGCTTGTGATAATGTGAGAAATACAGCCCAAACTGTTATAATTGGAGTGATGTGACCCAAAGAACAGGTTGGGGTTTTTTTCAGCTATCTAATAAAACAATACTATTTCTACCAAGTGTAGCATATTGCTATACATGAGAAGTCTTAATCCAAAGGTAAATATATTTTTTAAAATCTGAGAAAGATTTAGAGGAGATGGGTTTTTCACAGCCTAAGTTTCAAATTGATTAAATCTGTAGTTTTGTTTGGCACTGTCTTTGTATGCACAGTGCATATATTCTCTTTTGGGTAAGAGAGATGTTAATTCTCAGCTGTAGCTGCTGCAATGGAGCTTGTCTTGATTTTTTCTTTTTTTGTGAAAAGCATTTTTTCTTTCACTTCAGAAAGGAAAAAAACTTCTGAAACCTCTTTTGCAGTAAAGCAGGATTGTTGCCTCCTGGAGAGATCTCTGGTGTCCATTTCTCTTCTTCAGGAGCACAGTGTTTTCTGCAATTCCCACTAGAGGCTGCTCAAATGCAAGTGCTAGGAATCAGTTGCTCTCTAGAATTCACTTTTCTTCATCCTCTTTATTTTCCTGTCCTTTGTTGTTGTCTTTTAATATTGTTTCAACAGCAAATACAGCAAAGCAGGTGGTAGCTGTTTTTAAGTGGAAAAAACAGTGGTTGATAGGTACCTTAGTAAGTTATTTTCAGTCCTGCTGTGTTTGAGAATTTTGCAGATTAATAAGGGAGCAATTATTCTGAAAAGCAAGTTAGCACAATACAGGTATTTGGATTTTAATGCACTCAGAGAAGTCTATTTCTTAAAGAAAAAGGGCCTACCAATCATAATTGTAATCATGATATTACGCTTTGAATACATCTGGATTTTGTGAGAGAAAATTGAGTATGTGGAAAGCAATGAATGTTCCACATCACAATATGTAGAACTGAAAACATTTTTTCCCCTCAAACCTGTTTCTGCATTAATTGTCAACTGCCTTTCTTTTTTTTTTTTTTGTTTTTTGGTTTTTGCCAATCCCTCCCACTTCCCCTCAGTGATCTGTATACAGAAAAATAATTTAGGGAAATTTTTACTGATTATATTATTCATGTTTCCCTTTCCTGTTGTGCATCTTCTTTGTTAGGGGCTAAAAAAATGGTGTTAAGTGAAGACGAACATATGAATATGCATCCTAGGAAATTTGCTTATGAAGTCTTAACTTCTGCTTTTTTAGAGGAACCACAAGGCTGGCTATTTATAATGAAACAATAGCTAAGGAAGTTGAAATTATTTATTGTCCAAGATAGGCTTCAAGTAGAATGGCCAAGCCAGAATGGAAGATTTGACTGATGCCTTCAGCTTCCTGTTTCCTTTTTTTGAGCATCTGAAATACATTAACTCTGGCTGCTATTTGTTTGTAAAAATGTGAATCGTCTTGCTCCTGCAATTTACCTTCCCTGTGGTATAGGAGAAGGCCTGGCAAAAAGATGAATAATATTCCTGTAGTTCACACAGCTTCATCCCAGAGTGACCAGCTGGTTAGAGTTTGGGAAAATAGATTTTCCGCTGTGAGATCCTGAGGAGAGACATGAAATTTAGCATTAATCACCATCAGGGAAAGTGATTCTTTGATACAAGGTTCACATGGATTAATTCAGATGAGGAGGGACCTCAGGAATTGTCTTGTCCAAATTTCTACTCAAAGCAATGTGAGCTATGAGATGAGATCAGTTTTCTCAGGACATGTCATAGACAAGATTTATTTGAAGTTGAGACTGAGCAATTATGTTTAAAGAGAAGATTAAGAGATGTGTATGTAAAATAGGTAGAATTAATTATAAAATTTACATGTGTATGTAAAATAGGTAAATCTCTATATTTAGTCGTCAGTAAAGGGTCTGTCTTCAGAGACATGAATATATGTTCTTTTATATTACCATGGCATCATGTGAAAGTTAAAATTCTCCCTGTATGCTTTATTTTTGTTTCATTTGAATAAATGAAGATTGACCTGGCTTTGGCTAGCACAGATTTATTCCTTGGATTGGTACTGTGTAGGAAGTGCTAAACTGGCAGTCTGCTCAAGAAGGAAAAGTATGAGTCCTGAGTGCTTCTCTTCCTCAAAAACAGGCCAGGAGCCTGTGTCACCACAATGCTGGAATAAACAGAATGGTTCAGCACCTTACTACAAGGGAATCTCAGATAGATCTCCCTTTAACGTGGCTCTGCTGCCACTCTTCACTGTGGGATTTGGGCTGAGATTTGTTTATCTTTTGGAGCCATTTATATGTGTGTAATTATCACCCTGTTAATTATTTACCTTTATGAAATCCTGTTTCTGGTCAGGTGAGTTGTCTGTCTGTTGATGCAGTTTGATATTCATACAAGTCTTTCTTACAGCCCAGCTAGAGGCAAACTTTGAGGAAATGGAGAATCATCTGTTGTGTCTTGAGGAACTATGTGAGCAGTGTGAATTGGAAAGGTACAAA
The DNA here is from genome assembly GCF_000277835.1 of Geospiza fortis. Lineage (NCBI taxonomy): Eukaryota > Metazoa > Chordata > Aves > Passeriformes > Thraupidae > Geospiza > Geospiza fortis. Next base: position 5,592,083 of record NW_005054325.1, on the reverse strand, counting down.
TGTATGCAGACATTACAGCTGGAAAACTACAAGAAAACAAAAAGGTAAATAAAACACTTGCTATAAATATAAATTAGCATACAATATAAGCCTTTTGTAATTAACTCCCCCCCAATATATAATATTATCCCTTTTATTTTCATCTTCTAAAGAAACAATAGTTGCAAATTTGTAGTAGATTCATTGAATGTCTGAGTGATGAACAAAGAGTACATGTGTTTGGAAAATTATCACAACATTGTTGTTAAGATTAAGTCATGTTTATTATTCTCCACAAGGAATTGGAATAAGGGCTGTTGTTAATAAGCACAGATAAACTGTTGTCTCTTTTAATCCCTTGCCTTGGTTTATGGATTCCTTTTTTTTTTTTCCCTCTATGTACCTGTCAGGTTAGGAACTGAATTTTCCTCTATTTTCCTTTCAGTTCTATCAGTATCCAATCCTATAAGTACCTTTTACTCTGTGTGAAAGGTATTAATCTCCTGCCATTCTCTTACTGGTAAAAGCAGGACATTAATTCTTGGAATCAGAGTTCAACTTACAGCAGTATGTATGAAAATTCAGAACTTTGAACTCGTGAGCTTCAGGTTAACCTAAAAGATAAAGTAGCAAGAGAAAAGTATTAAGCTCTTAAATAATTGTTGACTTCCTTGATTTTTGTTACTGCCAGTGCCAAAAATAACCTAATAAAAGGAGATAAGAAAAACAGTATTACATTCATTATATAAATCAGGAAATGAGGAGTTGAATTGAAGCAATTTGTCCAAGACAGTGTCTGACAGACTGTTAGGGAGGGGTGGGTGGATGTGGATGTTGACTGACATGGGGATAACCAGGTTACTTGGTCTGTCCAGGCAGGAGTCCTGCTGTTAGCCAGGCAAAGCACCCTGGCGCTGTCCTTGCCTCCTTGACTGTGGAAGCAAGTTTGATACCTGTGGTAAGATCAGAACAAGTGGTTCTCACAGTTCTGATGAGGATGTGGTGATCGAGGTTGGGACTGTGCCGGACAGCACTGGGCAATATTTTCCTTAGCTTATCTGTGTTCACCCTCCTTGCCATTCTTGTAGCTCTTTCTATTTGTATGGTTTTTTAAATCCAAGTCTCTTCCCAAAAGATCGATTTACCCCTGATTACTTTTTCGCTACTGGTTCTCAGTTACTATGTAGGGAATCTTAGGCTTCTGTGGTGTTACAGATCCACTTACTGAAGGATTGCTGATGTTGCAGGTTCCAGCTCCCTAAAGGTCTCCAATACCTTTAAGATCCCCCTTCAGTTTTCTGTGAAATTTGACTGTTTCTTATCTAACTCCCCTTTAAACACTTGTGAAATCCAGTCATCCCTCATGGTCCTATCTGTAGCTTTTGTCAGTATCTTATTACGTTATCTGTCACATCTGGCAATTTCTCATGTCATGTCGCTTTAGTTTTTCACATCCTGTTCAGTAGTCTTAACCTCAGGCCAGGGCCTCAGCAATGGTCTATAATTTTCCTGCAGCCCGAATTTTCTCTTTCCCAGGTCAGGGCAATTCCATATTCTCTCTCCAGGAAGAATGAACAGCAGTCAGTATGGCTGAATATTCACTTGTTCAGACCTACTTGAGTAATCTAAATATCTAAGAGTAATAATTTCAAAATTCTAAATACGTGCTATTTAACCAAATAACAATTTTAAAATGTGTATAAAGCAACAGAATTGGCCCCGTATAATTATCTTTCTACAGTTTTCTGAATGATTTTTGTTCTCTGCCATCCTTGCTCCCTTTCTCCTAGCCACTGCTTTCAACATCAAAATAAAGTGTTAAAACATTGCCTGCTCTGCTTAGCAGCATCTAATCAGTTTTATAAATAGAATGCTAAGCAAGCTACTTAGTGTAATTGTAAGCTGATTACATTTGGTCAGACCTAGACAAAACAGGAAAAACGCAGGTAATTTCTGGTTGATCATTACCACTGTATTTATTTAGGTAAGAAATGAACTGCTAGCTCATTACAGGAAGGACCCTTGCCAGTGTGGGTGCTTGAAGAGCGAGCAGCCGGTTAACTTGACGTGAGTGTGATTTGTGGTGCATCTTTGGGACTCGTATCCTCTCTTCCTCTCTTCAGTGCTTGGGGTTTTCACTGTGATACCAGCTGAAAGAATCAAGGAGGGGGAAGGGATCAGGAGTCTATGCTCTCTCTTTAGCACAGAAATTATTTTCAGGGAGTCTTACAAAACTCCCAGGTTTTGTGTTTGAAAAAAAATTTTTTTTCTCATGCGTTTTGGCAATATAGGGATGAAAACTGAGATGAATCTGAGCTCTAGAAACTCTGATTATTTTAAGCATGTAACAAAATGTAATTTCATTATAGAGTCACTGTAGAGCTTAGGCTAGAAGCTCATATATTTCAAATCTTTTGAAAAAATCCTATATGAAAGACTTAGAAGAAGGTGCTTTAGGTCAACATCAAAACTATGAAACACAGATTATGGTAACTATGGGAACTTATTTTAAGAAATAGGTCTCCCTATTAAATAGAGCAACTTCATTTCAGTTCAAACAGATAAATTTTTTCCCTTTTGTCATTGTGTTGAGTACTAATTTCAAAGTAGATTCATCAATCCGCATCTTTTCCAAGCTGTTTAAAAACCTCGTGTTTGGGGGAATTGGTTTTGGGGTTTTTTTGTGATCTTATTCTTGGAATTTTAATATTCTCTTTTTTGTGTTTAAATCCATTGATCAGGGTACCAGTACTGTAGTATGAAGTCTAGATTCCACCCTTCTTTTCTCTCGTTAGTCTCTCTGCAATCTATTGGATGAATCTTAGCATTAAACCATGTAATTTTGTTTCCTGTCTTTTTTCCAATCAAGCACAATTCTTCTTCCCTTTCCTTCTTTCTCCTGCTGAGGATGATCTGATTGCAGAAAACTTTGTGTCTCCTTAGTCTCATGCGGCAATCTTTGCTTTCCCAAGGGCGCAGCATCCTTTAGGAATCACTGTCAGGAGCTCGCTTTTGTGTCATCTGTTAATGTGCCCTGAATGGCAGCCTTGTGGTGTAAGATAAAAGGCTTCTGACCTGAAGCTGTACTTGCCAGGGAGCCCATGGTGCCATCTGTATCCATTTCAGAAAGATCACCACATTTTGAAAAATAGTAACTCCTGATTGTTGTGTCAATTAAAAGGAGCTGCCCAAATGCAGCATTTTGTAGGAATACATTGGGAATAGCAGGATCCTGCTATGACTGAATAGATTTTACTCTATGTTATTTGACTTAAAACATAATTGTCTGAATTATAATTCCTTAGGATGTCTTTTTTAAGAACCTGCTCTGTTTTTCAGTATTTGTCAGCTTTGAGAATTGATATAGAAGGAAAATAAATGTAAAAATCTGAAATACAAACTTTAGTGAGACTACTGTTTTTTCCTTTTTGATGTTATTAAAGCAAATGCTTTACTTGAAGAAAAAATAAGTTCTTTAGATTCGTGTTTATTCATAATTTTTGAATTTTAGAGGTTTATTTGTAGTGTAACCCCATGCTTTCATAATTAGTGCAGTAGGTGAGGAGTTGGTGCTTTAGTGCTTCTGGGGAACAAGAATGTTTGATTTACTTTCTCATTCAGAAGAGTATAAAATTTATGGCAATCGCATTGTGTAGATTAGAGATGTGTATGAGAAAATGTCTTAGTTACTGTTGTTTTCTTCTGTAAACTTAACCCTCTTTTTAATTGCTTTGGGAACAAAAGGAACAGTAAGGGTTGTTGGATGTAGATACAGTGACTTATCTGAGGCCTCAACAACATAAACATTTGAAAAGTCGATACAACAATACTTCCATATCTGTAGCTCTTGTTTAGATCCCATAGCATTCCTCAAGCAATAGGCTGGGACAGTACTCTGTACTGTGCAACATCCTCAGTGGTGATTCCTTCCCACCTGGCAGTGAAACATTTAAAGTCTACCTTCATAACCCTTTCAAGCTTTACATGTAACTTATAAAATTTACTTTTTATATGTAAAAAAGTGTATATGCCCCTTTCTTGTAGATGTGTCAAGAAAGTACATTTTTGCTTCCAATGTTAAGTGTACTGTGAATTACTTCTGAGACCTCAGCTACATGTTTCATAATTCTCATCAAAGTTTTCATCAGTGTAAATTTTCATGCCATACTCTTTTTTGATCAGTCTTCTAGTGGTATAGATTTGGAGCTGCTATACCTCTGTGTAAGTGGGTATCTGAATAAACATTTTTCTAAGATTGAATGCAGAACTTTTGTTATCTTCAGGAGTTTTACTAGCAGATGTGCAGTGGATGACTGGCTTTGAGTTTTCATTAGGCACTGTATGAGTTTCTATACTCACATTGCAAAGATGTTTTGCATCCTGTTTCATGAGTTTGAATACAGCACAATCAGCAACATTGTATATACTATAATCAGAATAGAGCAAGTGTTTTCATGGTGATAACTGGCTGGAATTAATTTTATGGCCATCAGTTGTTGCACTTCTTTGGGCAGACACGTGGAATGAGAATTCCTATTGACCCTGAGGATACTTGCACAAGCTTTGGAAGAGTTTCATGGATAATTTTGCTTCCTTTTTTTGTAGTTTGAAGGCTCTAAATTTTCTTTTGTTTGCAAGAACTCTTGCATTACAATATTCTGCATATGCCAAGCCCAAAGGAGCGTGCTACTTCATTATTAGTGGATTTTACTCCCATCAGTGCTCCCAGTATTTGGAAACATTGGGCAAGACTGAACACACAGCAGATTTGAAGATTGCAGGGGTTTTGTCAGTTTTTTCTCTTACTTGCAAAGTGTGAATGTACGGTATAATTTATGTCACTTTTAAGTTCATTTAATTTTGCCCTTTCTCTGGTGATCTTTGTTTGATTCAGAGAGACAATGACATTGTTACAAGGAGATTTGCTGCTTACGTTCTCCTTATAGTCTTGTTTTCTTTCAAATAGGCAAATAAAAGACCTTTTTCTTTGGCTTTTGTGACCTCTGGTTAAAGACTGAATGTTTGTGTTGGATCCTCTGTATCCTACAGCACCTTTTAATAACATTACCTAGAAAATGTTAAAACATTATGTCAATCCTGCGTAATTTATCTCTACCTTTATGTGGTGCTTGTTAGTGGGCATAATCTGCAAATCCTCTCAAGCTGTTAATACCAGGCATTCTTTGTCCAGACTTACTGTACCAATAATAGGAACAGATGGTTTAAGACTGCCTTAATCATAATTTTTTACCCTCCCTCTCCTCAAAAATGCATTATTTGTATGTGTAATTAATTCATTGTGGCTAGTGGCAGAAGAATAGGGCTTAGATGCTTGTCATTACCACACTTAAATTAATTCTCTGTGCTGTGCCTCCTGATAAATTCTGTGTTTCTTTGCTATGGATTATTTCCTGAGATCTTTAATAACTCCTTTCCACTTACATTGAAAACCAATTCATTTAAAAGTAGTTTAGAAAAATGTATGAAATGTGTTCATTGACAATGCTTCTGTGAGGGAGATTCTACATTCCTACGTCAAAGGGACATGTTGAGGATGCCTGAAGAGATAGATACAAGTTGTAACTTCTCTCTGGCACAATTGCGTTCATGCTGTGTGGAACCACATTCAATATTTTAGATGAAGATTGCACATGGAGTCCTTTTACTTGTTTCTGTGAATTAGGATTGTACCGTATGTCGCATACTGAATAAAGCTTGGCCAGTTTTTGAATGCTGTCAGTTTTCTTCTTTTGAATGCTTATGTGGAAATTGATGGCCAGGTTTAAAAGAAGGTCTGCAGTTTCTTGTGTGGCTGTTTACCAAAAACAGGCTTGCAGGATCTCTTTTTCTTTCTAGAAAAAAATAGTGGAGTTGATGGTGGAGGTGGCCTCTGATGGTGGATTGTTTGTACCTTCTCTTAAACTTCACCTTCTCTTACATTCTTTCTAGTTTCTCAAACTGTAGCTTCTCTTAATAATCTGTTCTCGAATTTCAGCTTTAAACTTTGGTTCCTAAAATTTTGGTTGTATGATAAAAACAAACTGTTGATACATGTATGTTTTAGTGATCCAAAGATGTTGCATACTAAGATAAAAGTTTTTTTAAAAATGTAAAAACTGTTGGGTTTTTTGGATAACAACAGGATGAAAGCAAAAGCATTAAAAACTGTGTCCTGTGGAAAATCCTACATCTGAAGGCATGAGCTTTTAGAGGGAGCTAAGCATTTTTTCCACATTTCAGATTCCAGTTTGGAGTGGTTCTAATGGTAAGTGGCCTGTTTCAGTCTCTTAGCAGAGGACAAAACTTGCCTGTAATGATTTTGCTTCTACCATTTTCTTATGATTTGGACTTTTGTGAAGTTCATCTCCCTTATTTTTTACTGTTCTTTTGAATAATAGTGCCTGAAAGTTGGCTCCCCATGTTCTTAAGATTTGTTGAGGTTTTTTGAAACATTGAAACAGAAATGCTTTCACGTATCCTGGAATTGCTGAGTATGTTAGGAGAATGCTTGTTTTTGGTTGTATTTATTAACTCGATTACTAGTAAATGTTTGTAATTTCTGTTGCCAAAAATTGCTGGAATCAGTTTCATCTTTTGGATTGAAGTTAACGTAGAGGTTGAGCTGGAAAACAGACTTCAGCTACTTCTGTATCTGCATGAGTATGGAAGCAAGAAAAATCTCCATTGCATTATTATTGAAATGCCTTAGTTCTCTGCTCTTCTCTTTTAGTGGATAAAATGTCACTTTTGATGATGGAGAATCCTGACCTCTCTCCAGTGTTTAGTCAGATGAATAGAAACCCTTGCCTACGGTTCAGTTCCAGCAGTCGTTCAGTAATAGTGTTGGTTTTTACTAATTTTTCAATACTTACAGGTTTTCATTGCTTCAGTCTCAAGTGTATTTCAAAGTAGTAATTGGCCTAAGTATCTCCAAGGGATGCTCAACCAATCTCAGGGATGGGCAAAACAGTTTTGTGTCAGGATTGACAAAAGTGCTAATCCTACCTACAAAAAAAAAATTTTTGAATTATTTCTGTGCGCCGTATAAGTGACATAGGTTTTGAGTTCTCCGTATTTTGGCTTTTACTTCTGATGACATCCAGAGGAAAGTCCTAGAGGAGAGATCTCATGGCTTTTTAGCTTACTGAAGCTTGAGTCAGGCTATGGAAGGATTTTTTTTTTTTAACACATTATTTTGAAGACTTAACTGTATCAGACATAGTAGAGGAAATGCAGCATTTCTCAGTTTCTGGGTTGGATCGTGTTAGGTGCCATAACTATTTTTATATTAATTTGCTGATAAGCATCTATGCTTTCTTCAAATATATTTTCTGTAAGTAGTATTTATGACTCAACATTTATTAACATGTATAATGGTAAAATCTTTCAAATTCAATCCTCAATTTTTAGCATTCATATTCTGTCTTGATACTCTTTTGTTTATATATGAGTCTAGTAGTTGGAGTTTATTGACTGTTGCTTTCAGAGCCCGTGTTATAAAATTGTTCCTGACATTAATTTAGGACTCTGTTGCTTTCTTATATGCCTGTTTTCTTCTTGAAGATCAAGTAAGAAATTCTGTCAGTTCTGGCTGGTGGCATCTTTGTAAGGAATGTGGTGTTTCTATAGTCTCCTAGGTATTTAAGTGGATTCCTTGATGTTTACTTGCACTTAGGAAATTGATCCTTAGTGTTACAGCCCTTTGCAAGATACAGTAGAGCCTGAGATTTTTTTTTTCTTACTGTTGCTGAACAAATTAAATTATCTTTGATCTCCGTAACTTAAAGCAGGATAGTTATGTGTCCTGGTCCTCCCATATTCTGATTTCTAGATTTATTTTTGTTTGTCAATGATACCAGCACGGTCTTCCTAGTATCCATCTCATCTGCTCAGTGGCTAGAGCAGGGTTAATCCTACAATGCAATGAAAAGCCTGAGGGGAATGGGAAGGTCCTTGGGAATTTCTATCTGCCTTCTAACTAGATTGTAACTCTAATTGGTCATGTCGGTAACCCTGTGGGACAAGTCGTATATCATAGATGATTTGTTTCACCTGTTGTCTCCACAATTATATGTTCTTACCACAAACCCTGAATCTTAACTTTTGTGTAAATGAAGAAGTTGAGACCATGGGACAGCATCATCATTAGAACATTCCAGATATCTTAAAAACTGGTAACTGAGTTTGACGTGTACAGAATTTCACAGAGTAATTAAGTGCCACTCCCCCCATCTATTTTATGAAAACAAGTAACTGGAAATGCAGGGACTGACACCATTGCCTGTATGTGTGGCCAGATAGTTTTCATGGACATAACTTCAGTGTCAGTGGAGCCTGCACAGCCTCTTGCCTCTCAGGAAAGAATCTGGGATTTGTAAATTGCTCTGCATACAGAACGAGATTACTTTTGAAGTGTCTCCATGCCTTTATAGTCTGATTATGTTAGACTTTAGCTTGTTATTTTAGCCTTTTTTTCTTGCTCAGAGGTGCTGAACTTCGTCTTTCACTGAAAAGAGCTATTCATATTATAATGTGCCTCCTAATTTAGTCCTTTCTTCTGAAAGCTTACTGTTAACTATGAAAAGGTAAAATGTATTCTTATATGAGTAGCTAGCCAGTTTTTTTGTCAGTAACCCAAAATTTAGGAGCTGAATAGCATATAGTCAGATACCAGGTAGATGTATTGATCAGTGGTCAGACTCAGCATGGGAGCTCCTTTAATCCTGGTCAGATGCTGAGCAGCCCACACTGGGCTTCAAGAGCCTTCATGTGTAGAGGGCCAGAGGCAAGGCAGGTGTGTGATTTCCTTCTAATAGTAGTGGAAAGGGTTATCTCATCCATCTGTGAAGTGCATGAATGTTCTTTTGGATGAAAACTCTTTAAAATCCAGGAGCATTTCCCTATGGAATGCTTTCAATTGCCTTACATGTTTCCTCCTGCTTGTCTTTTAACCTTGCTTAGAAGGCCATTTTTCTAAAACTGTTTTCAATTTAATCCTTTTCATTTTAATTACTCTCACAAATTGCTGTTTCTTTACATTGTCTGTGTTCCCGATATGAAGTTCAGCTCTTAATGTGAGGTCACTGTATTCTGCAGATGACGTTTTGTCTCTAGACTCCTAGAGAAGACAAAGGAGGTATCTTCCTTCTGGCAGTTTATCAGTAAATACAAAAGCATTTATTTACTTGTAAAAGGGAGAGGTGTAATAATTTATTATCTGTTTTTGTCTGTACATCTGTGTGCCAGGTCTTAATTACCCAACTAGAAAATGTACTGATACACTCTTAAGCCATTTGTTTTTCCAAAATCATCACAAGTCAGTTTCCTTTCCACTTCTCAGTTTAGTGTCATGTTCTTACCAAAGCTGCTGATAAATGAGATTAAGGATTTTTAAAATTTTTAAACTTCCAAGTTTTTATTTGGATAATTTGACTTAATGAATTTTAAAAAAAATCTTCCATGCTGCTGATGCTGAACATGGTTTCAATAAGCATGTACTTCATTATGGATTTCTAAATTGAAGTTTCATCAAAAGTCTTGTGAGAAACCACAAGATATGATTAATTCATGCTGTGTAAAATATAAAATCTTCAGTCTTTGGATCTGAATTGGTATGACAATACAAGGAAGTACAGATCCTTAAATTTCAAGTCTGTGTTTTTACTGTATACTGGTGATAGATACTTTTAATTTTACAGAGGGAAAGAAGTTTTTGTCAAATATTAATTTCCAACTTTCTTAATAAATGGTAATTATGTATATGGATATAGGAACAACATCTTAGTGCATCTCAACCATAAAAATATTGATGGATTTTGAAAAGGAAAATTCTGGGGGTTTGGACAAAATGAGTGATTGTCACTTGGCTACTGTATTACCATCTTGTTTACTAATCTCTTTCAACGCAATGGCAGTAATTGTTTCATCTTTCCTTTTGTAGACAAGTGTCATAATATCTCCTGATTTTAGGTGCAAGTAATGTAGTTTTTCCCCTCTTACTTTCACAAGATGTTTCTTCTACTATGGTTTTGTTTCAGTCCATGGAAAACAACCATTTCCTGTGATTGTTGTTTCCTCAACTACTGTTCCATTATTAAGAAAAAAAAGGATGGCAACTTGTGAGAGTGTTTAAGAATTTTGTAACTCTATTTAGAGTATACAGGCTAGGAAAAAATTTTTGGGGTATGAACTTGCAAATCACAGGTACCACTTCAAGCAACAGATCATCTTCTGCTTCTGGAAAGAAAAGTTCTATGCCAACAGGAAGCCTATCCTAAGAGAATTTCTCCTGATATTCAAATGTTCCCTATCTTAAATTAATCCCCTTATTTCTACAAATAACCTCTATAATTTAATTTTTTTTATAACCTTTCTTTTTGTGATTGTCCTTCACATCTCATAAGCTTCTAGTGTCTCCCTGTAGTTGTCACTGTGCTAGGTTATTCTTAGCTATAACCTTTTCTCCCACAAGTTTTGAGATGTAATTTTTTAGAATGAAACACACAAACACCATCACACTCAATGTATAGAACATAGCATAGCCAGTGATATGGCCAGCCTTCCAAGTAAATATGCTTTTGTTAGTGCACCTCAGGATAAATAAGTAGATGTATATGAAGGGATTGATATTAATAACTTACTACACAGATCTGTAAATAACAGCACAAAGTGAAATAAGGAAAAGAATTATTTTAATATCAAAAAAATACAGCAAGATGAATGTTCGTATGGAGACAGCATTGCTGGTCACTCTATCCTTTGAATAAATTGACAGTGCAGTGGAAGAACATTAAAGAATATGGTGAACAGAATCAAGGACAGAAGATTGTAGTCTAGGGACAAAAGAGTAGGCCATCCAGGTCTCTTATTTATGTAGATTGCTGCCTGAAAATTAATGATTGTGTCATAAAAAATGTCTTGTAATTCACATATCATGCTTCTATCTTAAATAACAATGATTTAGCAAAACATTTATTAAGAAAAAATAATATCTATTAATTGATTAAAACACTGTCAAAATTATCATGCTAGCATAACTTTGCTGCCAAAACAATTAAAAAACCCAACAACAACAACAACAAACCAGATCTGAAATTGCAGACAAAATCTATGAAATAAGGATGTATTTACCTTGGATAAAAAATGGGATTTAATAGTACTATAGCAATTACTTTAGGAGAGGATGCAGTGTTTCAGACAAAGACCAGAGAATGTTGATAGGTTCTAACGCCTGCATATGACATATATCAGAGTATATGACAAATTATAACATTATTCTTTGCAAAAGCCTGCTTCTGCAGATTGGATAAAATGCTTCCTGCAGCCAGCTGGCATCTGCAACAAAGCCATATGAGTACATAGTTTGATTATTTATTCCTTTAGAGCATAACAGATTATGACTGTGTGCAGGCACTAATTGAGAACTTATTTGGACATAGAGGATTTTTTTTGAGCCAGGTGCCCGCTTTTAGAAAAAAAAAAATGACCTGAATTCAGACAACTTCTTGCACAAGCCATGTGCACGTGTGGGGGTGACAGTAGAAGATACCTCCACTGGGGTAGTTTCACATTTGCAAGGTACTATGTTGTATTAACAATGACAATTTTTTTTATCATAACAAGAAATGCATAATCCATTTATAAGTAACCAGATAATGCCAGAAAATTGTTGGGTTTTTTTGGTTCGTTATTGTTTTGTTTTGTTTTGTTTTGTTTTTTATGAAATGGTGTTTAGAATTTTGGACCTCAAATATGAGCTACACCATTAGCTTTTCTTAATTCACACAATTTTGGAAACAAAAGTCAAGACCAATGTTCCGTCCAGATAAGTGAAAAATGGCCAAACAATTGACTGCATTTGTAAAACTTAATAATGGTGTTACTACTAGATAGATGAGGTTAAAAAGGTGCTGAAGAATGGTCCGGGAAGCAGGCAAAAATATCAAAAACCTGTCAAAGACTGATTCAGAATATAGGTAACAAAGTTTACCTTTTTAAGATGATCTCATCTGACATGCTTCTGTCGATCATCACTATATGGAGAAATTAATATTTTCTTGAAGTCTTTTTGGAAGACAGCGGTTTGCAATGCTTTTAAGAGCTGTAATTTTGTATGATGTCTGTAAGAATTGAGCAAATTCTATTGACTTTTCCTAAATTCACTTGACACAAACAGGTGCACTGTGTTTCATAACAAGTTTTCTCAATAGACAAAATTTGTATATTTTAAACGATGTAAGTTTGAAGATCTTTCCTCAGGCCTTGTTACTTAGCCCATAAAGGCTTTTTTTCCTCAGACACACTGACCAAGAAATGACCTATAGTGAAAAAGACATAGCTGACTCCTAAAGATTCTTTATTTACTGTATTTGCCCACAATGTTTTCGAGTCATGACAGTTGACAGAGCAATGGGTTCATGCATATCCCAGGAGAGACCCAGTCCATTTAAAGGGAAGGGCAATTTATCCAAAGCCCTGAATCATGCCTTTGCATGCCTCTCTGCAATGATCATTTTCATTCACAAATGCTGTTACTATTTATACCACATATTACTTTTAAGAAGGCATAATTAGTTCGGGTTTGGATTTTTTTTTCCCCCAGAAAAATCAAAACATGTTTTTTAGACACACAACCATGAGGGATTTTAGAATTCTCTCTGTGCAGTATTGGCTTTCCAAGTAAGATCTTTTCATCTTGTTGATTTGATCCTAATTAAATAAAATCATTTTACAGTGTAAGATTTACATTTTACAATGAGATATAACGTTTGTTTCATCCTAATTATTTGCCTGTGTAGCTAGCTACCCTTTCTAGAAGATGACAACCAGAAGGTTTAAAATAAACAATAGATTCAGTGTTTTGATTTTGGCAACAGCTTTCACTGTTTTGCCTGACATTTCCCAGGAAATTGGGATTAAACTACTAAAAATCCAGGTGCACAATTGATTGAAAATACATTATTGGGGAAATGTTCTTGGGTTTCTGACTCATTAAGTTCTCAGATCTTGGAATTTTTTGTTGTCAATCCAGATTGTGAAGTAGAGATATTCATTATATTGGCTTCAGTCAGTCTTTTTCTGAACCTTTGCACCGTACATTATTATCTGGCATATCTTTCATCAGCTGGAAATAGGGAGAGTAGGAGATTCTTAGTTGTGAAGGATTCTTTACATAATGGCAGATGTTTTGGTTCTAGGACAGCTTTGCCCGATCTTACTCGGGGCTCCTACTTGAGCTTTCTGTTTTGAGTTGCTTCCAGGGCTCACTAGATTTTGGCAGAAATGATCTGTCACTTGGTTGGCTTTAGTTCCAGTTGATGGGGCACACTGAGATAACTCTGTGGATGTCCATAGGAATCCTATCACAGAGGAAGGAAAAAGGCAGAAGCAAGGGCAAGCAGTGTGTTTTAAGTTAACAGCCTAACACTGTAATCTAAAAAGCAGAAGAAGCCAGGAAGACTTGGTTCCAACTGAAACATGTGAAGTAGTTGAGTAGATGGTTCTTTACATTTTAGTATTGCAAGTATAGGCTACATCCTCAACTAATTTATCTTTGCATAACTGTCTAGAGTGAAATGTCTTCCTGCATTCTGTTCATAAAATACCCAGTGCGGAGTCTATAAAGAACAACTGTTTAAAATATCTTCCTATACACTTGCATCTTTTAATGCATTTGCACTTGAAATCATTGTACATTAAAATCTGTTCCAATGGAAAAACCTGAAATGCCATTTTTTTATAATAGTAACTTGTTATTTGTGAATTTGAATACCATATGCTAAAAAGTAATAGGTTCCAGGATATAAGGATGGTAAATGTCTTGCATAAAAATATCTTTCATAAAGATACAAGATCATTCTATCTGAAAACGCAGGAATTAAAGTACCACCAAAAATTCCTTCAATATGTTTGCTAGAAGGGTTAAAGGAGAGTTGTATGCACTTTTTTCAGTGTCCAGATGAAACTCTCGCATTCACTAGTGATGAGTTCTTATGCCTTGCTCAGGATAGAAAGTTTTACTGAAATTAAGAAACTGAATGGTCTAGTCTGAGATTGAAATTAGCTCAGCACTAGAAACTTGAATGCTGTGATGCATCCCATCAATTGCACAGTGAATACAGAAAAAAATGCAAATTTTATGTTGGCACTGACCCTGACAGTGCAGGTGTGACTCACAAGGCTGCTGAGTATCTTCATAGACCTCTCAGATCTGTTTTAAAGCTTTACTTCCCTGGAATTTTGTGGATGAGTAAATACAAATAGGTATACAGGTGTAGTCTGTAGTAAATTTGTGAAATCTTCAAATGTCTGTAACCTTAAAAACATTTAAAGTGCCCTTATATATACACCTAGTATTTATTTATTTTAATATTGGAGCAAAATCTACACAACTGAGAAATGGAATTGTTCCTGATTTTATTTACAGCTTCCCACTGTGTGTGCCAAGGTACAAAGTGGTAATTCATGGATCTTTTAAGTATATTTTTGAAGATATCAGGGGTCACCCAGAGGGGACCCTAACAAGGAATGTGTATATGCCAGTTTGCAGCACTGAGAAGTGTTGAGAATCCAGTAACTCTCTTTGACGTTAGTACATTTAAGGAGCATAAGAATAAATAAGAATGTAATACTACTTTAAGAAATTATGAATTATTTTTGTACTTGTCAATGTTTTAGAATTTGTTTCTGCCATTTTCATAGAATTTGTTTCTGCCATTTTCATGTTGATATTGGAGATTGCACTCTATTTCATTGAAAGGAATAGATTTTACTGTTCTTCCTTTTGCTTTAAGACTTATTTTTACAGGGCCAGACATTCTCCTTTGTTGTTTGCTGCACCCACAGTGTGCAGGGGCAGGACAAACCTTTCCAGTCTCTCTTCTTTGAACCACAAGGGTTTTCTATTATGGAGTAATTGAAATTGATTATTATTTAATAATCTGTGGTGCTGAGAAAGTGAAGGTTAGAAACTTTCCTGCTTTTTTTTGTGTTAAACATTTCTCTCTGAAGTAGGCAGGGAATGAGTGTGTGATGTCTTTGTCGACACTGCTGCAGCACTGGCATTTGTGTATGTGAAGTATGGGGACAGAACATCTCAAAAGTTGTCCAGTTCCTTATCTTTTTTTAGTACTTTATCTTACAGAGGTCTTTGCTATAAACGGTGGTGGTTTTATGAATTGGAAAACATTGGTGTGCCATATGGACTGGCCTGCAAGTTTCTTTCTGACTTGCGCTAATTTCAGTCTTGGGAGAACTGCTTGTAGGAACTGGCTTATGCTCTGTGCTGTCCTGTCTTGGCTGACACTCAAAAAGATGCTAAAAAAAAAGTGTTCTGTTCTGAATCTTGGCAATTTCTTGCAATAGTAGAGTTTAGTTTACTTGATATTTATGTGTGGTTTTGATTTTAGTATTTGATGGGTTGTGCTCTTGCATCGTTTAGGAAGGTATCATTTTCATTTTACAGCTGAGAGGCTGGAAATTTGATAGCACATGTGGTTATTTGCTCCTGATACTTGAAACCTAGTGCATTTAGGCCTGCACTGAGATTTCAAATTATTCCATCATCCTTCTAGGCACATAGTACCATTTTTATTTTTTTTCTTTTTTGAGTTAACATTCCTTTAGTTCCCGAGCAGCCAGGATTGTGTAGTAAAAAGTTTCAGAATACTGTTAATCTCAGTAGAAGATGGAAGAGTGGAGCAGATAATGGGGTAGGTAATCAGCAGTGAGAGAGTAGGGAAAAAAAAAAGTTTTGAAAGTAGTAGAATTGCAGAGTGGTAATAACATATGTTGTTGAGTTTACTTCTAATTTATCCAAATAGGAACTATATACTTGATAGATTTCAAATTTGTTTGTAAAAGTCCCTTTTAATAAAAAGTTCAGGATGCAATGTTTTGAGTTCTTTTCTGGAAAGAGAACTAAAGCACTAGAGGCTGTTTGGAGATCAGCAACGCAGCACTTTTGGACAATGAAAGGTGGCAGCAACTTTGCAAGGGCAAATACACACATGGCTTTGGCTACTGAGTCACGCATATTTCTAAGCTTTAGCAGGATTAGTTTGATTCAAGCTGAGGGAAACAGGTCATATGACCATTTTCAGCGCTTTTGTTTACAGTACAATAAAATATGTTTTCAGCCTTTTGAATCAGAGGTCTCTCCCAAACAAGGCCTTTTAAGTTTTAAGAGCTTTATCAAAATACTCCTTGAGAAACTGACCTGTGAAGAGATGTTTTTTCTTGCTTTTGCCTTCAAGGTTAAGTCACTAGGTCACATTTGATATGCAGATTTTTTTGGCATTCCTATTCATGCATCTAATATGATGCTGTTGAAATTGCAGTTTTCCGCTCCTTTTATCAGGAGCTTAAATATGTTTATATCCAAACTTCAATTTCTGGACTTTCACTGTTCCCTCTTTCTAAGAGCACACAATATTTGGAGCAGTCTGTTGACTACATCTCTTTGTTTGCCATTTTTTTGAAATTACTCACTTTAACAAATAATATGTCAAACTGATTTTTTTTTTCAACCAGTCTAGGGATCTTCTTTATCGTGCTGTGTTCTGATGGCTGTCAAAATAAAACTCCTTTTTCCTGCTCTTCATATTGCCTTCTAGATGCATGAGTAATATGCAGTGGAGGTCTTTACAGCTCGTGGTTGACAAAGCTCATAAATTCAGTGACGTAGCTGGTCTTGAAGTTGAGCTGTCATTTTGAGCACATAATCCTGTATGTTTCTTCTGAGCAAGAATAAGGTGACATTGTGGTAGAAATTAATTCCAGCCACATGGAGTTCAATTACTTTAACATTTCTGTGGTCCAAAATTTCAGTATTTAAACCTTGTAGCACAGACAACTCTTGCTTTGTCATACCAGAGAACAGTTAGGAAAGAATTGCTTAATTCTTTTGTAATAAAGCTAAAATGTGATTAAACTTTCAGATTTATACTCTGATATGAGGGGTTTTCCTCATTATTTTGCTATGAGCTGAAAACACCCTGATAAATTTCTAGTAGTACTGTGTTTTACTAGCTTCTTTCCCATCTGGGCTATGGAAGGAGGGCCTTGCAACTTTGGATGCTGTGTGTTGTTCGTGGCAAGAATTGACCAAGACTCTTATATATGATAACTCTTCTCTAGGGAACAGAAAGATTTGAGTCTTGGGCACTTATGGTCAAACCTTGAGTGAAAGGCAAATAAGTTTAATTACTTAAGTCGTCCATTTTAGTGAAATAGATGAGACAGATAGAGGAGGAAACAAGATTCTTAGTTGTCCTTATAGCTACCTTGCTTTTGATTTTATTTTTTATGTTTTCAAGTTTGCAGACTCTTGCGTCTCTTTAACATTTTTACAGTTTCTAGGTCTGTATCTAGCTTTTTTTGTCTTCTATTTTTGCTCCTTTTTTGCCTTCCTTGAAATGGTATGGCCTTAAAATCAAGCCTTTTTAAAAATAGTGATTTTGTTTTTAAAATCCTTTTAAACAGAGGAATTTAAGGGTTCAGTCTTGGTCTTTCACTGTTTTCAGTCCTTCCCAGGAAATAATTGAATCTTTATACATCTGGACAGATATTACCAACACTGAAATGTATGTTTGAGCTTTCAAATGTACATTTCTGTAGCCCACAGGTGGATGGTGCTGAGTTGTTCGCATCTGATTATGTTTGGCTGAGTTTTCAGACTTAATAGCATACTTTGAGAACTTGTCCTGTCTATGAATACATACCCAGGAACAGTGGAAGTTTTCAGTTTTCTGAGATAATGCACAAAAGCAGTTGCTTGCCTCTTGCTGACCCTCTGAACATGACTTTGTTCTCAGTTGGCAACACAAATTGACCATGAGGTGTAATTGAAAATGTATTAGCTGCCTTTGCCAAGGCAGCAAAACATTTGCTGGATTAAGACTGGGAGTCAAGCAAACTACAATGGATAATATCTTGTGTACGCATTTATTTTGCAGATGACTGGAAAGAAATTTATCTAATATGTTAATAAGCATCAAGTCTTCAGGACAGATAATATTTTCTATATAAGAAATAGAATTTACATTTCAATGGAAGAGGGAAAAAAGGGGAGTTTTGGCATATTTCAACTGTAGAAACAAAATCATCTACAATTCTACCTTTGATTACCACATCAGAAAGCCCATTTCCATTGTGCTTTGCCCATAGGAGGCTGCATTGTCAACTAACTCAATATAAAATGATTTGGGCTGAAAGGGACCTTAAAGATCATCTAGTTCCCACCCCCCCTGCCATGGCTGGGGGGCCACTCACTAGCCCAGGTTGCTCAGAGCCCCATCCAACCCGGCCTTGAACACTTCCAGGGATGAGGCATCCACAGCCTCTCTGGCCAACCTGTGCCAGTGCCTCACCACCCACTGAGTAAAGAATTGCTTCCTAGCATCTAATCTAAACCTCACATTTTCATTTTAAATCCATTGCCCCTTGTCCTGTCACTATCTGCCATTTAAAAACTCCCTCCTTTTTTGAGCCCATTTAAGGCCACAGTGAGGTCTCTCTGAAGTCATCTTTTCTCCAGACTGAAAAACCCCAGCTCTTAATGATTTGATATGATGAGGAATTATTTCCTTTTGCTCATTTTTTATTAGTTTTCAGCTGGTGAGGTGAAAACAGGACTTTTTTTGGTAGTGTCAATACAGCCTTGGGTGGATCTTAGTGATAGAATGGCATTCATTACTAAGGTGGTTATATATTGGAAAAAGGCCTGACTTTTCAGAGCTGTAAATAGGGAGTAGGGTTTCTAAAGGAAGTTTCAAAAGGCTCCTATAGAGAGACCAGATTATTTATGGGCAAACTAGATAGTCAGATTTCCTTGGAATAAATAGTGTGTACTGTTGTAACTTGGCTGATCAAAGATAAGTTTTGGTTTTGTCACTTCTACCCTAAACCACTTCTGGTTTAATGCTTTAAACGCCTTTTTATTTACTTATTTTTATTTTTTTGTTTGTTGTGTGTTTGGCTGTAATGTTATTTTTTATGTTGCAGATTCAATAGTGCAGTTTGTAGCCTCCATGCTCAACTAGATTTCAGGATTTTGCATGATGGCTGTCGCCTGAAAGGGCTATTCAGACAATGAATTAGCATAACCCATAGAGTGCTGACATTACTGATACTTCTGAAACCTTGTGTTTATCAGCGGGTTGCTAATTCTGACTGGGTAAGAGTGAAGAGCAGGAACCTTCCTTTCTATTAAATTCTGCTTCATCTACATATATTTTTAGAGAATCTTGTGGGTTTTATTTCGTGAGACATCCATATGCCCTCTCATCTTGTCTTTGCATTGCATTTTGTGGGGGCTGGTTTATCCCCCGAACAAATTTTACTAGTTATGCATTTACATAGTTCTCTCTTTTTTTCCTTGATTCCTATCTCTTTGTAATCTAATATTGCACTAAGTCAAAAGCCCTTTCAGAGGTCAGATGTATCACAACAAATTTGGCATCACTGCAGCTTAAGATAAGATGCCTTATGAGTGTGCAGGTGCAGGTCCTGTTGGCTGTGGTGGAAGTTTACTCTATGCTGGAATCAGTCTTGCAGAATCCTGTTTTTTTGAGGAGTGGAGGAGGCTAGGGTAACAATAGGGATTTTCTTCAGCCATTGCCAGGGTGAATAGCAAAGTGTGTAGATAATAGGAAACAATTTCATGGGAACATAAGTCCTGCCATACTCAGTTTATGTAGAACAGAAAATATTTAAAGGTGTAATATTTTAATTGTCTCTAATGCTTAAATGACTGATGTGGAAAAAAATAGAAGTCAGTTCTGTCTACAGCTCTAACTTGAATTCATCCTTTAATTACCGAAGTCCAGACTGAAGCAGGATTATCTCACGATTATTATTATTCTTTTAATCTTTCTCATAGATATTTTTGGTATTATTTTCACCAGTTAAACCCAAGTTTTGTAGGCCAAACATTCTAGGTATTTTTATGTTTAATGATGTCTGTTGGAGAAGTATTTGTAATATAATAGTTTTTTGTCCCTCCTCTGTATTTTGATAATTGTCACAGAGAAGGTTTGCTAAATGTGATCTTTTTGAGTAAAAGAAAGGGATTGCTACGGCTGTCCTGGTTTCTGGCAGCACTGTGCGCCCTCCTAAACTGGAGAGGCAATGTGTGCCAGGGTTCCCAATTCTGAGGAATGCCTTACAGTTTTTGAACATAAATGCACTGTTGTGTAACTGCAGCATCAGCAGAGCCAGAGATTCTCAGTCATATGCTGTTGCTGTATTTTTTTTTCTTCAGTTTTTGATGAAAATGTAGTCTGGATATTTAATACAGAAAATTCAGTTTTCAGTGGAGAATACTGTTCTAATTTATTTTAAAATCACATCCAAGGCTTTTAATATTTTATGTGTGAAGTAAGAATAGTATGTAATCTGGTTTGTGGGGTATCTGAGCTAAGCCATGTTAAGGAAAGGCACTTTAAGGGGTGAGCCTTGTGAACAGTGCCTAATTAAAAAAAAGAATTCAGAGCCCTTCTGTACCTTTCCCCTTGCTCCCGAATCATTTGCAGACGCTCCCAGCTCTCTGCCAAGTAAACACATGCTGTAGCTGCGTGTCATCAGATTAGATCCCGCTGGGAAGATTTCAGTCTCCGCAGCACCCCTTGGTTCA
>NW_005054325.1:5533094-5571457 GCF_000277835.1 Geospiza fortis | reverse complement strand
CAGCGTGTGGTATCTTCCCAAATACATGCCTGCATTTCTGGTGGAGCCCAGCTGCTGGGAGCTTGTGCTCAGGTTCTGGGGAGGCGCCGACTTGAAGTATCCATGTGTGTGCAGCTGCATCTGCGTGCGAGCGGCCCATCGGAAACTGCCCGTCGCGGTACCACTGCTTTGAAACAGCAGCCTTCTGGCAAAGGTCTTTGTTCTGCATCAGTGAAGATGCACATCGCTGGGGCTGCTTGGTAACTGGAGCTTTCACTTGACCAGTGCTGGGTTTCTTTTTACTTGCTTATTTCTTACTGCCATGTCATCTCCGGGAGGCACTGAGAATACTCAGAAGAATTCACGTAGGTGGAACTTTATTATCATCTTTGTTATTTGTCATCTTAACTTGCCAAGCGAATGTAAAATGCAAAATGAAATTAAAGTTAGCTTAATTAATTTCCTCTGTTACCACCATTGCCTGAATTGCAAAGGGTGTGCTGTAAGTGACAGGTTAATTATCAACTTGATTTAGCAAATTGGAAAGAAATGGTGACTTAATGTCTATTTTTTCAGGGCTTTTGTTTATTGCTTTGCTTTTGTCTGTCGCTTTGCATTATTGTCAAGGTAATATTAATTAGAATTAGTAAAAGAATGCAAATACGCAGATATCTTGTTAACTAAAATTCAAGCAGGCGTGTCTGAGGGTGGGGTGACGCCAGATGATGAGAGGAGACAGAGAATTATTATCTGAAGATAAAACCAAGAATAAAAAAATAGAGCAGTGAACGTTAGCATAGATATTCATGCTAATTTCCTTTAGATAAATAAAACAAATGTTAAAGGTATATTTAAATGAAGCAGCTAATGCTATTTACATCCATACAAAGCCCTCTTTATCATATGAAACAATGTTCTTAATCATGCAATCAATAACATTTTTATGCTGTTAATTTGTAAGTAATGGTGTTTAGAACTGTGCACTAATTGAAGTAGAAATAAAATGTAGATTTCTACTCTGATTCTTTTTATATTCTTTTACATAACCACTGGAAGAGTTTTTTTTCTGTTACCATTCACGTGGATTTTTTTCCTGTGGTATCCAGAGCCAAAAGATAAGAGTAAAAGGAACTATTTGCTATTTTAATAACCTGTTGGAGCATGCCTTTATCAAGACTCTACCTATGAGTTGTAATTTTGATGACTAAAGTTCATATTTGCATTGAGTAATTATTTAAAGTTGAAAATTTTGTTTTAAGCAATTCATCTGATATGGGAGAACTCTTTACATTTGTGTTGATTAGAAATACTTAATTTGTAAATATACTTGTTTTCCATAATTCGTCAGATCAGCTGATTGCTTACTTAAAATACCAAAATTTACTGATCTAAATGTGGTGTGACCACTGTGCACTCAAGATTGTATAGTCTTGCAAGCAATATATATATCTATATCTATATACATACACTGCTGATATAATCCATTTTGTATTCTTAACTACTTGGTGCATATTGGCAAAAGTTGTCCCTCTTTGCTTGTTCTTGTTTAACTTGTTCTTTGTTCTTGCAGTGAAAGTAAGGGCAAAGAGGGGCACAGTTGCAAGTATCTATTTTTTTTTCTTTTTTACCATCATATCTTGGACAGTAGAACAGCTTTTTTATGTGTGGGGTGGGGGCCAACCTTGGAATTATATAAGAGCTAGAATATGAGATTGGAGAATAATTTGTAAGCCTTAGCAGTATTACTCCAAGTACTTCTGGGAAGAGGTAGCAGAAAGTAGAAGCCTTAGTATGAACGTCAATATTGGAAAGGTTAACATCTCTATGGTAACCAGGATTATCCTAATTTTTTTTAATCACATTTTCATCTCTAGCTTTGTGACAGAAAAAAAAGTAATGGAAGACATATTTTTTGGTAATCTCTTTGCTCACCACCTATGTAGACTGCGGTTAATGACAGGTTAAAAAATACTCATATACCTGCTTTTAAACTCTCTAACAAGACCAGCTGTAGTATTTTTTGGGGTGCTGAAAGACCAAATGCTGTAGGCTCTTGCTGCCTGTGACTTTATCATGGTGCAAATGAATTTTTGGAAAGTTTTATAATGACAGTATTCTTTCTTTTGGCATGCTGCTTCTATTTTATGTTAGAAATGTAACTGTAAGTGCAGACATTTCATCAGTTTGATTTGTAACTAAATAAATGTACAGCAATAGAGTATACACTTTTTATGTTTCTCCACATGATGCTGTTTATTTCTGTAGTGGTACTCTAAATATGATACTATTTTGGTTCTTACAGTGTTCAAAAAGAGTAGAATGGTTTTAAAAGCTGCAGTAGAAATCATTTATTCCTTCCCTATAGCATGTTCTTACATAAATCTGAGCCCCGCCTTTCCCAGCAGTGTGTCATTAAACTACTTGTTCTGCTCAGGTTCTAATGATGTGTGTGGATGGCTGAGGTGTGCATGTGAGCATGTAGGAATTCTGAATGCTTCTCTACTCCTTTCAGTAAATGGAACAAAAATGTGGATATTTTGGTAAACTCTTCTGGCCATTTTATTTGAGTGTTAGGTATGTCATGTGAAATTGTATCAAGGCACTGAAGCTGAAACTGTACAAACAGAAGTCTTTGGTACTGTAGCTTTGGTACTGTGTGGTGTCCTTTTTTGGGATGTATCTGCTTTTGCGGGTAAAATATTTTGTAATAAAAATAGATATTTAAAATGTGAGCTATTTTTAAAAATCAGCAACACATTTTAATATCTACATAATATTTTAGATTGCATATTTCTAATACAGTGTGTGAGTTAAAGCCAAAAGAGTTAAGAGGCAGTTTTGACTTACACAATGTTTCATTTTTAATCACTTGGGTTACTCTGTGGATTAGGGTGAAATAAGAATCTTGTGGAGATGTCACTCTGCTCTTTTTTCCTTTTACGTAGAAGGCAGCTAGTGCTATTTTGATGTTGCATAAATGAGACTTGATCAAAACGTAGTTGGCTGTGTCTCATTTTAAATCAAACGGGAATGGTGCCATTTATAGGAATAAGTTTCTGTCTTAATTAGATGATTATGTAATCACTCCAGACCTTGCACACCAGCATTTCCATTGGCTCAGGAGGGTTTTCCCTTGATCATAATCTTAAATCCTCATAGATTTATTCTCTCTGGTTATTGAGCATTAAACTGGAAGCCCACACCTCAAGGAGAAGCCACACTGAACACCACACAATTTATTTTCAGTTACCTTGTGCGTTCACAAGGGTAGGAAATGAAACTGGTGCTACTTGATAGGCTCAGGGTTTGCAGGTCACCAGTGATGTGGGAATTGCCATTTTGCTGACACAATGTCCTAAGCCTTTATTTACCTTTTATAAAGACTTACCTTTATTTTAAAGAGCACCATTGTCCATGTGGTTACTCTCAGGTGCAGGGTGGTTTCTGTCTCTTGATGGAGAGCAAGGGTTCTCAAGCAGGGCCTGTGGCTTCAACTTCTGTCTCCACAAAACTGTGTGGCTGGAAGAAATCTATCCACATTATGGGTTTGGGTGACATATATATTTTTTCCCTTTTTACTTGTTGGTACATATTTAGAGGGTTGTGCTGCCAGTCATTTAGCATCTGGTCCTTACTACAATTGAGTGTCTTTCCGA
Organism: Geospiza fortis; assembly: GCF_000277835.1. Lineage (NCBI taxonomy): Eukaryota > Metazoa > Chordata > Aves > Passeriformes > Thraupidae > Geospiza > Geospiza fortis. The sequence continues at coordinate 5,567,822 of NW_005054325.1, read as the reverse complement.
TGCAAAGCTGTAGGAAAGCTGACAGAATAGAAAGCCAAGTCTTTGATTTTCAGCACATTTGGGAAGCCATAATGGGTGTGAATATGTCCACTAGTTGCAGGGTGGAAGTCTGGCAGAGGTACATCTGTCTGTCTTTCTCATGCATGCTCTGTCCCTGTGTAGAGTTCAGGGTGCTTTTCTACCAATGAAGTTTTCTCCTGCATATTAGTGATTATTCAGTCTAATAAAACCCATGGAGTGAAAACTAATTTGGTATGTGAAGGAGTTGTGGACTAACTCTAGAACAGAAGAGAAAACAGAAAAGATTTTATCTAGCACAGACAAAAATAATAAATAGCAAACCAAAAACTTTGGCAAATGACAGGTTATTGAGTGAGAATGATTTAGGAGGAAAACAATCTCAGTTACAAAGTCTCTTTTGAGAAATGAACTATTAGGATTAATTCAACTGTGAACAGGGTAAATAACATTCAGGGATGGATCAATCATGAGATTTCCAGTGGACAGCTGCAAATGAGGTGTTAGAGAAACAATTGAGTTATAAGAAGAGAGCTTATTTCATAAGATGCTAGGAGAGCTTGGCTTGCTTGACAGAGCAGGGGACATGGAGACTTCTACATGTAAACATATTGAAGGAGTTAGCATCAAGAAGAAGAAAAATTCCTGAAAGGCCAGGGTGTGTTGGACTGGGGGGAGCGGGAGAGGTTGTTTTGTAGTAATTAGTATGCCTCCAGCTAATTGTTAATTGTATAAACTGCTCTAGTATTAATTTAGAAAAGAGGCTTTCTTAAATCCAATAGGCATGAAAATACTGTCTGCCTATGTTGTGATGCTGCTCAATTTTTTATTTTGGCATCAGTTGCTTTCTGCCCTACCATAGTTGCTAAGTTACTGGGAAAGAGGAACACAGAAGCTTCGACCGACACATTTGGAGTGCTGTGTCCAGTCTGGGCTCCTCAGTACAAGAGAGACAAGCAGCTCCTGGAGTGGGTCCAGTGGATGGTCACAAAGATAATTAGAGGTCTGGAGCATCTCTCTTATGAGGAGAGACTTAGGGAGCCAGGCCTGTTTAGTCTGGAGGAAAGAAGACTGAGAGGAGATCTCGTTAATGCATATAAATATCTCAGAGGCAGGTGCCAGGAGGATGGTGCCAGACTCTTCAGTGGTGCCCAGTAACAGGATGAGGAGCAATGGCCATAAACTGAAACACAGGAAGTTCCACCTCAACATGTGGAAGAACTTTTTTACATTGAGGGTGGCAGAGCACTGGAACAGGCTGCCCAGGGAGTTTGTGGAGTCTCCCTCTCTGGAGACTTTCAGAACCACCTGGATGTGTTCCTGTGTCCCCTGCTCTAGGTCACTGTGCCTTGGCAGGGGATTGGACTGGATCCCCAGAGGTCCCTTCCAACCCCAACCATTCTGTGATTCTGCTGAAGTCTGTTGGGCAAAAAAAATCTGTTGGTTTTCTGGTTTTTGTAATCTGCTGCTCTTCTGTCTTCAGAGGGTGAGAATTAATAGCTCTGTGGTATAAATTTAGTCATCGATGACTAACCTGAAACTTTGTTATATAAATGTCAATTTTGCCATATTCTGCTAATTGGATCCATGTTCCAGTGATGTCCTCACTTATCATTCTTAGTTGCTATTTTGATATAGAAGGCAATGTGGCATCTGTCTTGCTGGCAAAGGCTCCTGTAAAGAATTCTGTATAAAGCAAAAAAATTGTATGGAACCATTAATTTTGCTTAAAAGGGCAAGACTGAGAAAAGAGTAGAGAAGGTTTTTGATTTTTATCATTGCCTGAAGACCAAACCACATCTTGAGCACCAATACAATTGGGATTTCTTCACAGAAGATAGAAGCTCCAAATACCACTAACTAGTGTTAAAAGTGAGTTGATCTCAGATTTAGTCTGTTCATTTCAGTGATGAACTTGCATACCTTTTCATGTTCTAAGCATAGGGGACAGGATAAAATTTTATAAAAATGTTTGGGTTTTTCTTCATTTTTCGTAAAACTTCAGTTTAAAAACATCACTGTTTGTTAGGATTGCCTATTTGCCATAGACAAAAATACACTGGTTCACCCTTGATTTTCAATTCCGTGATATTTTCTGGCTTATGTTTTACTGAGCTCTAGGGAAAGTATTAGATAATTTGTGAAAGCATGAAGTTACTGTACAATGTAGCATTTTTTTAGAAGTGCTTTCCTTTTTTCTTTAAGTACGAGTTGCTGACTCCCCTCTGCATTTGTAAATGGAGCATTAGTGGCCATCAGTGTGATCTCTTATGTCATGACCTAAAAAGTAAATTTGAAAAGCTGCATTCCCTCCCTTCTGGAGCCCTGGATGATTGCCAGAACTTTGCATTAAAACCCACAAGCAGTGGTACTAGGGCAGTTTTTGCCTTAAAAGATAGGTGGAGTTACATGCAGATCACCGCGCCAGCATCTCTGGCGGGATGGAGACAGATTTGCTCTGACAATATAATGCGCTTTGCAAGCTTCTATTTTAAGAATTCTTTGTGCTGTGACTTTTTTAAGGCTATATTGGGCAAGTATCTTGTTTCTCTTAAGAGTCTCACACTTCTGGAGGCTCCAAGGAGGTTCATACAGACACTGTTAAATTCTGCGAGTCAAAAGGTGTGTGTACCTAGACAAGTATTTTTCAGAGTACTTCTGATCATAGCTCTTCCATGTTTTATAATTGAGCTACTTCATAGTGTTCTTTTGCCCTGTTACCTCTTGGGTAGATGCAATCCAGTCTGTAAAGTACCTGAGAACTGATTTCCTACAGGACTTTCATCACTCCACAAGTAAGTGGAGTAATCTGCAAAGTCTTGACTTCCTCATTCATCCTGAGGTGGATGAAGCAGGGACAGTGCAGGTGCCAGTGGCACATCCTTGTGCTCAACACACCTTGGATCTAACCTCCAGATCTCTTCTTGAATGAGTAGGTAGCTCAGTTTCTGGGCTCTGACAGTTGTTCTGCTAGCACTGAAACACAGATATCATTTGTAATGGCTGGGTAGCTGAGTGGTTTGTATTTTGGGAGGCAGGGAAGCAGTGGTATTAATTTGCTGTGTCAGTTTATATAACCTTGGTGACTCAGTGGGTGCACATTATGCTTCCAGTATTGCTAATTTAACTAGTTGGCTGCTGCCTTGCTCTCAAACCTGTCAGGTCTGTTCCTACAGGTTAATAAAAGTGAAGGGTGAAATATGGTCGACTGTTTAGAACTTTTAAAGAATATTTTAAAAAGAAGTTAACGTGTTTTGTAAATGAGACTTTGAAATGGGGTCTTTCCAAATAGAAAATCATCAGATGTGGCCTATGTTATTATAGGCTGCCTTACTGTAAATTTATGGTCTTCATTTTAACTTGCAGGTTTAAGAAGAACGTTTCTTGTTTTATTTTCTATATACATGCTTAGAAAATAAAATCTCTTCCAGTCTTTTTTATTATGTTTTTTTTTCCCTAGGCTGAGTATCCTCATTCAGTTTGCTATTTAGAAAGCATTAGGCAGGTGTTAGAAAAAGCAGGCCATCAGATTTTAATAGCTGCTGATGTGATTACTGTTTTCACTTTTAAAAATGGATTATAATAGCAGTATGCAAGTATATAATGTCTGACCTATTTTGAATAGTAAGTGGAAACTCTCCTTGCAAACTTCTTCATCAAAATGCAATTTATTTTAGCCCTTTAATACTTCATATGCTCATATATGAAATTATTTTTACTGTATTGGGTACAATGCATTTGTGTTTAGCCTGGAGTAAAGGAAGCTTGGGGGGACCTTATTGCTCCCCACAACTGCCTGGAAGGAGGTTGTGGTGAGGTGGGAGTCAGTTTCTACTGCCGGGTAACAAGTGACAAGAGAAAAGGAAATGGCCTCAAGTTGTACCAGGGGAGGTTTAAATTGGATGTTAGGAAAAGTTTCTTTATGGAAAGGGTTGTCAGACATTGAAACAGACTGCCCAGGGAAGTGGTTGAGTCATCTTCCACATGTTTGTGAATGCATCCCTGGGGGCACTCAAAAACATGGATATGGCGCTTGAGGACTTGGTTTAGTGGTGAACACGGTGGTGGTGCTGGGTTGATGGCTGGACTTCAGGATCTTAGAGGTCTTTTCCAACCTTAACTATTCTATGATTCTGTATTTATTAGTCTTATTTCAAAAATACAGTATTGATGTATTATCAAGTATCAGTGCTTTATTTTCTTCCTTCTTGACCGAGATTTAGGCTTGTTATGGTTAGATCTGCCTCTGATGCAGCCACTGTTTGATGTATATAGAAACACAAGTATTGCCAAGGGAGCTTGCTTAATAGATAAGGCAGAGATGAAAAATAATTTAGAATGAATAATATCAGCAAGAATGTTTCAAAATAGGAGGCTTTTTAACCAAATGTCTACAGTTTTATAGGGCATGAAATTATAATAATGATGTTACTTTGATTCCTTATGCATGCTTCAGTTCTCATTAGCCTTGGATAGTCACTGTTAGAAGCAGATTTAATAGTTTATAAGAGAACAACAATAGGTTGAGGTTCAGTGCTTGCTGACCACCTTGGTATAGCGTTCATTCCATCCCAGAGAGAAAATGTGTTCCAACAGAACAGGAATGTTCGCGGTTCATTCCCACCCTCATCTCAAGCTTCGTTTATAATTTCAGGTATGTTCAGGGACTGATGTTGAGGTGATTTGCCAGATGCTGTTCCTGGTGTGTTTGTCCCTGTCTTGAAAGACCTCACAGTCTTTGTTTGTCATATTCCACTAGTTTTGTTGTTACCCAATCCCCAGGACAGATTAGATGGTTTCAGTGTTAGTCTTGTGAGTTTTTTCTTTAAATTCTCTTCACTTATCCCACTTTGTCCGTCTCATTTGTGTTTTAAAAGGCATTCCAAAGTCTCTGGGCATCAAATGTTCAGACCCTCTGACATTGTTTGTAACCCACTTCCGTTAAGCTTTATTTTTACTTAAAAAATAAATTTTGGTCTTTGTGAGAGTGAACAAAATTTTCCGTGCATGAAGCCTGTGAAATCAAATGTGGTGTCATCTGTTGTAATCTACAGCAGCAGTGAAGAGATGAGAAATATTCTGTCTAAAGTGATTGAAAGCTTAGGTCTAAAAATTCATAATTTTATTTCTGTGTTAGTAACGAATGAAAATACTTTTGGTTGCTTTAAAAGGAGGCAGCAAATCTCTTTTGCCATGGAAGTTGGACACTGTTGGGGCTGACAAAGCAGATGTAGGATGACAGGAAGAAAGAGAAGGAAACAGGGCAGATATAATGGTGGCCTGAAGGCAGTGGTTTTTTCTCACTGTCATGCCAAATGTGTTGTGAACAAATAATTCATATTTAATAAAGGTCATATTGTGTTCTAATGATACCCACCTCTAAAATTAGTTGGTGTTCAGATTTCAAACAGCACATTATTCCAGCTTAGATGTGAAAGAGAAAACATTTGGCACTGAGTAGGATCAGTACACTTCTGCTTATAGTTTATCCTAATGCTTCAAAAATTAGCATTTCTGCTTCCTATATTGGAATCACTATGCAGTTGGGGCTCTTTGAATTGGCCCAGGTATGGGTGGCTATATCTGTTGTAGAGATTGAATGTGTGATTTTTGTTGCTATAAAGAATGCTACCTAGTAGAGGGGTGCTGTTTAGAGAAAGAGAGCGAGAGTCAGGAAATTTAACTTTTTCAGAGATCAGCTGCATGTTTGCCCTGTGGAGAAAATGTGCATGCATTTTGTGAGGTTTAAGGTACTTGTAACTAATTAGTGCTAAATTACTCTGAAGAACAAGATCAAAAATTAGGTTAGCAAGGCCTTATACATATTCAGTTAAGGAAAATATTATAAATTAAGTGTTCTGTATTTTTAGCAGGCCTGAAGGTGAATGTTCTAAATGTGCTTACAAATGGCAGAAGTTGATTGATACAGATGTTGGGGAAATTAATTCCTCATTTTATACTGTGCTGCACATAGGCACAAGTCAGGGCTTGCTGTCCCAAGGTGTGGCATGAGACATTGTGTGGCATCCCTGTGCTGGAAGGAAAGAAGGTGGGGGGAGGAAAAGCTGAGAGAGAGATTTCATACAGCTGTGTATATTGAAAAGAATCATCTCACAGGAAGTGTATTTTACAGGTTTCACAGTCCTAATTATGCTGACTTCCCTCTTCAGTCATCCCCCTTCTTTTTTACCTTCCCCCTTGTAAATGCTTTTATCAGCTTCCTGAATTTCTGTTTTTTATTCACTCCTCGCTGTCACTTTGATGTCTGTGCATCTTTTAGGTGGATTTTCTTTGTTTGCTCAAATAAGATACTGTATCCTAGGTGTCATCTGTCAGGTCGTTTTCACTGTAGGCATAGGGTTTAGTCACTGATGGTCACAAAGCAGGATGTGCTTCCTCACTCAAACCCAATTGTTCCTGCAGCCTCTTGGGATTTTTTTCTGTCAGAGTAGCTTCAGTAGGGTCAGTTTTATTGTACTGGCTTTTTGTTTGTGGTGTTTGGTTTCAATACGGCAAAGCCTTCTTTGCCTCTTTTAAATGTCTTCCTCCCAGTTAGTATTGTTTTTTTCTCTCCACAACTTGTTTAATCTCTACCAGGCTGAAGAAATCCAGGATGAAGGATCATATCTCATTTGTTATCTCTTTTGAACAACCTGTCAGTTGCCCTTCTCCTCCCCCTCTGCCCCATTGTCATTTCTCTTCCTTTGTATCTCCTTTCCTTTCATATTTCTCATGTTTAATGCTCCACTGAAGCATCAGTAACATCACCCACCTGCTCCACCCTCTCCCTTGCTGCATAGGTGTTTCTCTTTTTGTTGCATATATTCATTGAGGTGTTGGGTCAAGCAACTGAGAGATCTAGGAATTTTTGTCCTATTTTAGTGGTAACAATTCCTCCCAATGAAAAGCAGCTGAAAAACTGAACATCAGATAAGACAGAAGTCTTAGCTATTAATTGTGCTCTTCCTTTGAGGGTTCAGGTGACCTGGTTAATAATGTTAACCAGTGGACAGCTTGTCTAGATGTATTTAATGCTAATAAATTACTCTGATTATTTTCATCAGTCTATTAATTTCGATGTATTATTTATTTAAAATAATCTATTAACCTAATGATGTTAAGATCTTAGATAAGGCACGCATGAGAAAAGACCTGCTAGTTTTTGTTCTACCTTTAAACCAGCCTACTCCAGTACTTGAAATATTAATGATGTGCTTCTTTAAATCAGTTTGATTTGAATAGCAAATTTTGTAATCAGTTTATCTGTTATTGCAAGCTAAACTAGAGTAAGCACAAATTCAAAGTTACACTGTTGATTTGTGCCTAATGCTGCCATTGATGAATTCATAGCTAAACAGCAAAAATAGTTTTGAGTGAACATGGTTGCAGTTAAAACTTGTATGAGAGGAAAAAATCTGAAAACTGTTGGTATGTTGAGACCTGGTAGCTTCCCTTCTTATTAGTATCAAATGTTGGCTAGCACATGAAATCCTGGGAGATCTGGATCATTCCTCAGGGTTGAACAAAGAAGAAAGTGAAGGCAGCCATGCACTTTCCTGTTGTGGTTTACAGACTGTGAAGAAGGAAGGGTTTTGGTTTTCTTCCCATGTGCCCATCTTGTATGGTTTGCTCCTCAAAGTTTGCGCTTAAATCCTTTAGAAAGCAAACAGACACGTCAAAGTTGCAGAAACTGCTCTGAATTGGCAGTAAAAATATGGAATGGCTTTGGCTGTAGATAAAGATGACCTTTAGTCTACCTTCAGTGTTGCAAGTTTGAACACTTTGGAAGATGGCACAGAAATAAGTCAGCAAGCCAGTAGGAGCAGATCATCTTTCAAGACTTTTTTTTTCTCCTTCAAAAGATTTATCTCAAATATTTTTAAAGTTTATCAAAAGAAATTTATTCTTTTAATTGGTCCATTTAATGACAGCTAATATTTTGCAAGCTGGAAGTTCTGTCAGTGCTGCTTTTTTGTTATAGTCTGTTATTTCTCAGCTATAGACTGTTTAATATTCTGTAAAAAATGAAGAAGCAAGTGGAATTGGCTGTGAGTATATGAAAGCTAGATGCATAGGAGAAAGCTTAAAAGGTTTCATTAAAAATTTAAAACTCAATGTCCTTTCCTTAGAACTGACACACTGAATATTGCCTTACCTCTGAATCACATCTCATGTGCTAACTAAACTGTTTTTCACATTTTAATTTTAAAGATAAAAATGTTCAGTGGAAAAAATACACTGCATATATTTCTGCATTTAATGTCAGATGCCTTTCCATAGCAGAAAATGAGGAATTTTAACTGTGAAAATATAGTCATATATTCTGAAAATATGGCTTTATGTGCAGCCAGATTGTTCTGTTTGAAATGTAGTACAATTTTTGTTTTGGTTTTCTTCCTTTTATTGTGCCTATATAATTGTTACTGTCCAATTGGCTGAATTTAAAAGCAACCCATTGATTGAAAAACACTTTTATAAGAGACTATTAAAATGTAGCTTGAAGAGATCTGTCTTACAGTGTTATAACAAGTGTGGAAAAGACATTCCATTGCTAATGTTGCAAATTGGCTTTACTCGCAAATAACACTGGTATATGTTCCTTTTCTAAAAAGAATGATGGCATCTTTGCTTTGCATTTGAGAATAAATATGGATTTTTTAAATAATCTCGTCTGTCATAACTCGTACTCTTTTTGTAATGAATATGGAAGACTGCATGTAATTTAAAATTCCTCAGCTGGTAACACATCTCTAATAGCTGTCTGTTAGCAAATGAATCCCCTTGTGTTTGGATGCTCCTGGATGCGGGTTTGTATGAGGGAATGCTATTTCAGATATTGTTTCACTAATGATATCAAACAAAAGTGTTTGCTCATCACTAGGATTTCTAAAGAAAATCTGTAGTGTGATTCATTTGGGATGTTAATCAAACAGTGTTGAACTGGACTAGATTTGTAATCTAATGGTTCTACTTCTAAGAAATAAGCTCAGCATTAATTGCATGAATGAATAGCAATTTTTTTTGCTTGCATTGGAGAAATTGTTTTGACAGAAATTGAATGGGAAATAGACTGAGTTGTCAAGAAAAAAATAAGTATTTCAAGCATGTTGTGTGTGCTACTGATATAATGATTGGTTTATGTTCTTTTAAAAATATTTTTACATACGAAATTTTGACATAAGTGAATAAGGCTTCTTCTACCTGTGGGAGTGTGATTTCACTGGTGGTCCTGCAGTTTTGACTACATGAATATTTAGTTTAATTTATACAGTTTCTCACCTGCGAATTAGCTTAAAATAGAAAGAAGGAAAATAAATTGCAAGTCCAGAAGCGGCCACCAAGATTAGAGGGATGGAGCACCTCCCCTACTAGGAAAGATGGATAGAATGGGGATTGTGCAGTTGGAAAAGAGAAAGCTTTTGGGGTGACCTAATTGTGGCCTTCCAGTACCTGGAGGGAGCCTACAGGAAAGACAAGGCAAGAAAAGATGAGTGACTTTTTAAAAGAGCATGTAGTGACAGGACAAGGAGCAGTGGATCCAAAGGGAAAGGGAGTAGGTTTAGATTTGATATTAAGGAAAAATTCTTTACTGCTAGACTGGTGAGACACTGGAACAGGTTGACAGGGAAGCTGCAAATGCCTATTCCTTGGAAGTGTCCATCCAGGTTGGATGGAGCTCTGAGTAACCTGGTCTAGTGGAAGGTCATGGCAGAGGGTTGGAACTAAATGATGCCTGAGGTCCCTTCCAGCTCAGTTATTTTATCTAGAATTCATTCTATGATTCTGTGATGTGTTTCTGTGATCTGTTACCAAATATAGTCTACATAATAAATACGGAATGCTTTATCAAGCATGTGAAAAAATCAAATTCTCTTTCAACTAGTTACAGTTATGTGATTGTTTTGTAAAAGGTAGGTTCTTTTTTTTTCCTGCCCTGTTCTGATTTAGCAGTTATTGGTCATGTTAACCTAAGACTTGAATTAAAATATGTCTTCCAAAAAACCAAAATCCCTCCTCATGTGTAAAATATTTCACTGTCAATGTAAAGTAAGTGAGGTTAGACTGAACTGTATTGAGACTATAAATCTGCAGCTCATTCCTTTTGGTTCTGAAGGCCTCTAGGACTGTTGGACAGGATCTACCCGTCCCTCCGAAGAGAGGGGTAGAAATTGCATATTCAGTCAGAAAACTGGTTATTCTGAAAGCAGTTTGTGGAGTGAAATCCTTATTTTGTTTTAGTTATTGGGAAAGAAGGCAAACATTGTTTTGCCTTCATTTTTTGACACAAGATTTAGTTCAGCACTCAATGGTGTTGTTCTGTGTGTCTGGAAAGGGTAGAGTTTGGGTGAAGAGTAGTTCCACTGCAGCAGGAGTTTGGAGCTGGGTGTTTTTCTTAGGGAGCAGTAAAAGCTGATACCTGCCAACTGATTTGCCATGTCGTGGAACCCGTGTTTTCAACCTGTGCACAATGTGTTGTGACAGCACAACAGTATCTCATCATTAATTTACGTGTCTGCACATGCACATAATTTGATCTAGAAGACAAACAGCTCACAGCTGTGCAAAGGTTAAGATCGGCACAATTCTTGTAGCAGCAGAAGCTACATGCCTGTCTTTGAAAGCCTTCTAATTCCAAAGCAAGAGTGATTATCTTTTTGGAATGGAAAATAGTCATTAAATTGTTCGATAGATCAATTTGTACTCGGGCAATGGGATGTTATTAATCTTATTTGGGACAGTTTCATGGACCTTTGGAAACATGAATAGAATGCTGCAGTGCTGTAGTTTGTATTTTAAGTACTTTGGGTTTAGATTTGGTATCGATTAGTTTTTTCCATTTGAAAATTAGTATTTTTGAGGTAAGGCTGAAGAAACAGTAATTGGAGAGCATATGCATTAAATACTGCACTTCATGACAATAGAATTGTGCTGAATCATTTAAGCTGTTCTCAGGTACAATTTCTGTAATAGTGGGATTTTTCATCAGTGTGTGGCTAAATTTTAAAGCCAGATCATTTTCCCAAGAAACTTAAATGTACTGAAAGTACATGTGACATTGTCAGGTTTATTTATAGTGGAAATACATACTTTCAAGCTCACTAAATGAATTATTTTTCTTACATACTTTAGGTGGTGGGTTTATAGGGAGGCAGGGAAAAAGGGTGTGAACTCAGATGCTTGCTTTTTTTTTTTTTTTTTTTTTTTTTTGTTGTTACTTTCTGCGCAAAGGTTCAACTTAATCTTATCCTTCCTTCCCTCCCTTGCAAGTCACTTTTTATTCTCTCTCACTTGGGTGGGAATCTGACTGAAGGATAAATAAGGGAGGGAGAAGACACGCTTGCTAAGAGAGCCTGTCCGGGTGTAAGCTGAGGAAGGCTCTCAAGTACTCACATCCCACTGACATCACATTGCTAAATTCTGTGTTCTAGAAAGACACATGTTGTCATTGAACACCAATGACCATAAAGGAGATTCTACCAGAAAAGGGGGAGATGGTGGGTTGTTAACCCAGGAACAGTCAGGAATGTGCCTGAAGGAGAGAATCCCCTCCAAAGCTTTTGCTGTAACATTTCCATGCTTTGCATGACGTGAAGCAAGTGTGGAAAAACCCCACCCTTAATCTGCTGTAGAACAATATATCCATGGTGATTTTGACTATGGTTAAAACCAATTAAAACTATTCTAAAGTAATTCCTGCTTACCACATTTACAGGCATAAAAAATTGTCTGCTCCTATTAAAAAAAAAAATAAAGAAATAGGCAAATGCACTCAAGTTTTGGGATGTTTTTAATGGCAAATGAACTGGGCAAAAATTTATGAACAACAGTAAATGTAGTTCTAAAATGAGACTCCATTATGGAGTGGGTCGCCTTGCAGAGCAGTCCCCTCAGCCTGGCATATTTTTAATAACAAATGAGATTTTAATTTTTTTTTTTTTTTATCCTAGATGAATATACATTTTTAGGACTCGGTTTGTGCATTTGCTCTTTGGTAGAGCATATTTTTAGTGTCTCTTAACTATGATGATTTCCTGGTAGCCAGATAAAGGTTGGAGTTCTGTGGAAACCTTTTCCCAAGCTGTTTCCTGTCGCATTGGTTGGAAGCTGCCTCTTCCTCCAGGTGCTGCATTAATAACTGGAATCCTGCTGTACACAGGCACCTATTTTCTGTGGTTTGTTCTGATATTTATTTAGGCCTATCCTTTATATTCCAAGGATTTCAAATAAGCTGTTTTTTTTTTCTTAAAGAGAATTTTTAAGGTAAGCCATCTTGTTGAAACTGCTTGCTGGAAAATGTTAAAGATGATCTCTCTGCACTGGTTGAACCTCTGCTTTTCTTCTTGACCAGAGTTTTCATATTCTCATGCAATCTATAAAAACCCTAGTTAGGTATTATCAAGAAGTACGTAGAGTCATTTTTAGTGACTGATTTTTTTGATAAACTTAATTTTAGTAAAACATTTCTTCATGAAAGTTCAGGCTTTTGAGAGTTGGCGGACAGTAAATCTCATTTGGAACAGTGTTGTTTTTTTTTCAAACACAGATGATCTTTCTGTCATTGAGTGAAATCCCAACTTCACGTTCTAGTGAATCAGGACTTAATTTTTTTAATTGTAATTATTTGACTATATCTTTGGCAAAGCCAAATTGCTTTATAAAGAGACTGTTAAATAAGAGTTTAAAAAGAATTAGGACTTGTAGTTTTCGCTTGTTTTCCTTTCACTCTTCTGTGGAAGAAAGACTGTGTGCACCTAGATGCCTTATTCTGCTTTTTTTCCTCAAATTTTGCCAACACAATTTTTTTTCAACAAATTTTGTCAGCAGACTATAGTGCAAGAGTGCTCTGCACATCCTCCCTTACAGCATCAACATGTATTCTAAATTCTGTCAAGAATAATTTAAATATTTTTGAGGGAAACTGCATCCTTTGAAGCACTCCCTGGTGTCTTGTCTTCCTTTGATATTTTTAGTTGAAGAGGTCTGTAACGAGGCAGTTTGCAGTATAGGTTGCTAAGTCATAATGCACTCAGAAAGCTGCTTGGCTGTCTGCCTTTCATTGTCTGCTTTTATGATTTTACTGTTCTGATTTTTGAAGGATTTTGGTTGTTCAGTGAGTAGCCAGCCTGCTGATAGGTTGTGACAATCTCACACGGTGCTCCTGCGTCCGAGTGATGATGCTCTAGCCTGGATGGATGTGCAGCAGGATGGACAAATGACCGGCTGGGTGGGAGCCTGGTGCTTTGGGGGTCATTTCCTACCTGGGGGTGGGACCAGAAGCCAGAGCTCTATCCCAGAGGAGGAGATGGAGGGCTCTGGCACTGGGCTTAGAGATGACCCTGGCTCCGTGGAAAAGCCTGGGGGTCCCATGGGCAGCGAGCCGAGTGCCAGCCTGCGGCGCATCAGGCAGCAGGGAAGGACACAGCACCCTGGGCTGTGTGAACGGGAATGTGGCCAGGAGTTCAAGGGAAAGGATTATCCTCCACCCAGTGTGTCTTCATGCCATGGCCAGTTTCAAGCTCTCCCAGCACAGGAGGAACATCAAAAACCAGCAGTGAGTTCAGTGAAAGGCTGGTTCACTGAAGGTTTGATATCTGTAGCAAAAGCAAAAAAAACAAAAAAACACAAAGAATGTGTGCATGCATTTTATGGTCTGGTTGGATGAGTCTACAAAAAGCAAATGAACTGTGGAGGGAGGAAAAAGGGGCATTTTTTTGTGTTCTCTGTGTCTTTCTCTCTTTAGACACAGATGCATTTATGGGTTCTATGTCGCGTGAGATGTAAAGTTACGTAATAAATTAATTGAAGGGAAGTAAACTGGTTATCTATGCAAGCACCAAAAAGCCGCCATCCATTTGGACAACTTGACATCTTTCATGTTGGGTCTAAGGGATGTGCTAGCCATGTAAACAGCCAGTGTTTTCAGTTGCTGATTTTTTAAAATTTTAATTATTTTTTTAGTCATTCTTCCAGCTTATTTGGGAAATCTATTGTGCATAGCTGGAAAATGTTTTAGATTAAAGCATTAAATGGTCACTTTGTTGGTTGCATAGATACTTCAGGTACTGCAGCAGAATTTTAATTTGTAGGAAGTGTCAGCCAGGCCTCGGAGTGATACCAGGAAATGGTGTCCTCTACACTTCAGATGTATAGCTACAAGCTATTGTCATTTGTTCCTTTGGAGTTTGGATTCTCCTGGTGTCTGGTTCAAACTCTGAAGATATGGGGCAGGGGTGTCAGGCTGTGGGCTGTAGGCTGAGGTGAGCGGGGTGAGCTGTGGGGCTGTTGCTGGGTGTGGTGCAGAAGGCTGTGCCTCAGCACTCAAGTGTTCACTGTTTTAGGAAAAATATTGCCTACTTTTAGTGTCTGTTCTCTTAAAAGTCATAGCTGGTGGGGAATTAGTCATCTTTTATTTGGGTTATTGTGGCAACTCCTGTATGTCTGCATCTAATTGTGCATTAGCATTTTCTCTGTAGTCTGTCTTTTTTTCTTTTCTGTGCACAGTGTGATAGAGAAATAGGTGCCATTGCTAATTGAAAAGTACAGTTTTAGGGTGAAAGGAAAAATATAATAGTATTTTAAGTGTGCCAAGTCTCAGTTTGCATCCTGGGAGGAATTCATATGAGCAGTGTATGATGGCATATGGATGATACTCTTGTCTTTCTTGGAACTCCTTTGGTTCTGTCTCTCTTCAGTGTTTTATAAACTACACTTCGCTTAGGGAAAACATAATTCTGAGTAGCTCTGTGAGAGAAACAATGCACCTGTTTTCTTTGGTTTCATGTTTGATGGTTGGCTTCACCTCCCATCCTTAGCATTTCTGACAACAAACAAACCCAAATGCAGCAGTTTGGTTTTGCTTAGCCAAGCACCTCTTACTACACCTGGCAGGGCGTGAAATTGTGCAGCAAGGTTCTAGATGTTAACTCTCTATCTGACTTTGGAGAGCGAGTCTGTGACAGCTCTGCAGCTCATGTGTTTACAGTTTCCTGTGGAACGTGCCAGCACAGCAGGCAGCTGTTGCCATTCAGCTCTGGCCAGTGACAATTTCAACAGTTTACAGGACGTTGTAGGCAAAATTTAAAAACAAAGAGCTCGATGTCAACAAAGAGATTGTATCAAGTCTCACTTGGATGCCATCTCTGTTTTGGGGTTAAAAATATCTTGAATTACCAATCTAGAGTGCAAAACTGTCAGACTATATTATGAGAGAGACAGAAAATTCCCATTGTCTGTGAGAGCCTCTGGCTTTTATTATTACAACTGAATAGCATTTCTGCATCATAGACAATGTTATTAATAATTGCTCATCATCCAGGACTGCAGTAAAGGAGTTGCTCCAGGGGACACAGAGTCATCGTACACCACAGTGTAATTGATAATAAAGACATGTTGCCTTCAGGAAAAATGCATTCCTTTTGTACACTGATGTTTTGCTTCTGAAATCTCCTTTAAGAAAGAGATTTCTGCTTATTTACTGATGTTTTAATGAATATCTGGTGTGTCAGTCCAGTTTTCCTGGCTTCTTTTGGCATCAGCCACAGTTCAGTTGCTTCTGTGTATGATCTGTGACCTTGATGCAGGCAACAGAGTGAATTAACTGCTCTCTGATGTTTTGCCTGGTTTAATAAAACATGTTCTGCATTTGGGCAATAATTTCCATAATAGTAAATGCTTTTAATGAATGTCCATGTTGTAGAATATCATTAACATAACATTTTTCCTGGAAGACTGACACAATGCTTGTCCTAGAAAACCTCATGTGCCCTCAGCATTTATCCATGTGGATGCCATATTCCAGCTGTGTCTGTCTGGCATGTGAAAGCTTGGACATTTTTCACCCAGTGGTATTTGTTGGAGCTTTCCCTAATGGGCAGAATGGAACAGACCAGCAGCTCTTCTTGCCACCCCCGTCCCTTCCATCAATAGCTCAGCTGGAAAATTCCTTTTCTATTGTAAGCAGAGCACTCATGACACCAGAAAAGTGAACGGAGAACTCTGGGAAAAGGGTTCCAGGTTATGTATTCCTCCTAAAAATCAATTTTTCTGATGTATGTTCTAACAGTCTGTCTGCAGTCAGTGCTCCAATAGCAAAGACATGTTTTTATTCTAGAAGATGTTACTGTGCAATAAAGAGCACAATTCTTTTCCCCTCTGTCCAGTGTAGAGCAAAACAGAGGGGAGGGAGTTCCTCTAGTGATATTCTGTCTAACATTTCCTAATTCTGTCTAATATTTCCTTTGCTGCACATACATGTAGGATTCTTCATGGAATTTTTCCATTCTATCTGGAGGCTGGCAAAGCCAGAATCTCAGGCATACATGCACATACACGCATATGTTATGTACGTGTATTTAAATGTATGTACATATAAGTACATATATGTATCTTGCCACCTGCTTTGTAGTGGAAATGTGCAGCAATATTCAAATGAAAAGTGTTGCTTTTGTGTGCATTAGGTGCATATGACTGCAAAAGCATCAAAAAAACCTCAGTTTTTTTTGGCAGGATTCTGAAATCCCAGTTGTTGATGGACAGTGCTCTCAGGTGTTTCTGTTTATATAGCTCTGGAAATTTACATCTTGCCTCAAGATAAATGGTTCTGACATCACTTTAGTGTGAAGGTTATGCTGCCTAATGTGGGATTCCCATCCTGGTTTAAAATACAGTTGCAAAGCACAGAGAGCTCCTTTTATTGCCATAACAGTCTGTCAGAATTTATTGAACTGGTTCTGTAGGTTTTAAATTCTGAGAATGGGGGGGTACACCTGCAATATTTGATTTGTCTGTTTGTTTTATGCTCAGCTGAACTCGATGCTGAACATGCACAGAAGGTTTTGGACATGGAGCACACCCAGCAGATGAAGCTGAAGGAGCGCCAGAAGTTCTTTGAAGAAGCCTTCCAGCAGGACATGGAGCAATACCTTTCCACAGGATACTTGCAGATAGCAGAGAGGAGAGGCAAGTTGTAAAATACATTTTCCACAAACTCCCAGCTTGGAGAGCATTGTTGAGCGGGCAGAGCCACCAATGCTAACAGAGGAAGCCCAGCAAAAGTGTCCAAATTCTTCCTCAGTAGAACTGGAACTTCAGATAAGCCTTTTTGTGTCCCAGGGATACTGGGATACCTTAGAAGATTAGTCAGGCTCTGCTCCTTGTCTGAGGAGATGCAGAGCACTGAACTGCATCTGGAACAGCATTTTTCTCTGCAGCTGAAGAATGCATCTATATAAAAATATGGATGGAGGCAGCTGCTTTGTCCACTGGAGTTCCAAAGCCTGGGGTTGTCATTTGGCAAGGAGATGCATCAGAAAATTTTGCAAAGTGCAGAGAAAAGTTCAGTGTAGCATTTCCCAGCAGTTCCCAGCTGACAGCTATTCCCATTGGGTGTGATTAGGACACAGGAGGTCACATTAAGTGCTCTCCTTATTATGAAATGACACAAGTCTGGCATCTCTGGACTGGTTAAAGCGCAAGAATTCCAGATATTACAGGGAATTCTGTGTGGGAGGTTTCCATCTGTTAGGCCAAAATGCAGAGATTGTTGGACTGGTAAGGAAGCCAGTGGGAAATTAGGTATTCATGTGGCAGGAAAAATGTAGCTATTCTGTCCTTGTTCCAAGTGCAGTTCTGCTATCATTTGTAATGTCAGAGCGGGGAGTACAATCCAAGGTTTCCATTTCTCTGCATGAGTGCTATAAATACTCATCTGCAAGATGCTCTGCATGGGTGGCTAAGGAGAGGTGGGATATGTAAGTCTAAATTCATGGTCAGGGGAGAAACTGAGTTTGAGTCCCCTGCTTTCTGTAATAGGTTGCCTTTTAGACTAAAAGTGGACATTGTCATGGGCTGGTACTGGACACACAGCTCTGTTAAAGTGTCAGGCTGCCTAACATTTGGAACTTCAGCTTTTTGGGATAATGTGGAGCCTGGGTGTATCAGAGAAACTGTTTTAATGAAAGATTTGGACATGTAAAACTGCAGAGCTGTAGCATATTTGAAAAAAAAATCCCCCAATCAAATTACAGAATTTGATCTCAGTTCACCTATGAAGGCTTTCAAAAATGTAATTGTTACATTTATATAAACAAGTAAACTGTTCATTGTAATAATTTGATACTATGCAGCAGGTGGGCTTAAATCTGAGTGGCCCTGAACTTGTTTCCTGTTTGCATGTTTTGCTGTTCAAGGAAGAAGATACTCATCCAAGTATTTACTTCCCTTACAAATTGTCAGTACTGTATTGACAGTAATAAATTAATTTGCTAGAGTAATTAGTAATGTGAAATACCCATGCTGAGAGAAGATACTGGGCATGAGCCTGGGTTTTACAGACTACTGTAAATTCTTATATTATCTGAGAGAAGAACAGCTGCTCTCTGTTAACATTAATCCTGATTTCTGAATTTCTGTGTCCCTTGTATATTGACATTTAGTGACATTTAGTCCTTCAATGTGTTCGCTTTTCTCTAAAAAGACTTCTGGTTGAAAAAATTGAAAAGGAATGTTCCAAAATGGAAAGTTTCAATCCTTGTGCCTGAGTCCCATCTCAGCTTATTTCTGAGAAGGTTATTGCTATAAATACTGCTGCTAAAAATGTTTTGGTTTACAGAAGCAGTAATGGATGTTAGTTTCACAACAAAGATTGCACAGAGTGCTCTTGGATTTGGGCTGAGGTTGCTGCTGAGCAGCTCCTGTGGGCAGGCTCCTTCCATTCCTAAGTTTAATTATTGCTGCTGCAGACATTTAGAGCAGCCTCTGGAGCTTTGGTAGGTGATAACCTCGTGTAGCTGATGGTCACTTCACTCATTTGCTGTTTCTCCTGCAGAACCCATTGGAAGTATGTCTTCCATGGAGGTGAATGTGGACATGCTGGAGCAGATGGACCTGATGGACATGTCTGACCAGGAAGCACTCGACGTCTTTTTAAACTCAGGAAGTGAAGACAATAATGTGCTGTCTCCCATGCTGGGTATGGTACCTGTACTGACAGCCTGCTTAGAGACAGTGATAAACCAGCAGAACTGCTCCCTTTTGTAATGGGTGATGTTGTCTCATAAAACATCACACTTGATGCAGATTAACTGTTCTTCATTAGTGCTTCTCAAAACATTTAGTTGCTGTACAAGGGAGCTGCTGCAAAACTGTGTGGTATTTCCAGACAATCTTATTTTTCTTACTGAAGCTCCCTGTTGTACTCATCACAGTCTGGATAGGTGATGTGTTACATACTGGCTTGAGGGGCATTTTTCCCAATATTGAGTTAATAGAGGACATTTTGACAAACGTCAACAGAAAGCTTGCAGTAACTAGGCTTTTATTTTTAATACTGATTTCTTAGAGTTTATCCAGAATGTTGCTTGTCTAACTTGGTTGGACCAGTTGTGTAATGCAAGATCTTCTACACTGAGAATTAGTGTCTCAATACTGGATCTTTTACCTACCATGGAAGTGTTTTCCTGGTTAAAAACTTAAGTGCTAAAATGCCTTTACTCAAAAGAGCTGCAGTGATTTTTCTTGTGGGATAGGAGATGAAGCTCCTTTAAAGGTCCTTTTGATACCTTCTGAAAATACAGATTGAAATATCTTCATGGAAGTACAGTACTCCCTTATGTGAAGGTGATTAACACCTGCTGTGAACATGAAAAGCTTGTGGTAAATGGTTAAGGCACACTTGACTGCTAAAGGTTTAGGTTTTTGTGCTTCATTGCAAAAACTGAATTGAGATGGGTGGTTTTGGATAGGCATCCAGTTCATGCATTATTAAAGCTGATCATCATTTGAGCTTGCCAGTAATTGCAGAATCTAGAACTGTTTTCCCCTTGCTGGCTGTTTGGCAGATGTTGGACCAAGAAGCTTCGTGTCTTAACAGTAAACAGTCTCAGCTGGATTTCCAAGGAAGGGCAGAAACTACCTTTTTAACTAAGTAGATAAATGCATTAGCTTTTGAAAAAAAATACGGTCTTTATGCTGTAATCTAAATATTACAGCACATATGTGCAGTGTCTGTATGTGGACATACACTGCAATATAATGTACCTGTGCTGTAATAATGTTCCAACACTGCAACCTTACTGCAGTCTAAGTCTTGTGAATCTTGCTCTTGTGGTTCCAGACATTTAATTTCCCTCTGATTAAGGGATTTTTGTGCTTAAGAACCTGGCACCCCAGTATCAAACCAAATATGCAATAGTCTTCATTCTCAGAAAAATGAGATTGTTAACTCTTTATTTTGCTGTCAGTGGAGAACTGGGTTGTCAGGGCAAGGTTTGTTTGACAATTGGCCTGAACACCACAAAATACAGGTAAGTTATTAAAATAACTGGTAAAAATGAGAATCGGCTCAAGACATTGAAATGTTTTCAAATTTGCCTTACTATAAACATTGCCAGCTTATGAACATTGCTTTGCAACATTTCATGACACTAAGTTAAACTGCAAAATTGAGTTAGCTCTGTCACTCCTGAAAGTTCCTGCTGTGTGTGTTGTCTAAATTGATCTAATGCATGCTGGTGTACACCACACAAGGCAGGTTCTCTAAAATTTCTAGTGTTAAAATATAACTCAGGTACTTGAGAAGCGGGCAGAGACAGTGTGGTTTGAACTGCTGTGCAGTCTGAGCAGAGGTAAGGTGTAGCTCATATCCATCTGACCCTTCTGAAAAACTTCTGAATAAAATTTTTAAGAGAATTTTCTCACTAAAGTTACTCATCAGCTGAAGCTGGGTGCTCTGACTATGGAGAAACACTTGTTAGGTATAGGAGAGAAGGAAAAAAGGGCTTTTTTTGGCAGATCACATAGAAAGTGTTTAGATGTTTCCTCATTTTAACTTTTTTGCTGCCCGGAACTGTCCAGGGAAGAGGATCTAATTTTGAAGCCTGAACTCTCAAACTGCAAGCAAACACTGTTGCACTGTGTTGCAAGTCTTTTTTGCACAGGATATAGAGGAAGCAGAGTCTTAAAATCCCACTCCTGTGCACTTGAGCTGTGGTATAGCTCTACCAAAGGATTGCTTTCATGCTGAATTACATTTGATTTGCTTTTGCATCTTCGTTTTTAGTCAAAACTGGTGATGACTGTTATTGCCTGCTTCGTAGTTGTTTGTTTGGTTTTAAATTTCCAATTTGTGTAGTTCTGTTACACTGAGTTTATTGGGGGGTTTTCCTCTTGGTGTCTCACAAAAGAAGGAAAACAGCCTGAAAGTGACTCCTTAAGCAGCGCTAAGCTGATGTTAATGTGCTGATTTCTCAAGCCCCTTGCTGAGCCAGAGCTTGACTGTTGCTGTTGTTTTCCCACCTCTCAGGGCCCGACTCCAACAGCTACGTGAACGAGATCAGTCTCCAGGTGCCGAGCCAGTCGGAGTTACGGCAGAAGCTCTGTTCCCTGTCCTCCACCTGCACCGACTCGGCCAGCCAGGACGCGAGCGAGGGAGAGTCCCCTGTCGTTCAGTCGGACGAAGAGGAGGTTCAAGTGGACACTGCCCTTGCTGCTGTAACTGAGAGAAAGGGTGCTTCAGATGGCAGTGATGAAAGTGACTCTCAAACTATTTGAATCTTAAAACCATATCCTTTAAGAATGACTTCTGAATGAATGAACAAGTGAATGAAGAGCTTGCCTGTGTAACAATTTGCTAACCAAGTGTAACAGCCAGATCTTTTTACTTAGTAATACTGCCTTTTTACAAAATTGCCAGTCATGTGGAGGTTGGTTTTTAAAGAAAAAATTATGCCTAAAGCACACACACTTTAACAGTAGTCTTGGGGCTCAGGGGAGCAGTAAAACTGTTGTATATACTATGTATAAGAGAATTTAAGGGGAAAGGTAGAAGTTACTTTGACCACTAACCTTTAAATGGCTGATTGGAAGTACTTAAGAGTTGATGTGTAAAACTGAATCCAAATTGTTCCTTGCATGTTTTCAGCTGCTGCAACTGAAGATATAGGATCCAAACCAAAATGAAAAGTTATTTTCTACTCTTTACTACCTACTGTCTGCCTCCTGCCTTTGTCTACTAATGCAGCAGTGTCTACTGTTCTCACACTTCTTATTCAGGACCAACTTAGTTATAGGTGTTAAGGAAAAACTAAGAACCCGAGAAGGAGGAGAGAAGCATATGGAAATGTTGCACTCCTTGTGGAGCAGGTATCTTAGCATTGTGTACTTACTCCTCTTTCAAGATAAAATAAAGAATTTCTATCCCAACCACGTCTTTTACTTGATTACACAGGTATTTTATCCATGACAAGTGAACAGAGGAGCCTAAGTCAGGAAGAAAAGTGGTTATTAGGAGCACCAATGTAATGTGCTTTTCCATGGCAACATCTGTTTGACTACGCTAGGGAGATAAACCTGAGTTAATTGTTAATTAAGTGTGTGTATTTTAGAAACCTCAGGACCTATAGGCATCATCTCATTCCCGTTTTCTGCAGTCGTTTTTCTCTCTGAACTTGAGGTCTGACCATGTCTAACACCTGTTGCTTGTCAAAGTCTCATGCTCTGTTTTCAGGGATCTGCTCTCCTTTGAGAAGGCTCCTGGCTCCTGCTCTTTCTGCACGGAGGGAAGGAATATAATCAGAAACAGTGTAAGTAAAAGGATGAGGTGGGATGTAGATCCCTTCCAAAGCCCTGCCCTGGCAAAGCCAATGGCTGGGAAGGGGGGATATCTCCTTCCTGCTTGCCAGCTAGGCAGTGGCCAGTTTCCTTAAGGATTCTTCTGTTAGCTGACCAAGTGTTTCCCGATCCCTGTCTGGGAAATGAAGGTTGGAAGCTCCCTACCTACAATTAAGAGATTTACTATTCAACAAGGCAGCTGTTGAAAGAAATTTATCTTGAAGGAGCTTCCTTTACTCTCTTGCTTTCCAGAAGACAGACAAAATGTCCAAAAAAGTTTTGTTTTTTTTATTAAACCTCGTAGTACAAACCTGGAAAGTAAACAAAAAACTGGCAATAAACAACATGAAGTCTTTCCTTACAAGGAAAGAGAGCAGAGCAGCGCTAATAAATTAAATGTCAAACTGTAAGCCATAGTCAGAAGTTTACTGTCAAGAGGGAAAAGTACACAGCAAGGCCATAAAAACCAGACAACCACATTTGAAAACACTTGACTCTGTTTATGTTATTGTTAAATATTCCAAAACAGTTCAGTCTTCTGCAACAACAATCAACAAATTGTATTATAGGACTTTCCTGACAGTCACCACTGGCAAGCTCAGTGCAATATGGGTAGCTACGGTATTGTTGAATTCAATTACGAAACAAAACAGTTTGTGAAAACATTTTCCCTTTTTTATTCCACACATACTGTACACACAACCAGAAAAGGGCAACAGCTACTCCATTATTATTTTTTGTTGTTGTTCAGTGATGTAAGCAGCACTTATAAATGTTACAAGAAAAACCCTGTAAGCATCCAATCCAACCGATGAAGAAAGTGAAACGTAAGGCTTTTCTTCATCTTGTCTCTCTGCCATCCCTCCCCCCACCCCAAGAAAAGGCTCAAGTATTTAAAAAAATTTACAGGCATATGTACAAAAGGTGTGATTTTTTTTTGTTACAACATGAAGAGAAAAAATAGACAAGATGAAAGCAAATGCATTTTCACATTCAAAAGAAATATGCAGACTTGCTAGTGGCTCTAAATGTGATCATATAATGAAACAAATTCAAAACAAAATTAATGCTTGACTGTGTAAAGGTGTGAAAAACAGCAGTGGAATGGAAATGGAATGTTAGAAAGATTGCACGTCTATGACAAAAGAAGCACTTATGGCTTCAATCACTTTTTTCTTTTTTTATCTTTTTTTTTAAAGGATGCTATTGAAGGGTTTTTGATAAAGTAGCCAACAGCACCAAAAAATAACAGAATGGATTTCCTAATGAAATCAGGCACAGTTTTCCCTCACATAACTCCTCAAGGCAGGCAGTCTTTTTTCCTCCTTTTTTTAATTTTTTTTTTCATTTTTAAATTTTTTTTTATTTTATTTTTTTTATTTTTCCCCCTCAAAACAGATGCATAGTGATGTGCTGGTAAAAGAGAACATACTCCAAATCTCCTCCTTTTGCCTACAGTTAGGAAACAAAGTCCATCTTCAGCTGCCATAACCTCCCAAAGAAAGTGTGTATTCTCCAATTTAAAAAATTACAAAACTCATCTTGCTGTGACAGAATAAAAGACAGCCAAAGTAAAGCAATTTCTTTCAAGTTTTTGTCTCCTATCCCTTTTCTCTCTAGAAAAATCTGCTCACGTGATCGGAGAACAAATTATAAAACACATCAAACTTTAACCTATTCAAAAAATGGGTTAAAAGCCTTTTTTCACAGTTACCAAAAAGGCTTTTTATTTTTTTCAGCCATAGGGACAATACAAATTCATATTTTATCAGCCCCTTGCCGGTTTTAAAACAGTGAACATACGGCAGTTTAAAAAAATCAGACTGCTGTATCTATCTATTCTAAGTACAAAACAAAAAAAAATTCAACAGTTTAATGCTAAAACAAAATTAGTTCTCTAAAACCAGAAGAAAATCTTCTTTAGAGCTAGTGCAAAGACAGCTTGTATTCTACAGCAAGTACTCCAAACTATGGTATAATAATTACAAAAAATATATATAAATTGACAAAATGAGAGTGTTGGCATCTTCAGGATTAACTTGAAGCACTTTTGGATGAACTGGAGGATGAAAGCCTAGATGATGGCACGTCCACTGTCGCTCTCTTACGAGGTCCTCTTTTTGGTGTAGGCTTGCTGATACAGTTCTCAATGCTGCCATTTTTACCAGATACTTTTCCACAGATTTGATTGACAAGACTGATTATTTGTTCCTGTTCAGGAAGTGGGAAAAACAAAACACAAATTAGTATCTGCTCTTCCTCCAGAGTCACTTAAACAGGAGTGCAGTGGAGTGCTCAGAAATGCTGGGAAGCCCATCTTAAAAAGCTGCTTGTACCCAGTGCTGCTCTCCAAGAGCCAACGTGTCATTTCTCCCACTGCTCTGCTCTTTACCTTTGGGGCCAAGTCCCCTCACAGCTAAAGACATGGAGCCTCAGCCCAGAACCCAGGCACAGTCCTAAGTCCCCATCTTGAGTTCTGGGATTATTCATCATCACATTTGCTTGGAGCCATTACTGCACCTCTCATCTGCATGTGCTCTGCCAAGTCTGCCCTAGAGGATGATCATGATGGACTGGAATAAAGTCTGCTAACTTCCAGTTACAAACAGAGGGAAGGTATTCCAAAGTACAGTGAAAGCAAAGCCTCATGCTCCATCCCAAAGCATCAAGTGGCTTCTTATGTTCTGTGGCACATATTCATGGAATTTATACTTCAGGTTTCATCTGTGTCATCATGTTCCCTTTGGTTTGGTTTTTTTTTTTTTACTTAAATTGTAATAAAGCACTTTCTTCCCACATCAAAAACAAAACCAAGACAAACACCCAAACCCAAGACCATTTTCCTGAGGCCTCAGCAGGACAAAGGCAGAGTGAAGTGTCCTCCCCAGTGCTGGGCACACAGGGCAGTGTCATCTCACCTCATCGTAGCGGTACATCATCTTCAGCCCCCGGCACGACTTTTGCTTCTCCACATGCCGCAGGGCACACTCCAAGCAGAAGACAACATTTTCATTCTCCTGTACAACCTACATCAAAGAGCAGGGGTGGGGGTGAAGATGTGCAGTTAAACTCCAAACTGTACCTGTATTTTCCACAGCGTATTCAGTTATGGCCTGAATTACTACACCTGGATTTTACTGCAAGGTAGTGGAAGGAGCGGTAAAGCACATTGTGAAATCATGCAGAATGTGCAATAGCTAGAAAGAACCTATCTCTTTCTTTAACAGTGCTAATGTTGGCAAACCCTCCACCAATAGTAATGAGGGCTAAATCCAAACAGGATATGCATTTATTAACATCTCCTATGCAGTCCTAAAGATCTTCTGAAAGGAACAGTTTGCCATTACTTAAAATGCTGCCTTGAATAAGGATATAATCAGCTTAGCCACAGGATTCCTCAACTACTGTCTTGTTCAGCAGAGGTGACATTTGCTCAGCTGGCTACCTGCCAGGCCTGCACACTCAGCTTGGAATTTAACAAGCAAGTTGGGAGTTTTTTATCCACAACTATTGTTAAAGAGTGACACAGAAAAATCCTTCCCATTATTAAACTTACTCCAGAGCAAATGCACCAGAAGGTCCATTAAGAGGTTCTGCTTGGTATTTTGGGTTTTTTTCAAATAAACTCATTTTAAAGTTACTTCAAACTAATGCTACTTAAAAAGTGGTCTAAAGACAAGTATAAATTCAGCATATTTTGTCCTAGGGAATGGAACAGCTACATCTGATTATATGTGAATACATTTCATTTCCATTAAAAACCAAACATCTATAACCAAAACAATCCCCAAAAGATGAGAGAGAAAAAAAACTTCCAAACCCAAAGGACTAAATATGGACTCATATGCACTGCATTATATTTCTTTAAATACTTGTTCTTAGGATTAAAATGGTATATAAGGTTGTGGGATGGGCTCCTGGTATTTTTAATGACATTGCTGTGTTTGTAGGTGTTCTGCATACAGCTCTAAGCCTGGAAGTGTCACCACAGTGGTCAGCACACCTTCAAAAGCCAGTAGGCATTTCCATCTTAGAAGAGAGAAAGCTTATGGGCTATTTTTGGACAGGCTGGCAAACACCTTGATGGATGGGGATACATCTCCCCTGCAATTTGGCTTGCAGGGACATTGTCTCAGCATGGGCTGTGGCTGCACGCCTGAGGCTCATGGCAGGTGTCTGAGCTGTAGCTCATCCTGAGACCTGCTCTGTCACAACTTACTGCTGCTGGCAACCTGCAGGTGTCTTGGTTAGCCCTCCTAGTGCAGTGCAGACATCTCTTAGGTGTCTGAGGGCACTGCTTCATCCCTTCTGACAGGGTGGGAAACCAGCTGACTCTGTTATCTTCTGTCACCACTGGCCAAGGCAGTAAATGCCACATCAACACCTCTGTGTCTTGCATGGAGTGCAGGACATGGCTCTCTCTCAAATGCCTATAGATCCCTGGAATGCTAGAGCAGGGGGACAGTACCCCAGGAGTGGCAAAGGATTGTACCCACCATGGAAAGATAGCACAGGTGCTGACAAATCTGACACCTCCTCTCTGACGTTTCTAACTGCAGCCACTTTCGAGGCTTTTTCTTGCCATCCACGCTGGCGCTGCTGCTGTCGTGGCTGCCGTAGCGCGCTGAGGAGTGGAGACCGGCCTCGTACAGCTGCCGCCGCTGCCTCAGCTCCGTGTCCCTGTGAACGGGGGCACAGTCACACACTGGCACTGCCTCCAGCCACCACAGAGCCACACACAGTCACCCCTTCACCCCGCTCATCATTGAAACCTGAGCTCCACACAGCAAAGCCCTGAGTGTTGTCGGAGGTTGGTGCCATTCCCTAGGCATGGCAGACACAGCCAGCGCCCGGGAAACGCTGCCTAATAGCAAAAGCTATCTCCGGATTTTAACAGTGACCACTGTATCAAGCCAATGGTTCTCAAACTGCTCCACAGAGAAGTGGGGACTGCCGAGGACTTCCTGGAGGTCGATGGTTGCTCGAGCCATGTGGAGAGTCAGGAGCTGTGGTTAACATGACTGTCATTCCTGAAGTTGCCAAAAGCCACCTTGAAGAAGAGGAGCCGTGGCTGTCAGGAGCAACAGCCCCTTCATCAGGAGGCAGAGATGAACCAAGGACCTGCTGCCATAAGGTGCTTCAGGCAGGAAAGGGGGAGCAGGGCAAGTGACTATGCCAAAAGATGGAGATCTTGCTGTACACCCAGGGAAAAAGAAGGAGATGTCAATAAAGGACAACGCACCAAGCCCTCCGGCTGCCCTTCACCCGCGGCATCTCTAAGGCAGACAATACCTCCTGTGCTGAACTCTACAGCTTTAGGAGAGCAAGTTGGGTTGGAGCTGATTGGAAGACAGCAACTGTGGAGTGAGCCGAGCATATGGAAGGGGAGGATAAAAAAGTGCACCACCAGACACAGCTGAAGATGAGTGAAGAGCCAAGCTAAGCAAATGGCACGGGCAAACTGAGCAACCAAGGCATATCAGGAGAAGAAGCAGCAAGAGACACAACAAACAAGCAAAACAAAACAAAGGATAAAAAATATGTTCCACAGTGTTCCACTTCAGATGGCTTTTTTTTTTTTGGCCTTTTATTTTAATTTTTTTTGTCTGGGCTTTTGTTTCCTATAACCAGCCACAGGAAGGATCCACATCCTCCAGTGAATTCCAACCTATGCATAAGAACAAGTTTGAGAACCACTCTGATAAAGGTCAATGTGATGGTCTAAGAGCAAACACCAACATTTGTTTCGCCTTTTGTACTTGCAGACTTCCTCTTCAAGGGGTAAAAAAAAGGCACTTGAAAGTGGTTATTCCCACAGGGGAGCCACCTGCAGGTAAAGCAGTCAGCACACCTCTTTGCATTTCTTTCTGAACACTAAACAACACATGGGCTGTTTTCCCCTTCAATATGTCACTGGAAATTTTCCAAATGAACATGCTAGTTAGTTAAATACAGTTTGTAGACTTCATTCATCAAAACTTTCTTGACATCTCGAGTATCAGTTGTCACAAACTTGAAAGATAGGTAGCAACTACATGGTAGGGAACAAAAGAGAAGATCATTACACAGGAAGCCAGGCAACATTATATTTTCTTTTCTCACCTATCTTAAGAGAAACCCTGAACAAGTGTCCTTAATACTGGAGAGAAAAAGGAGCTTCATGCTTTTACTCTTCAAAACACTGGAGTTCTAACGCCAGATGTGTTACCATGCATGCACTCTTACTCACTATTTAAAACCAAGTCAACCTTCTGTATACAAAAGACCTTTTGCACCTGTAGTATAACAGTCTTGATACTGAAGACAAGGGTTTCTGGTGCAAAACCCACTACAGACATGGATTGTGACTACTGATGCCAAAAAATTGAAAAACTCAAGGAAGGTGTTTAACTGCTTGGCACCACATAGTTCACATAATGCATCAGGAAATCTCAACTCTCAGCACCAAGAATTAATAAAAACCCAGTGCAAAGTGAAGTTTCAATTTTTTAAGATGTCTAAAGTAGGGAATTCTTAGAGTTAAGACATCCTAACCATGGGCACTGTCACATCAGCTGCTACCAAGGAAGGTGCTTCTTCCATGTGTGCCTGTCTTCAGGTACATCTGCTGGGCTTTGGCTTGGATAAGTAGGGGCAAGGTGTGTCTGAAAGGATTACTTACGCCACGTCATCCACCTCTGGAGTCTGTCAATGAAAACAAAAGAGGTAAGCAGGCCCCCAATTCATTACCTGAGCTCTCCCAGGAGCGATGATATTGTACTCAGAGTCGGTCCATTTTCTTTTTTTGCTTCTGCTGTTGCAATCTGATAAAGCAACTTTTCCATTGAAAATGGTTTGGCTATACGGCGCCGCTTCATTTCCTGGGACAGGAGGAAATTAGTGCCACATTAGTTCCCAGCAAATTTGAAAATAGAAATGCTACCAAGAATTAATTCAAAGTAAATTAAATTTTGATACTAATAAACTGAAGCAAAAAGTAGCCTTTTAAAACAACCACAAGTAAAATCTTTTCATAGTCCCAGTTAAACAAAGTGTTTATGTTCCAAGCACCTCAAAATTCTCTCCCTAGAAATTTTCCTGTGGAGGGCAAGAGGAGCAACACCATCACTCAAGCTCAGTAACACTGGATGGCTCAGAATACAGATAGTGTAAGATCTATACATATGACCTGCTTGAAACCCAGGACAGGTGTTATTTCACATCTTTTAAAACATAAAAAACCTAGCAGAACAGGCAGATGCCAGGGAAAAGAGACAACAGGCAAAGAGGTGGGTTCAGTTCTGCCTGTTACTGGTTCCTCTCTGTGAAAGTTTTTAAAGTTATGTTTTTCATTCAATACAACCCAAATTATTTTGGTACCTCAAACCCTTTTGATAATACTTAGGTAGGCAAATTCCTTGATTTAATGTGCAGGTGAGAAAAGTTTTCCCAGTACCTGTAGAGGTCTGTTTTGGCTTATGTAGAGTCAAGAGAGTTCAAATGAGCTAACACTGGACTGTAATGTAAGGGTGACATTTCTGGTTAGTGGTTAAACCTGCCAAAAACCTACTCAGCACACACAGCCCTGGAGATTGTATTTTTGACCCTAATGTTTTTTACCCTGTTCTGTAACCCTAATTACATGCTCTGGGTATTTCTTTTTTCACAATCAGTGTATCATAAAATAAATAATTTTTAATAGCACCCATTGCATGCATTCAAGTGATAACTATCACATAAAATGGAATAGCAGCCTCTGCTGACCAAAAAGGGTTCAAAAGAGGTTCAGAGGTAAGAAATGTATTCTTCAGAAGCCATTTGCTCTGCTAGACCTTGTGTGGTGTTGGAACAGCTGCACTGTTAGGAGTGGTATGGGAAGATTTTTCCATGTTAGTTTTGCTTAGTCTGAGGCTGTGTACACAAGAACGGATTTCAATCCAGGGAAAAATTCTACATAGGCAACACACACAGCCAGAAAAAAAGGCCACAGCGAGTGGCTGGACAAGAAAGCAAGGTCAGCTCCAGCTGGGTGACAGTTCAGGGACACCCTGAGCATGAGCTGGGTTTAGCACAACTTGCTGTATCTCTGCATTTATCTGAATTTCTGAACCTAGGTACATTTTTCTCTTCCACACAGTAGCGAAATACACAGATAAGTATTTTACAGCAGACTTGTACTGCTGCCTGATTATTTCTTTTAGTGACACATTTTTCATTGTCACAGAAGTTAGTGAACATTCACATTATAATTTTCATCAGCCTGGCACTGATGATCTCTCTTGCTCTCAGACATCTCTTGGTCATTCATTTTCCAGGCTGAGTAGTACTCTTGTATTTAATGCAGAGGCTAATTAATAATTTTAACCATTGATCTCTGCTGTGCTTCTTCTAGTTCCTCTACATTCCTTCTGTAATTAGGGGCTCTGAATTACACAAACCTCCAAGACTACACAGTGCAGAACAGTTTCTGCTTTGTTATCTATTCTGTCCTTCTAATTCTTAACACTCAATGTATTTTTGTTATGCCACTCCAGAGCACTTGACTGACAGCTCCATAGGAATCCAAAGACCTCTTTTCTCACTAGCAAGAGCCCATCATTCAGAGCCCATCTCTGTATCTGTCACATTAGGATTATGTTTTTAAATTTAAACTTAATATTTATCAACACTGAACTTCATCTACCATCTTCTCACTTGGATCACTCAGTATGATGAGATCTTTCTGTAACACTTCACAGCTTTAATTTTTGCTGCCATTACTCTTAATATCCTCAGCATAAAGGATTAGCTTTGCTATTAACTTCCCTTCCTAGGTTATTTATGGATACATTAAACTGTGCTAGAACAAACTCCTGAGGAATGCAGAAAGAGACCTCCTCCCTTCATGATAAAAACTGACCCATCCTCTGCTTTTCTTTAAATCAGTTATTTTTTTGGTGTGTGAACTTCATCTCTCAATTTATTTATGAGCTTTTTTTCCCAAAAATGCTTACAGACTCTCTCAGCTGCAACTCTTGTCCTTATCTACTTCCAAAAGTTTCAAGGGCTGGAGGCCATGACCTTGCTGCAAAAGCCACCACGGTAGTTGCTCTGTTCTTATGTTTTTGTACATTTACTTCCACAGCAGTGGTTATTTAGCATTTTTCTGCTCTTCCAAGGTTCTTAATCTCTGCTCTCCACCACAGCACAGCTCTTTTCTAGTGAGGACATCAGGTACACTTCTGTAGGACCCCTTTCCCTTCAGTTTCATCTGAAGGAGCCCCGTGTGCTCAGGGTGGGAGAGCTCTGTGACAGGAGCCAAGGAGTGGGAAACCTGTGGCGTTTTAAAGGCATGTTCCTCACCCCAAATAAAACTGGAGGCAGGAAATACTTGTCCAGCCCCTCCTAGCATCTTCCATGGATGACCAGGGAGTACAGTGCTAATACCACAACTTTCCTGTTTGGGAGATCAGTGCACAGGGATTGTGTCACTGGTAACAGAGTTAAACCTGCCTTATGGACTCTAAGCTCTCCTGTGTGTGCAGCAGTGCTGCTCCAGCTGCAAGACTAACTCCATTTTTCCTATGTACTTCTTCCTCTTGTATTACAATACCAACAGAT
Organism: Geospiza fortis; assembly: GCF_000277835.1. NCBI lineage: Eukaryota > Metazoa > Chordata > Aves > Passeriformes > Thraupidae > Geospiza > Geospiza fortis. The sequence goes on along the minus strand of NW_005054325.1, from coordinate 5,535,617 downwards.
TCTCTTCCCACACAATTTCTGGTAGGCCTTAAGAGCACTAAAGCCCTCCTTTAAAACCAGACATTCCCTCTTATTTCCAAACCCCTAACCCAGAGTGCCTTCATTTAGTCCAACATTCTGTACTTCAGTTTCGTAAATGAATTTCACCCAATGCCTTATTTGAAGCTGTGGAGTTATACCTTTGCCACTCCAAACACACACTCTTCCACCACAACTCTGAATCTTCTTCTTATCCTTACCTTAACATTTCAAGAGCTCTTAGGGTGCTTTTAAAAACCAGCAACTTTGTTCCAAATATGGTCTAATTTAAACCTGACTGTCCCCTTTACACAGGTGTTTATATAAACTCTTTTATTCCAACAATTTTTCAAGAGTGCTTGTAAGACTGAAATCAATGCAATTTCAGATGCAGAATTCATTTTCTCATGTATTAAAGGAGATTGAGCAGTCATTCAATACAGAAATGAAACAACATCATTTTAGTAATATAAAGCGAGTCACTATAAAAAAATCAGGTCACAGTATCACAGGATGAAAACAAAGTTAATTTATCAAATGCTAAAAACTGTCAGTATTGCTGTGGAGAACGAGCAGACAGAAGGTACAGTTGTTTATCAGAGTTCATTTAACAGTCCAAAAGGGGAATCTTGCCCATTACACACAACATCTCACCACCTCTGGGAAGCACAATCCTGGCCAGCATTGTGGCAAAGATGGCAAAGTGCCTTGTCAAAGTGGAGAAACCAAAGAATAATTTCCAAAATTAAAGGGAATTAAGAACATAAGACAGTTTGAGGACAGAAGGGGAAGGGGGGGGGGAATAAAAAAACAACACAGTAGATGTTTCAAAAGTTATTTAGATATAAACATGTTATCTGTGGTTCTTGTAAAGTTTGTGAGAGCTGTGATTTCCAAGGTAGGTTATCATAGACTGTAATCTGCTGGATTTTGAGTCAGCTTGTATTTACCAAGTGCAAAGCTCTTAAAAATTAATCAAAAGAAACTGTTCTTCAAAATTTGAGGCACCAAGAGCTGTTTAATTGCTGCATAGTGATTTCTGTCTGTTACAGGAGTAGCATTTTCACGATATCAAACAAGTGTTCAGTAGAGAGATAAATACAGCACATGGAGTTAATATAATCATGTACGTTCAGACAGGAAAGGTTAGCTCAGGATTCTTATCCCTTATTTATAGATATACACAATTCCCACATTCCCCCAAAATAAATATATAATAAAATAACCTTTTATTTCAAACTAAGTTAATATACAGTTAGTATAACCAGGCTGGAAGAATTCCATTTACCCTAAAGAAGCAATCCCTAACTGTGGAGATATTACAGTTAATTACTTAGTAACTTGGTCTGAAGCTGTAAAGGATAATTTACTAGTGGCTCAGCTATAAAACACTACCAAAATAGTATCTGTAACCCAGAGTGTATTTCAGAAGGTTGGGAACGCAATTAGTGACGTATATGCTTTGTCCAAGAACACAGAAATGTAGCCAGGATCATGATGACTGGACAAATCACCTGTTTCTGCAGGCAACCTGCCTTGGTCACTTGTGTGAGAAGGGAATGGGAAGGTTATTTATTTACATGTAGTATTGGATGGGCTGGTCAGTGAACCTAAGGATTTTCAAGTCTATTAAATTGAAATTGCCCTGATCAACAGTTTTTCCTGAATGAAGGGGCAGAGAAAAACAAGCAATACAGCTGTGAGTATTAACTGACTCTGCCTACCATAGGAGCTAACAAGCACAGTTATTCAGATATTTGCACCTGAGATTCTAATGGTTCTAGAAAACATCACTTTAAAAAAAAAAAACTAGTAAGCATAATACAATGTATAATCATTAGCTCTGAAGGGATTTTTGAAACGCTTCCTTGCAAACTGGTCTGCAGGCACAAGAACTTCTGATTTTTTTTATATATACACAAGTCTTTATCTGTCAGTTAACAACTCAGTCACTTTTCTGACAACACTGGATCGTCTTATGCCTTGCAGAATTTTTTCCTTTTTTTTTTTGTTTATTTAGTAGTCCAGAAAAACAGACGTTGTAGCACTACTCTCATAATGCTACCAAATCCTGGAATGTCTGCTGTCCTTTTAGATGGCAGGGCCGTGAATCCATTTTAACTCCTTTTCTCAACTTACCTTGGCTGTTTTAAAGCCCATACTTGTCCACTGGGTGGTAGCAAAGTGCACCGATTCGGAAACACTATAGCCACAACATACTTTGGACACAAAGGATCCAGGAAAACAGACCACAAACTGCCCGCTCTGCTGTACAGTACGGTGCACCCTGATCCCCTCCTTACACAAGACCTCTGGGGAGATCTGGAAGGACAGAGGAAAAAAAAAAAAGAGAGAGAAAAGAAATCAATGGGAACTTCCTTCCTGGCTGTGTGCTGCTATGCTACAGCTCGTGGAGCAAAGCTGTGCTCTGGGAACAGCTCTGCTCCAGCTGCTTTCCCTCTCCCATTCCACACGTGCCAAACCTCAGGGTCTGGAGTGACAATT
>NW_005054325.1:5521593-5533079 GCF_000277835.1 Geospiza fortis | reverse complement strand
GGAATGCCTCTCCTCAAACCAACAGCTCAAACTCCCCCATGCCCAAGGACAGAACACTGTCTGCTCCTACAGGGAGCAATGCAGATCATTCAGCTTTCCATCTGATCTTTTCCCACTTGGCATTAAATCCACTGTGCTACTGCACTTCTGTGAGATGTTAACATGGGTAGCCAAGGCAGGGTTTTTTGTTATGAGCTCCCCAATTTGTACTTAAATGCACTAAAAATAAATTGTTATCCAAAAGATAAACAAAGGAAGCAAAAATACCTAAGTATTAGATTTCTCCTATCCATGCTGGCATCATAAAATATCAGTCATGGCAGATGAATTTATTAAATCCTACTCCCTTTGTGAGGCTAAATACATTACAGACAGTATTAAAAACGGACATTTATTACACTTACATGTTTGTTTTTATATTAATACATAATAACAGCCTTGTTAGAAAAATACCACGTAGGTAAACACTGCAAAGAGAAAGTAGCCCCCTCTGCACTGCTGCAGTGTAAGGCAAAACCAAAATAAATACCCAACCAACCAGCCTCCTGAATAGCCTAGGGGTCTCAAATGGGAACAGCTCTCCCAGTGTTAACCTACCATTACATTACTTTCAAGCATTTCCAGCCCTGGAGTGCCATTGGCTTGCAGCAGGGTATGTACCACAACATCAAGTTTGTTCTCCTCCGCAGACCTGTTGTTTTGTCAGAGGAAGAGAGAAAGATTTACTGTGGAGTAAATAACAGTCCACAGCTTCACAGTAACAGACAATTCAGACCAGCACATTGATTAGAAGAAAGAAATTCAACACAGGGTTTCACACACAGTTCTTTTGGTAAAATACTGAGAATTGAAGGGAAGCTGTTTATTCAGACTCAGTCTGATCATATTCAGCAAGTATCAGAAGACACAAAATCCCCAAACCAGAAATGTGAAAACTCAGTCCTCAGTAGAGTCAGAGGAGAGAAACCAGCAACAGATTGATGGTCATTTTAACAGCACCAAACCAGCTAATTATGGGCAAAAGTTTGCATCTTGTGAGCACCAATATATGTTGGTATCTCTACCATAAAAGACTGTATTTCTTATCAACCAAAGGATCTTTACATTTAGTAACATTTTCTGTTTGTAACAGTCAAGAAATCACAACTTCCCTCTACTGTTAGTGCATGAAGTTGCCCAAAACCTTCTTGCCTTGCTTACTGAACAAATCCCACATCCCTCCTCTCCCTTCCAACACAAGACCTGACTAAGAGCAGCCAAAGTGGCAGGAAAGGTTTCAAATTCTGCGGGGAATCTGCCAAGTTGCACATCCTCCTCTGCTTAGAAGCCAAGGAAGCAGCTGTCCTCTTGTGCTCATTGCCAGCACTGCTCCCTCAGCAGAATGACAAGAAGTAACACCAGAATCTCGAGTCTTAGAGTCACACATCCAGAGAACTGCTGTTTTTCTGAATGCAGGGAGGTGATATGGTGACAATTGGTCACTGCTCTTGCCTGCAGCCTATCTTAGGGGTGATGCTTAAGGCAAGTCAAAAGCATCTCCAGCTTTACCATGACTTACCCTTTCTCTTTAGGCAATGAGACCGCAACCTGGAGTCCATTTGCCCCCACACCAGAAACACACACACACACACACACACACACGGAGTCGTTTTTCCAAACTTGGAACAAGAGAATGAAGCTGGAAAGATTTTTGGGGAACTGGAACAGCCTTCCTGCTATTCATCTGATCTTTCCAGCAACTTCATGAAGGCTTCTGCTGGCCTTACACACCTTGTCAGGGTACTTGCCTATAACATGCACTAACTCCGTCTGCATCACACCGGGTTATCCTGACTGAAGAGTCTGTAGGAGGCTGCACTTCCTATGATCTGAACACCTCCTCACTGCTCACTCTACTGATGATGACTTTGATTTGCGTTTGTTGATCCTCAAGCCAAGAGGCAGAAAACATGGCATTATCTGCTATGGTAACTGCAGCCACAGTAAGAATTTATTGAGCTGGTTGCCCAGGTGTACAAAGACCAACTCCTTACATGGATATTGACAATGGTCAGGACCTTGCTAAGAACTCCCAGGGTTATAGAGAGGTGAAGCCAAAGAACTTCATCTTGGAACAAGTAAGGATCAAGTCCAAACAGCAATTTTAAATGTATACATTTAAAATTGAGCCATATCTCAAATACTTTGATGCTAACAGTGACAGCTTCAGTACAGCTCCCTAAATGTGGTGTATCACTCTAGTTACAGGGATGAAAATATTTTAAATCTGAACCCAGATCATGGCAGAACCCACTCTTCTCTTTTAGAGTCAGAAAATATGGCTGGAACAGACAGAAGACTCAAGCACACAGTCCCTCACAAGACAGGCACAGGAAAATGCTTGGGAAGTTTGTGTGAAGAGGAGGGGCAGCGCAGAAGTGCATGGAACTGAATACCTGGGGCATAGGGGGGAATGAGATCCTTTGCAACTGGTGTATGCTGCAATTGCATTCACCTGTAATTCCTGCCAACTGCAGTGCCCTTGCAGTACCTATAAAAATGGTAAGCGAGCAGCCAGTGTAGACTTCTGAATGTCTTAGCAGAACAAGATTTCCTTCTCTCTTTTAATGGGCATTAAGGATCCCTCCAGAATAAAAAGGTTAAGTCACTGACCTCTGCCCTGCATGCAAATTGAGTTCTCCCCTGTTTAATCTCCAAGCGGTAAAACCTCAGAGATTAGAATGAGTTAAGCAACCTGCAGGTAAGCAAAGTGGTTTGAGTAGCACAGGGATCTGTCCTTGGAGAAGAAGATTTCTGCATGGTGGAGGGACTTGGCAAGACAGAGGAGATGTCTGGAGCCCAGTGGCCACTTTGTTGTCCCCAAAGCAGTGACTGAAGGCAACGCTGTCAGAGCAAATCGCGCCAGACTCGCAGATACTAAATTCATCTTCTCCTAACACAGCTGGGTGCTTTATTGCACTATTGAAAGTTATAATGAGCTAATGAATACTAGCCTGACACTTCAGGCTGGCAGCCTTGCTGAAGAATAGCTTCAACAGACAAAGGAGTTTCACTTCCTTCTTATGAGTTATTCCTGCCTACTATGCCTGTTTCATCAAGGCTATCATCACAAAGATGCCTTAAGCTATGTACTCATCTGTATAAGTCCATCAAGATAAAGCAAATGGCTTCTTTACTTTTATTCTTCTTGGATTCAAAAAACAGAACAGTAGTCTTTCCTAAAATTTGAGCTGTCTGCATGCAAGCCTGTTCAATCCCAAGAGTCATATGTTTTGACACACAGCATGAAGAGTGGCCTCAGAACTTAATTAGGCGATTCTTGAACAGCTTCTGTTTGGAATTTACTGTCATTTAAGACTAGATTAATGGTTTAGAGAGAAACAGTCTCACCTAAGGTTGAGGACAACATAGTTTGCTCAGTGATCTGTCCTGACAGTATATTATTATAAAAGATTACAGATTCCTGATTCACAGAACAGGGAGAAGAGCATGAAATGCCCGTGACAGAAAAGGACAAACTCCCAGGTCTGCAGCATCATCCAGCAGTTACACCTTCACCCCTTGAAAGGATCACATACAGAACATCTCTTCAACTTAACACATTTAGAGAGAGAGGAGATCCTGCTTTAATGGTTTTCTCCAGATTTCAAATCCTTTTTGTTGGGCCATAGGCTTTCCCAGTGACAGCTGGATCAGCACCCCTCACATCAGCAGCATCTGAGAAATGTGTGAGAACACACTTTGCATGTGCATAAAGAGCAGTCCATGATGCCACTGCCACCATGGGGACATCAAGACACCAGAATAGACCATGGAAAACCAAGTGAAACTTTTCTTCCAAGAAAGGGGGTTTTCATCTCCTAAGTTTGTACCACATTTTCCCATCAAAACTGGAAACCCCAACAACACACACACACACACACACACACACACACACTGGACCCTCTAGGTGAGATTCCCTCATGCAAAAGTACTACATAAGTTGCTACTAATGCCAGCCACCTTAGGGAATGTGAAGAAAAGCCACAGGAATACCTACCAAATGCAATCAGCACCAGTGTGTAAGTAGTCAATGTATGGAAGGTGATTTTGGTCTCGAGACCAGCATGAGGTAGAAAAGACCATGCCAATATTTAGCCAAGGAATTGTCACTCCTAAAACAAAGAGATTGAAAAATTAGTTTTGAGTAACTTCAGTTTGTTCAGTAAAAGACAGTTTGAGAGGGCATTTAAATCAAAAATCTTATTCTCCCTGTTAGCTGACCCTTGAAGTTATAAATCTTCCTATCAGAGTGAATAATTTACAGGGAGTAGTTAAACAAATCCAGCATTTTCCACTAAGAAAATATCTATCAGCCAACTGCAGTGCCCTTGAATATGTTTGTCTTCTAATAGCTGTATAAAACTTTTATTCTTAGGAGAGTTCACAAATACCCATAATTAAAGCTCACTGCCATTGATCAGAGGCGGTTGCATCATGTTAAGCATTTCAACAGGTACCCTCTGTTTTCCGGCTGGTTTGTTCAGGCTCAACACCTGATCTCAAAAGGAGATTCCACTGTTTCTCCAGTGTTTCTTATCAGTAAACACTGCAATGGTGTTTAGGCAGCTGGAGAATTTGTGTCAATTCATTCAGAATTGTGTCTGCTGCTTTTCCCAGTACTACAGACGACATTTTGCAAGTGTGGAAGTAGCACAGCTCTGTCCTGCCACACAAGAGCACTGATAGCCTGGCAAGAAGAAGCAAGGGATACTGCAGGTACAACTAGTTCCTCCCAGGAACAGGGTCTCAACTGCTCATTAATGCTTTATCTGCATGGCTGCCTTCACCCTTTAAATAGCACCTCCTACATACAACTGCACGTCTGCTCACTCAGCTGGGGAATAGGGGGGCAGGAAGAGGGAGAGGCATTTGGTGCCCAAAGCACCACACTCAGAGGACACTGACACCAGCAGAGAAGGGAGTTGCTTACCAGGCACAGCACCAAGATGTCGCAGGATGGATCCTGTATTATTAGGAAGGACTGTGAGGTTCCACCCATGCCTGTTTGGGGGGTGACACACAGGGAGACACAGTCAGTGCACATTCCCAACGCCAACACCCCCAGTGACAAGCTGCCCTGCTGGGCTCTGCTCAGGAGTGAGGCAAACAAAGAGGATGGATTTGGGGATCTTACCTTGAAAATGGTTCAGATTTTCCCACAGGAAAACCACTCCCGTGGGTGTTGGTATCTACTTTTCCACAATGCACTGCTACATGGCAATCCTTCTGTTCCACTATCCGCCAGTATTCTTGCTGTGGTAAGAGAAAGCAGCAAAGCATTTTAAATTCGCCGAACAAGGTATCCCTCATTAAAATATAAAGCCCAGAAATTTACAAGGCTTTCATGACCTCAGTGTAATTCAACATAAACTACAGCTTAAAAGTAAGAATATAAATAATTGAAAGTCACAATATGGCAGGCAAAATTTATATCCTCTTGGTTTCTGTGTTTCAGCACATGTCAGATTAAGAATTCTTTCTCTTCCTCAGCTCATCAATACCTTTATTTTAAAATGTTCAAAAAATTTTAAAAATTAAGACTCAGCAACGTCTATTTAACCATCTTTTTAAAATTCTAAACTAGACAGCCTTAAACTGATTAGAGAAATGCTTGAAAATCAACTATCCTGAATCCCCATACTCAAGTGCCCTGAAACAAAAACGTTTACCACCCCTTGTGCTGGCCTCACCTCTACTTCAGCTACTGTAGGCTCCTTTGTGAAGCACATGTTCATGATGTTTCTTGCTGTTCGGTAGAAGGTTGTTAAAGAAACAGACCTACCCTGTGGAAAAATTAAATAAAATTAAAAGTGAAAATGAAAAAACAACCCTACTTTTCCCCATGGCCTCACTCTTTTCCTTACAGGCTCGATCCCAGGTGATAACAGAGGGGAAGAGGATGAAGTCTTCAGAAGAGGTATGGGTCTAAAGCTCATTTTGTTGCTGAGAGAAAATACCTCAGAAGATACAGAAATTCAATCACATGACCTTCCCAAACCCACCATGTATAAAGGCCAACTGAATGTTCCCAGAAGAAACACTGCTTTGTCCAGCACAACACTTGGTGTTTGATAAATACAGAGGATGGACATGGCCCAGCTCCCTATAACAGGTTGCAATGAACCCAGTATGCACCCAGTCAAAATTTACTTTATCCAGTAATGTACAGCAATTTATATTATCCAATACATTATCCAGGAACCACATAGCCATGCTCTTTATGTACAAAGAGCAGGTGAAAAAAGACTTAGAAAGTTCACAGAAATGCTCAGCATCAAATGTTGTATGTGGTGGAAGAGACTCACAAAAAGCAGAGTTTGCCAGGATTATTGTAATCACTTGCTTTCAAAAACTAGTTATGCTCATTTCAATAAAAGCAGTCCAAATACCAAGGAACCAAGCCCTGTTATTACAAAGTTAGAAAAAGGAAAACACAGTAAAATTGCTGAAAAAGTGCTTTCATTCTTGGTACTGCTGCAGGAGCCGTACAAGAAGAGGCTATGACTTGGTTTTCTGCTTGAGCTAGCCTCAAGTTTCCAGGCACCTGCTTTCCTGCACACCTACACCACCACAAGCTCTGGGAAGCATCATGCGATGGCTTTGGAGGCAAGAGCACGAGAACCCCCTTGCTCCTTTCTCAGCCCTGACATCACGGTGTGCCCAGACAGGAACACCTCTGTTGCCTCCTCTGCTCCAGGGCAGAAGGAGGACGCTGGGAAGCTGCATGCCAGGAGAGCTGGCAAGCCCCACACTTGGGCTGAGGGCACTGCTGCAGGCAGAGACAGCAGCACTCTGCAAACAGGGAGTACAAAATGTCTGTGCCCCCTCACCAGATCCACTCCTGCTCCTTCCCACTGTGCCCCCTGACTGCTCATCTGAGCAAGCACAGGCTTAACAACTCTGCATAAATGACTTTTATTATTTGGACTGTTACCTTTCTAGTTTTTCAATTATGAAACAGACCTGCCAAACCACTTCAGCCTTTTCTTGTGTTTAATTTATTTAATAACTATGTCCAAGAGTAAACTAGAAAGAACTATAAAAGCAGCTTTCCCCCACAGGCCAAGTCTATCACTCTGCTCATATGGTTGTAACGTTGTCACTTTTTAAATTGAATGCTGCATAATTAGCTTTAGCAAAAAAATAGTTTGTGAAATGCCCAAGGCCCAGGGCACTCTGCTTCCCATAAACTTCAGAGCTGGATTCTCTGTGATCCAATAAGCAATTTCCTTCATGTTTTAATGCCCTTGTGAATGGTTTATTGTGGCAGCCTTTTACAGCAAAACCTCTCGTAAAGCGCAGGGCCTGCACCAAGGCTCCGCCGCCACCGGCAGCAAACCAGCACTGCAGCAGCTGCCTCCTCTCAGGCCCCTGCCTCTTCCTCTCATCTTATGCAGAAAAACAAAATTAAGGCCTCATCTTCCAAGATTAGCCATGTCTTTCCATTTGTCAGATAGACAAGAAAGAAAATAGAAGTATATAGCAAGCTAGAAAACAGAAAGTGGAAAAGTGGAACACTTTAACCCTTTAAACTTGCATATACCCATTTCTTCCTCAGCCAAGAATTTGGCATCTTTTTAGTCTCCTAAAAACTTTAAAACAAATTAAATGGCTGAGGGTTGTCTGTTTGTGCTCTTTGGTTATTTTCTTTAATCTGAGGAATCTTGTAACATTTTCTGATGACAACACAGAAGATAATTTTAGATGTTTTAATGGAGCATTCTAACCAGAACACAAAATGAATTGCAGGGGAGCAAAATACCCTTTCCAACACCCTGAAAAGTATCTCAGCAGTTCAAAAACTGTCTTAGGAGATTCAAGCTACAAAGCACAGTCTCTGTTGCTGTGAGAAGAAGAGAGGAAGGTTCAAGAAAAGAAATTCCTATTTCCTCCCCTGATTCTTGTCAGGTCTGATGCAGGGGCCATGAGAGTCAACCCAGGGGGAGCATCACCACCACCACCAAGCCTGGAGGGAAGGCAGAGAGAAGGACACTGCAAAGCTCTGAATGGTGAAGACATTAAAGCAAACATAAATATGAGCTGAAACCAGAGATTTCACAATAGCCACAGGTGGAAAGGAGAGGCTCCTACTAAGTGGAGTATGAAAATGCCAAGTCTCTGGGTGAAGAGAGTTCAGCACAGAATTTCCATGACTGTTTATGGGAGGGCTGGCAAAACTTGCATTGTGATTTCTTCTGTGCGTCCCTCTAATGAGTCTGCTAATATGCCTTCAGTTTGTTCTGTATGGAAACAAATGTCAGCACCAGTAAAGATTTTTAAAATATTTTCAGAGCTAAAACTGGGGAAAGAAGTGTGAAAATCTTGCATCAGATGCTGCTTTGATGTCAGCAGTTTACTTCACACACTTAGAAATGACAACATTTTAATCGTCAGGTAGAGAAACCACTTATTATAAGTAAAGCAAGCAAGCACAGCAGCCTGCAGCACACACTTAAAAGCACAGCAGGCCTCACAGCCTGGGAAGGAGAGACTGAAAATAATTTGGGAGTCCTGGCAGAAAGTCAGCCTAACACAAAGGAGATTGACTCTAACCTTGACATGTGATAGGGTGGTAACTGCTCCTGGAAGACTGGACGTCTCTTGCTAAAAACAGCTTGAGCATGTGCTGACTGCAGAAATTACTGTGAGAAATCCTAAATGTATGGCCTCTTCATAGTCTGAAGAACAGACTTTATGGCCTAAACTGGACTACAGCAAGATAATTATGATTTGCTCCCTCTAGTCCTCAAGATATTGACGTGGGCATTTTTCACATACGTGGGCTTGTTGTGCATTTTTTTTTGTTTTGTTTTATGTGTGTTTTTCATTTTTAATTAGAATTAGCAATGTGCTTTAAAAAGGAACCATTACAATCCCATCATATGTGGAAACTGTAACATGAGGGCAGGTTCTGTTAATGAAATTCAAATTTTCTCAGGAAGATGTTATTGGGTAAAGAACACTCCCCCATCCACACACACAGGATTAAAAGGCTTGTTCCATTAAATTCCATGAAGCACTCTCTGTTTACAACTGATGCCAGCACCACATTCTCTCAGTCTTTTAAAGCCTAGTGATGAACTACAGCAATTTTACATCTTGTGGGCTACCCTGGTGCATCAAGCTTAATGCATAATTTCTGTGTCTTGAGGCTTGCTCTAAGTGACATAACCAGTATTAATGCATTAGTCCTCCCACAGGGCTTTACCCTGAGTGCTGTGGAAATGAAGCTTCACTCCTCTCTCTGCACTCAGGCTGACCAGGTGTCCCACAGTGTGCCCCACAGCAGGGATCTCTCCAGAAACCCACCAGAGATTTGCTTCCCCCTGCCTTCCCCTCAGTCCATCACCTGTGACAGCAGCTCCCAGTCTCTGCACTACAGAGAACGTGGGATGGGATCAAAACAGACACTTCCCAGTGTCTGGGAAGCTGCTGGTACCACAGTGGACAACCCAGGGCATTCTCTGAGTGGCTCCATGTGCTGCAGCTGCTTTGGTGGGTGGGGAGAGTCCCCATCCACGGGCTCAATGATGCTTCTCTCTAACAGTCTCCATGCTCAGGACAGAAGTATTTCTACCTGATATTGTCAGACTCAGACAGGGTCTGATGCTGCCCCTACTGCCAGCACATTTTTTGGTGACCAAGCAGAAATTCTGGGAGCTCTCTGCGCCTTTTGGGGTAAAGGCCTGGTACTCAGCAGACACAGACTAGTTATACCAGCTACACTTTGCTTGCTTGCTTTTTTTTACTTCCTAAATCCAACTGGGATACTTCTCACAAATCCCAATCTTGCTTTGTATCTACTGAACTTTGAAAAGGGATTTGCACTGGAAAAGAAACAAAAGGCATTCCCCCGCTAAGTTTGAGGCTGTTCACGCAGCAGTCAAAGTAAGGTTTATCAAGCTGTTCATTTAACCATCATTAAGCACAGGATATTAAGCACAGAAATGCCACCTCACTATTCACAGAAGCTGCTGTCATTAGATAAGCTTCTCTCCAAGTGCAGCATGGCAAAGAGATTTCTTTTCAAAGGTGGGATTGAGGCCAGAGTCCCCAGTAAATCGAATTTTTGGGCTGATAAATCATAACAGGCTGCAAAAGAAAACTGAAGCAGGCTTTTAAAGCCCAAGTCCTGAGCTCATGCAGTCCCTAAATAGCTTAACAATAAGTCATTTTAGGCTATCTGGCTTCATTTCCTGGTGATGGAAGTGAGATTGGAAGGGGAAGAACAGCATATTCTTTTACTGGGCACGGACACTCAATGCTATATTTCTCTCAGAGTGCAGCTACACCATTTAACTCAACTCAAAATTGCACAGTGAGTTGCAGCGCCAAGTCCTGCTCCAGAGCAGGAGACTGCCAAGTAAAATACAGTGAAAGAGTCAGCATTCCTTTGTAAATGGATGTACTTGGTATGTGGAGGACTGAGCAGCCATGTGACTGTTAGTGCTGAGCAAAGTCTGGCATTGTGGATGAAAATATTGTTTGCATTTCAATTTGCCCTTTCTAAATGTAGTAGTATTTCTAGCAATGTTCGTTTTGATGTGCAGCACTACTTCACTCAACAAGAGATTTGCAAAAGCAGGAATGAGAAAGCAGAACATTACTTTAAATGACACTAGAAAATCAAAATCTGTGTCTGCAAGGATAATTGGGCAGAGGTATTCAGGGAGCCTCTCACAAGGAGATGAACGGGGCCAGAGCCCAGTGCATCTTGTTATGACAATAATGCCTCCCAGCTTTTCCAGACATCCTGCAAGAGCCAGGCATACCAGGATAAAGCCACCAGACTGCCTGGCCATGAGAACCATGATACCTGCTGCCTCAGGGATGCCACTGCAACCCATCACAGCTCCCCTCAGCCAGCTGGGCGTGCACCCACACACCACTCACACAACAGCACCACCAGCTCTACAGAACAGCTGGGGCAGAGCCAGGCTCATTACCTTGTATATACACTTGTGTAAGTCGCTAAGAACTCCCTCCTCCTCCTCCTCCTCGTCCTCCTTCGTGGTCTCCTTTTCCTGAGCAAAGAGCCGCCGCCTGCCCGTCTTCAGCGGGACATCGACCTCTTTTAACTTGTTGCGGAAGCCATTTTTGTGAACCACGCCATTGATGAGTCCATTTTTGGGCTCAAACCGGGGCAAGGAATGGAACTTGTAGGCATTCTCTGAATGTCCCTCCAAAGGTCCTTTCCTCTTCTCCAGGATTTCCTTTTCCAGCAAGACCTCCTTCTCCAGTTTCTTGTGCTCCTCAGGGGAGAGGGAGTCATAGGAGAGCAAGTACTGGCAGTAGGCTTCTTGTAGCTTGGCCAGCCTGTCCTGTGCAGTTTTGGGGATGCGCAGCATGTCTGCCAGCTTGTTCCATTTCTTGAGGTCAGTCACTTGCTGCATCCCCCCCATCTCGTTGATCAGCTGGACGAAGCAGGCCAGGTCGAGCTCGCA
>NW_005054325.1:5520717-5521561 GCF_000277835.1 Geospiza fortis | reverse complement strand
AGAGAAACACAGGAGTAGATTAGGATTAGATTAGCTGTGGGCAGTTCATGCCAAATGTGCCACCAGGCTGGGCACACAGGGGACGTGAGAGCTCCAGGCACCTGGGCACCAGAGCAGGATTGTCCCTCTCTTGTATGCCTCCTGTTAAAGAGAATCACACACCACTGTTTTGCCAGCTTAATTTATTCACAGGCTGTATTCTGCTACTTGCAGCAGCCTTCCCTGTGATTCTGTTTGCTCTCCTCCTTGAGTTTCATGCTCTTCTTTTCTCAGAGCACCTCAAGATATCTCCTTGACATGCATCTGTGCCCTGGTCATTACCCAGTGGCTGGGCAGATGAGGGCTGCCCATCTCTGTAAAAGCCCACACACCCTCACCCACCACCAGTCCCACATCTGGTTCATACCAGGAATAAACAAAACCAGTGTCAAGCTGGGGTACTGACCATCAGAAAGACAAATACCTATCCTTTCTGGAGGTGAAATAACAATTATCTAATATCTGCACAACACCTTGAATGAAGTTAGTATTTAAAAGGAGCACATTACTAATTTCACTACAGGTAATAAAATCCATATAAAACACAAAGGGAGGCAAGGGGTTGTTTGGAGTTGGAGCCTGCAACTGCATAAAAAGTTCCAGACACATTATTCTTCCAGTCTGAGGCCATCCATATTTTTTACTCCATTCTGGTTATGTATGTTTTAAGATGACTAGCACGTTTCACACTCCAGTCAAAAAAAAAAAAAACACAAACTTCAGCATAAAAAGCAGCCAAATGGATGAGGAACAATAAAAGAAACATCATAAATACTCTGAAAGCACAGAAATAAATCATCAGTGG
>NW_005054325.1:5513033-5520707 GCF_000277835.1 Geospiza fortis | reverse complement strand
GCCCAAAGACCACCTACAATTCAACAGGGTGCTGTTCAAGGGAAAAAGAGAATTAATACAAAACCACCATCAACATCTCTGCCGCCACACTGTCTCCCCTCTGCCTTTGAGAAAAGTAAAGAATCATCATGCCATAGCCACTCCAGAGCACTCAGAAATGCTACTGCAACAGAGAAGGGCAAGAAGCAATATTATTGTAAATATTTACAGTAGGATGCACAGTTACATCATCTTAACTCATATCATCTTGCCATATTGCTTTTTTCAAACTACCCTGTGCTGCATTTCTACTGCCCACACAGCACAAGGCAAAGGTGTCTGGCTGCAGACAAAACCAAGCATAAGGCTTTGAGTAGAATCTAAGGGTGGAGGCAGGACCACGAGGTAGCAAATTTATCCTATTTAGTACATTTGGGAATAGGGTGGGGGAGGTTTTAAGCAAGTCTTGAAGCTGAGAAAAAGTAAATACCATGGGAAGAAAAAACAAAATGAGTTTGAAAAGTTTTCTTTCTTTCCTCTTTAATCTTCCATACATAACATAATATAAACATAACTTTCAAGATGGCTTCTGTTACTTTTTTGGTCAGTGGTTTCTACATGCAAGCCACAAATAAGCTGAAGGTGGAACTCAAGATATGGCTTTCCATGCCAACAGATTCAGCAATCTACATAAAGTTGGGTAACATACTCCCAAACTTGGAAAGAAGTGTGGCCCAAATTTACCACTATATGTTTTCTCCAGCACACACTCAGTTTAAGGTCCTAGTTTCAGCACTGTTGAAAATTCAATTTTCTCCTGCATCATGGAATGATCACTCATAATCACTCTGCAATATTAGAGCTCGAGTAGCACTTCATTCAACCAGAGCCTACAGCTAAGGTTTGCAAAATGCTCTCAATTATAATTCCATTTCACACAGTCATAAGTTTTGGAAGCATTTATATCTCAGACTGATGTTTTCCAGGATTGACCTAAGCTTGCTGCTTAAACTTTCCTTGAAAGAATAAAAAAAAAAAAAAAAAAAAAAAAAGGAAAAATGACAAAAAAGGAGTTCTTTAAAAGCACCTATAGCAAAATGACTTAAATAGGAGATCTGGCACATTGTGCAGTAGCAGTGTTTAACTTTTTTTTTTTCTAATTGCCTTAATTTCCCTAAGTTAGGAATACTTTTAAATTGCTTAGTGAGCAAGCTCATTTTAAAAAAGAAAATTTTAAATCTTCAGGTATGCATTTAATACCAAAAGCTGGCACTACACAAGCCATTGGCAAAAGTCCCACTTACTTCAATGGAAATGTGATTTGGCCTGGAGAGAAGGGCTATCTATGCATGTCTACTTAAATAAGCGTGCATTTATCACCACAGGTTATTTTATATGTTTCCTGACAAAACCAACAGATTTTTCCTCTTTGTGCACTGATGATCTCCAGCTTATTTTCTCCATTTTGTTTTTGATTTTAAACACAAAATAGGTAGGAAATTAACTGCAGAAAGGATACATAGGATGCAAATTTGTAAGAGACCACTGTTTGCTCTGGTTATATGGCACCCAGCAGAATAGAATCCTTGACTATTCATTAGGCTCTTAGGTGCTTAAATAATACAAATAATTAACAGTAATGCCATCTTAATGCCGAGTTAAGGTATTTCATTAAAAAGTTAACATTGTTCCAGGAGCGTTAATCGAGCTGTCTTGCACATATTCTTCTCTCTCTTGCCAATGTAAATGTAATTCATTATTCTTTTCCATTAGCATACAACCATTGCATACATTAGGCATACAAAATGTTCATTTATTGCTGCTTGAGTGATTTTAATTTTCAGATTTCCTTGAATGTTTTTGCACGGCTACTGCAATATAGTGCTAAACTATCATTCCTCCTTCTTGAAACTTTGTTATTTCTCTGCTGTGCCCTGCATTGGCTCACCATAAAGTCTGCAATCATTTTGTGTGCTTTTATGCATTTTCCCTCACTTACCATATGTGATATAAAACAAAGTTTAAGAAGGAGGAGGCGGGGGAAGGAAGTGTTGTGAATCGTTTAAACAGAAAAGCGTCTCCTTTAATCCAACCAGCGCCAAAAGCTGCCTCGGGTCGGATAATGCCTCAAAAGCAAAACTCTAGCCTTGAGTTGCAACATGAAGGTTGTGTGAGCTTGTGACTCAAAACACCTCAAAAACAAAGGAAAGAACTTACAAAAATTAAAAACATGGGTTTCTTACTATGTGGTGCCTGCAAAGGCAGTAGAGATGGAGGTAGCTCATCCAATAGTTCATTTGTATGCTGCTGTTGTCATGTTTTAACAAACTATTGTCACATTTTTGTCACGTGCCATATCTGACAGCAGACCATAAACCAAGAATTCTGTTAAATAAGTGATTCTCACTCAGGCATTAGCCCTGGCAGACACCTGCTGGGAGAAATAATGAAACCTCCATTTTGCAATCAACTACATTTTACTGCCTATTCTTGACACTTAATGGTTGTTAAATGTCAGCAGGTCACTGCGAATTTGTGATTTTAAGTGTCTGAGTACCCAAACACAAGTCAGTTCTGAGATATTTTCTTTCACCTTTGGTTAAATGTTTTTAAAGGAAGAGGCGGGGAGAAAAATGCATTAAAGCCTGGCAGCATTACAACCTGTTAGGAAAACATCTTTGGAAAGGTCCAAAAAATATTCTGAAATAACTTTTAAAACAAGGCTATCAATATACATAGTCATACAACGCACATAAATAAAGAGCAGAGAAAGAAGAAGATTCTGAAATCTGAAGACCAAAGTCCCACAGAGCGATTTCTTTTTCCCCTGGAAAATGGCAATATGAAGTCACCCTGGAAGCTCTCTGACAACCTACCTGCATCGTGCCTGGCCAATGGAAAAAGAGAGTTTCAGAGCTCTGCAGAGTTACCTGAGCAGGGGTACGGTTAAGCATAAAGACAAACAGAGCATAAAGTCTACACGGACACTTAGAAGCAGCAGCAAAAGGCCAAGGAATCACAGCCCTTACCTATGAGTGGGAGTTCATCCATGGTAATGCCCTGAGATTTGAGGTGCTTCTTGATACAGGCCAGCCGCTGCACGTTGGGTCCCCAGCGCCTGCCTAGCTTGTGTATGTGCTGAATCTGTGTCACAAACCGCATTTCATCGTTTAGCTTGCACTCAGGTCTCCAGTCTGGAGGAGGAATCACCCTGCACATCCCATACTTCTCTACCTGAGCTCGGACTGACTCAATGTATATCAGTGGGTCATGAAATTCCTTGGTGGAGGGCCTAAGGATGGGAATCTCCCCCAGCATCCCCCACCCAGACTTACTACTGCCCTTTTCGTGCTTTCCCATTGAGTCTTGTGGCTTGTGCAAGGACTCCGCTTGAGAGGTAGAACGATTTTCACAGGAGGCATTTTCAGTTTTGCCATGTGCTTGTTTCCCTGGCGTACTCTTTCCAGCAGTGGCTCTTTTCGGCCTATTTCTTTCCAAACTCTTCTCTGGCACTTCCTTTCTAAGGTGTCCATTGAGCAAAGGCTTTTCTACTGCTGCCTTTTTGCTGGCAGCTTCTGCCAAGTTGACAGCCCCTTTCATTCTCTTGGTGGGCGACTGTATTTTGTCCATGTGATTCGTCTCTTCCAGCCTCCTCTTCGAGTTGCGCAGCCCCTCCCTTAACTGTCTCCCCACCTCCTTAGTGCATGTCTTTTGGTTCAACTTGCCATTGACTTTTACACCATTAACAGCGGTATTGTTAGACTTGGATGCTCCAAGGGATAGCACCTGTTTGCGGGTTTTTGCATTGCTACTTTCTATTTTCCCTGAGATTGTGTGGTTGACAGGTGAACTGGGTTTGTGGTGATTTAGTTTGGTTTCCTTGACCAGTTCTTTCTTGGCTTTGGTGTATGTGACAGTTCCCTTTGTCACTGTTGCAGTGTACTTCACAGTTTTGGACGGTGAAGGTCTGACTTCTCTCATCTTTTTGGCACTGGCTGCATTTGCACTCGGAGATGACATTCGAGTGACCCCGTTGACTTTAGAAACCTGAATTGCCAGAAATGTTGTAGGAGGAGCAGAAGAAGGAAACACAAAACATAAAAGTAAATTAATAATGTGACCACTCAGCCCATCTCCCATTATCTGGACGACCATTTTCTGCAGTCCTGACTCCTGGCCCCATCATACAAGCTTCACATACTGGTTTGCACACAGGCAGGAGAGGGGACTAGGCATTTATAATAATAAAATTTAAAAATTGTTGGGTTTTTTTTAAATTTACCAGAAAGCCCCCAGTCTTGCTTTCACAGGGTACAAAGCCTCTGACATTAGGAGGTGCCTTGTTTGCACTACCCCTGTCCTTGTCTACCAGAAAGCTGTTATGGGATTAGGAACCACAGATAGTCTGATTTACAAACCAGTACCTTCATTACCTCTTTTTCTGGCCCTCAAGACAACCTCTCTCTCTCCCACCAAACTTCCTTTACATGCACATACATTTCACTACTTCTCAGCAGACAAAATAAGCAGCATATATTATCTACTCTAACTGGCATCTACACTTTTGCAAAAAACACATCGAGATTCAAATCAATTTACCTTCTATCCATGCATACATATAAAAAGAGATGTGGAACACATTATGCACCCAACCGATCAGCATGGCCATGAAGGATCCAGTCTGTCATACATATTAAATCTTGGGCAGTATGTTGTTGCTGAAGTTGATAATTTGAAATAAAAAAAATTGTATACAGTAGTCCAATGTAATTTTTTTTAAGTTTGGTATCTGGGCAATGTTGCTGACACATATTCTATTAAATCATATTGTGGCAATGGAGCTTAGAATTGCTGGACTCTGCTGCTTTCTGTTAGACATTTAAATCTAGTTATGAGACTAGAATTTGTATTTTAACTACAAGATGTCTTAAGGACCAAAAGCAATCCCCATCTACAAAGGGAATTGAGACAGCTCAGCACTGCCAAAGCTAAACTCTACTACTAAAAAACCGAAAATTTCAGCATTTACACAACTTTAAACATTGATTCCTTGCCTCCTTAAATGACTGTGAGCACAGAAAACACACCCAAAACCCAGAAGCATTGATAAAAGTACTCAAAGTGAAAGCATACGGTACAATCACCCCTTATCAGCACTCAGGTGTGTGAAACCACTTCCTGCAGAGTTGTAATACTTTCTCCTGTGGGATTTTGAAATCCTTGCCAAATCAGTAAGCATGGCAGCTTCCCTCAAATAAATGCAAGAACTGCACTCACTTATATAATAAGGATAATATCAAATAGGGATCAAGTAGAGGCTGAAAATACTGTGCTATGGTCTTGCATGCAGTGATTTGTGGAAGGGGAACTGGAACCTGAAGATTCTGCATACACACACATACACGTGTGTCTGTGAGTGTGTTCATGCATATTTCCTCCTCTGTACTGCAGAAACTGAAGCAGGAGTAATGATCTTTTAAAAACCATCCATATTCTTGTCTTTCCTGTGCTTGAGAGGCAGAAACACTTAAGGAAAATCCAGTTAACTGATGACATGAGGTTTTACCTTGAGCTTTTCAAAGATGTATGAGGTATCATCTGGAAAGTATACACTTGCAAACAGAAATGCATTTACCCATTTCCCTTGAAATTTAAGCAGTGCTCTGTATTTGAAATGCAGGCCCAGACTGAACTTTTACAGAACTTTTTCATGCTGCAGAACAAACATGGGCAGAGAGCTGCTGAGACACTGCCTCTCGCCTGCAGCAGTCACAACAAGCATTGAACATCCCTGGATTTATAAATAGCTAGGAACAATGATTACAGATTTTACCTAGACTAATAAAGAAGAATTGATTGAGAACTGGAAGGGGAAGGTAATCTGGGTGATCATATGATCTGGATGATCACAGTGATCGTGAAATGGGTTTTCATTTCTAAGATGTGACAACAGTAGAGAAAGGACAACAGACTTTAAAAAAGAAAAGAACAAAAAGCCCCCAGAAATAAAAGAAAAGAAAAATCCACCTGAAAAAAAATCTAAACCAAAGCAATTCCCACTTAGAGGAAAGGTAAAAAGCACAGGCCATTATGGCTGTTCACAAAGTTCTCTAACAACTGGAAAATTAGAAAATTATCACAGTAGAAAGTGGTAACACAATTACGTGACTAAGGGCAACTATATAGAAAAAGAAAAAACACATATTAAAATCAGAAAGGCCAAGGAGCTAAAGAAACTTCAGTTAGCAGGAAACTAAAACAGAAAACAATATATAAATGCCTTAAAAATACAAGATAACAAACAATGGAGGAGATAAAGCACCACACAAGGAAGGAAAACAAATAGCCTGACTAAAGTGTTCCTGCTTCTTTTGCATTAACCTTCACCAGAGGTGCCACTGACTGAATATTTATCAGGTACAGAACATAATCCATTTCAGGCTAGGATGGCAACTCCAGTAAGGTGGAAGATACATGAATGACATAGGGCATGGCTCCTGGAAATAAGCTGGGCTAGACAGAGAGTCTACCTAATTTCCAATCTTAAAATAATTTTGGAACAAATCATCAAACAGGTAATCTGCAAACACACAAATGATTACAAATTAATGCTAAAAACAAAACAACAAAATCTACCCATTTTTTTCCAAAATAGCAAATCTATCAGATTTAATCATCTTCCAACAGACACCTGGCTGAGGTAAAGAAGCATCTCTTTATGCAGCACGATTTCCGTCACTGTCCCTTGGAACATTCCATCAAACTCCTGAGACACATCCCAGACATAATTACTCTAAAGTGACATCATGAGGCACTAAATAAAGTCATCCTCAATAAAAGTTTTCACTGCTAACAGTTTACTGTTGTCCTAGGAGGGCCCTTCACGTGTCTTTTTGCAGGGACTTGTTTTTGCCTTGGTTCTACCAAGTATTTTCATTATTGCAAAATAGTGAAACACACCTGGAAGGAAGAGGCTGTAATCACTCACAGGACAAGATCAAAATCTTGAAGAACCTATTTCAGAACATTTCTACAGTAAGAGGAAGTGCTATATTTAGGAGGCACAAATCATATACATGTAGGGGAAGAATAACATTTGGGGACTGCAGTGAGCTGCAAAATGCAATGGCAATACAAAGCACACAGATCACTTTCTGAGACCTATTATTAAGGATGTTGAAAGCAAAGGGTAGGAGCACAGGCTTTTCCTAAAGAGAGCTGGACCCAGCAGTGGGGCCACACTGTGGGGAAAAATTTAGATAGAGGAGCAAGTCTAAAAGAACACAAAGTGCTCAAGTATTTGGAAAATAAGATTGTTGCTGAGAAGCCGAGAGCTGGTCTTACTCTGAAAGAGATCACTATGGGACAACTCTGTAACAGTCTTCTGATGCAGAAGGAGCTCCTCTGAAAAGACAGTAAATGCTCTATGTTCCCTGGGAAAAGCAGGAGGAAAAAAATCTCATTAAATGTCTACAATGATCTGAGGCACAACTAGGAAAACTTGCTCATTAGTAGAAAAGGAAAACGCTGGAAGAAGCTGTCAATGGACATTGTGGAATCTCCTCTACAAGAGGTTTTCAGGTTTCAGGAGGCTATAGCTGTATTACTGTGCTGTCAGGTATAATCAAGACAAAACCTCAGTGTTAGCAGTCAGGCTGCATGGAGGCATCTTGTCATTCCAGCCTGCTGATGATT
>NW_005054325.1:5509588-5512986 GCF_000277835.1 Geospiza fortis | reverse complement strand
GATTGTGACACAGGGGATGAGAACAGGACACAGTAAAGTGCTCATGGAAAAAGGCAAATACCCTCACAGCTTCTATTCAAAGCAAAACATGTCATGAGCACCATCAGCTTTAAAACAGAACCTCCAATCTTAGAGGGTAGGCACAGTATTTTGAATTTTTATTCAAACTTATCATGGAGTCCATACATTAACCCAGCACTGCCAAATCCACCACTAAATCATGTCCATAAGTGCCACACCAAGTCCCTTAAATACCTCCAGAGATGGTGACTCAATCACTTGCCTGGACAGGCTGTTCTAACACCTGGCCTCCCATTTTCAGCGAAGAAAATTATCCTAATACCCAGTCTACAGCTACCCTGGTGCAACTTGAGGCCATTTTCTCTGGTCCTATTTCTTGTCATCAAGAGGAAGAGGCTGATCCCACCTAGCTACAAGCCTCCTTTCAGGCAGTTGTAGAACACGATAAAGCGACACCTGAACCCCATTTTCTCCAGGTTCAACAGCCCCAGCTCCCTCAGCTGTTCCTCAGCAGGCTGGTGCTCCAGACCCTTCCCCAGCTCCATTTCCATTCTCTGGACACACTCCAGCCCCTCAATGTCTTCATTGTGGTGAGGGAACCAAAACTGAACACAGCACTCAAGGTGTGGCCTCACCAGTGCTGAGTACAGGGGGACAATCACTGCCCTGCTCCTGCTAGCCACTCTATACACACACAGGTATCATCCTGGCTGGTACAGGCCACGATGCTCTTGTTGGCTTTTTGGCCACCTGGGCACTGCTGGCTGTTGTTAAGCCACTGGCAACTAGTCTTTTTCTGCTGGGCAGCTTTCCTGCCTCTCTAGGTCCCTCTGCAGAGCCTTTCTACCCTCAGCAGATAAATGCTCCTGCTGGTGTTGTGTGTGAAGTGACTGAGGTATCCTCAATCCCCTTGCCCAGGTCATGGATGAAGATGTTAAACAGGACTGGCCCCAGCACTCAGCCCTGGGGAACACCACGGGTGACCAGCTGCCAATGGCGTCTAACTCCATTCACCAGCACTCTCTGGGCCCAGCCATCCAGACAGTTTTTAACCTAGCAAAGAGTGCACCCGTCTAAGCCTTGACCAGCCTGTTTCTCCAGGAGAATTGTCTGGGAGGTGGTGTCAAAAGCTTTACTGAAGTCCAGGGGACAACATCCACAGCCTTTCATTCATCAACTAGGTGTGTCACCTAGTAAGAATAAAGTGACTGATATTAGCTGTACATGATCCAAAGTCTTGAGCCAAAAGGTGAAAGTAAGGATATGAATAATCTCATCTTTGCTTTCCAGCTATGTTCCTAGCTTTGCAGACATCTTCAGACCACTCTATTCTCTTCTTCACTGAACACTTGCCCCGCAGTAAAACATGGTATGATAGATTTCAAATTTTTCTTGTCTTTATGAAAAAAAAAACAAAAACAAAAACCAAAACGGGACCAGCACTGTCTTGCAGCAGTTGCTTTGTTATATTTGAACTGGTCTATGTACACACCTCTGCATAGCACTTAGGATTCAGCCTCCAAAACCATACACAAAAAATAAGCAACCTGCTAGACAGCAACCACAGTGATAAGAGCAACATTAGCAACACCGAGAACAGTTTTGGTACCAAACAAATCCAAGTTATGCAACTGATCTTGAATTCATTCATAAAAATCGTTCTGTGCTTATGAGTTGTGCAGAGGTAAATTACCATATTAGGCCAAGAGAGGGCCCCATTGAACTACATTTCCTTTCCTCACAACCCTTTAAAGTAGGAAGACTTTGAAAGATGGCAAAGGAGAAAGCAAAAGAGACAAGGAACCTGTGACAAGTGCAAGGGCACACCAGAAGAAGAAGACATCAAAACAGAAAATGAGAGGGGAAAAAAAGAAAATCTCTGGCAATTTCTAGTGTTCTACCTTTACTTTCTGTAAGACTTGACAAAACAAAAACACACAAAAATAAACCGTGCAAATGCAGTGATCAAGGAGCAAAAATATAGTGGAAGAAGGAAGAACATGTGGCTGGCACCCTGGGAGAAAAATCTCCTTTTGGAAAATACTGAAAAAGTCAAAGACTCAGGACAACAGAGAGAAATTTAGCAATGTTCCATAACTGGTAAGTCTAGGGTTGTGTACAAAACTAAGGCTTTCTGTCAGGCAAAACATATAATCCACCTTTAATTAGCTAGAGTCATATTTTCATTAAAATTTGTAAGAAAGTACTTATGCTACTGTTGGTTGCAGAAAAAATTTAGGTGTCTAATCATTTCCTAGGGAAAAAAAAAAAAAGAAAACCCACATCATCTTGACTTAAATCTCCCTTATTTTCTGAAGCCTGGGGACCACCCTTGCTGATGTGTCCATGTGGTGTGACTGCTGCTTGTACGGCATCGCTTTAAATTTTTCTCCATTGTGTGTCACACAATCAAAAACAGTTAATACTCTACAAAGCAAAACCACTTGGCAGAAGTGGCAGCAGCTGACTTTCACAAAAGTTTTAGCCAACCAATCTCTGACGATACAGTTTTAAAGCATTTCACATAAGTGTTCCAGTAGGTTAAAAGAATTAAGAACTGCATTCTTACGTTTTGGGAACTTGTTCAAAACCATGAGCTCATGATAGAGCATGTCACAGCAAGGACCATAAGATACTGGTAATCACAAAAAAGAAATTCAAAAGGATGCAAAAGAAGGCAGACATTCACACTGATGCTTAGATAAGGGCAACTTGCCATGGTGGAATAAAGAATTGAAGTTTTAGAGAGGTACATACACACTGTGAATAGCCTTCAGATCTCAAATCTGATTTAGAAGGTAATAAAAATTCGGTGGAGGCATTTCAGGTGAACTTAAACCACCACTGAAACACACAGCATTAAAGATTTCTTCAGCAAGAGCATCACTACTTTTCTTTTTGCCATTTTTAATTTCCAAGCCTGCTACTCAGAGATGCAATTTAAAGGCCTTGACAATCCTCTACAAGATGGCAATTCCAGCTCCACTGAAGACCAGGTCAGCCTACTTAGAAGAAAAATCTTTAGGTGTCAGCAAGTAAAGACTGTCTCTGATCAGTCCACTGAAAATTCATCACTGCAAAACAACCAACCCACCAAAAGAAAAAAAAAAAACCAGAACAAACCAAACAAAAAACACAACAACAACAACAAAACTAAAAATAAAGCAAAAACCCACCAAAAAACCCCAAACAAACCAACAAAAAAAACCCATCCACCAGCAACCCAATCAACATCCCCTGCTCCCCCCTCAAACCCCCAAAAGGCTGAAGTGCAGCAAGCTTTCTGTACTTCACTACCCTGGTGCAGGTACTCTGCTAACCCAGCCCCAGCCTGAATAAGGACAGTCACAAGCACTGGAAGACTGGTCTGCTGCTAA
>NW_005054325.1:5476686-5509556 GCF_000277835.1 Geospiza fortis | reverse complement strand
CTAACTTTCAACCATGTAACATGGAACTCTAAAAACATCTCGCAGCAGGTACCTTCATTGTGAAGGAGGCAGTATTTTGGAACATCTTGTTTATACGTCAGACAAAACTTTTTTCCCAGGCTCTGAGGTTTGTGCTGCCCATGTGCAAACCAAGACACCTGAGTGTAATGTCAGGTTCTCCACAGCACCAGTGAGATAAGCCACACAGATCAGCTGCTTCTTCCATGTGCTGCCAGCCTTGGCAGTGTCAGCACAGAGTGCCAGTCAGAAAGCACTGGCCATAAGCAGCAATGTGAACTTTACGCTTTCATATCAACATACCAGATAATAAAAAGGGTTGTAAAGCACGCTTTATATGGACTTCCCATGTATCAATTTTTCTTTTTCCTTTTTTTTTTAAATCACTGGGAATTAACTCCCTGCTGCTCCAGAGGATGCTTTTAAGGATTGCCACATTTGATCTACACCAAGCAGTGAAAAAAGGAGCTGAGAACCTTAAAAGCCTTTTTTTCCCATGTGTCCACAGCAGAGAACAACTTATTACCTGTTTCCTTAAGTCCTGAGCCGATCTGTGAAGAGTATGGTGGTTGTTAGCCGTGAGCCCTTTCGTAGAGGAGCCAGTGTTTGTAGTAGCGTGGTGATTAGCAGCAGCCTGGTCTTTTCGACTCTCAGCCTTATGTTCGCTGTTCCTCTCCTTCCCTGGGGTGGCCTCTTTGCTTTTGTGTTTCTGAGCAGGTTCTTTCTCCTTCGATGATTTGCTGGACCCATTGAAAACTGAGAAGAGAGAAAATCAGGTTATTAATGGGGAAAAAAAAGAAAAGAAAAAGTATGCAAGACCAAACACTTCATTCAAAACATCACAATTTTCTGTGCTCACAGTGTTGGATATTTAGTGAATGCCTTTGTATATCTAAAGTTAAATCAATATAGAAATAGCACTATTTTGCATGTTTCTTTAGATGAACAGATTTACTGCAGTATTTCCTCTGCTTGTTAGCACACATTATCTTGAATATCCAAATTAAAACATACAAGGTATATTACTGTTTTGACTGACCTAGATTTAGAATTATGAGTTTGATTTTTACTTATGACAGTTTTAATTATATTTTTTTGCTCTTGCAGTGAGGGAATTCTAAACATAACCTAAACAGAAAAAAAGGCTTATTTTTATACCAATGTAGAAGAAAGGAGACGTTCCATGAAAAAGCATGTTTTGTTTTCATCAGTACCCGAACTGCTGAATCAAACTGACAGCAGTTTGCCTATAGCAGACAAGCTGCAAATAGAAAAAGGTACTTCTGCAAAGAAAGGAAAATACTAAAACCATTTTGGAACACGTGACATGACGTAACACTGGGACCTATGCTGAGCTCCATAACCTTATAATGAAGGGATAAGAAAGTGTGGAACAGACCCCCTTTTTTTGTACAATAAATATTACGTGAATGTATACAAACAAGTTTTGTTCCGTCTCTCTGCTGAATTTATTTAAGAAGAGTCACTGCTCTTCTGTTGTCAGGGAACATGGAAAGCTGAAGCTAAAACAAACAAAAAAATCACATCACATTTCTCTATTTGTTAATCAAAAATGCACTAAATTCATCTCAGTGATGCACCCTCTTCAGTGCAGCACTTGACAGAGGTCCCCAAGACTTGTGACCCAACATCCAAAATGGCAAACGCCCTCATGCCTCTTATTCTTGATTTCTAACCCTGTCTTTCTTTGACATGGTTTAGGAAAGGATGCAAATAAGAAACTTCATAAATACTTAATAGCACAACTATGTGAACATTTTATTTATTACACACAACATACACCATCTGTTTGGGAATAGTAACTAAATGCACAAAGTTACTGTTTTCTTGTGAAATGAAAGCCTTCTTTTGTCACTAAAGGTGATATTCCTACAACACACACCTTATCTAAGTTGTAAAGTTTAGCTATCTCTACAGATGTAGAGTATTAACAATAAGACCAGCAGTAAGAATAGTAATAAAAACCACAATCCTGCTGGACAGAAGAGGGGCAGCTAAGCTGCTTTTGAGCCCACCCTACCTCCAAACCTTCCCAAGCAGCTATCCGGCTTCCCGCAGCCAGAACCCCAGCAAACTATTGACAAATTTAATTTTCAGGTCACTTATCATATTTTCAGTTCCCTTATCATATTCAGTCAGATAAGTGTTGAAGTAGATTATTTAAAAAAGAAAAATCTGCAATTGCTTTTCCTCCTCTCTTCCTTCCCGCTTGCATAAATGGAGTAAGAATGAGAGAAAAGCTGTCAGCAGTGGAGTCACCATAAATTTCTCCATGGTTCTGTCACTCCTGAGCTCAGGAGCAACTGGTGCTGCCCCAGCCAGCCAAGGATTTCTCAGTGATTTCTGCAAAAATCACGTAACCCTTTGTGTCTCATTTCCAGTGATGGAACTGATAATAATTGCCAACCCCTCTCGGGAAGGTCATGACAATACATTCATCCTCCTTTGGAAGGAATTCTCACATCAGATGGAAGGCACTACAGATGCACAAAGCATGACTATTTATTTTTAATAAGACATAGCACAAACAACCAATGGCAGCTTTGTTAATATGTATTTTATCATTTAGAGTGATACCTTCCTTTGAAGGGAACAAATCGTATATACTGATCTGCTCCTAAAGAAACATTCCAGTCAGAGAGATTAATTTACTGTAATCAGTTGCCACTTTAAAAATCTAAGATTACTAAAACAGAAAACACAGCCAAAAAGCCAAATTGTGCACTTCTTGGGTTCACAAAAAAAAGAAGCAAACATGAGACAAGGTATATTTTATATGCAACAGCTCATTAAATTTAAGTGTCGTGGGAACCCTGCCAGTTTTACCCTCTGAGTAATTATCTTTTGTCTTAATTTGTAAGATTCTTGAAAGGGGGAAGAGAAATACAGGAGGAAAAAATGTTCAATCTCACAGGAAAAGCTTAAAAAGCTAGTGTCTGAAAACACAACAAAGGGAGATGTAGATGCAAAAGAGTTTTTGCCACACTGTCTTCCAGTTAAACAGTAGATGTATCAGTTTTTACAAAAATCAGTATTTGTTTTTTGCAACACCTATATTGCTGTTATATCCAGCTACTTTATATTCAGCTACAAAACCTTTCCGCAGTAGTAAGTTCTGAAAAATTCACAAACACACGCATCATTCACAAACATGCACATCATGTGAGCAACTACCTAAATGCTAACTTGATTAATTACAAAATGCTATTGCAAGCCAGGCATTATGGGGTGGAAAAAATCCCCGAGACTATGATTTTCCTCCCACCTCACTAAAAATATTGAAGCAAGGTACTTACACTATAAATTTATTTAGTACAATACATAATTAAACTCTGGTCCCAACAGCTAGTATGACAGCCAAGAGAAAAAATGTATCACTAAAAAAAGACTAACCCCCCCCCCCCCCCAAAAAATCTTGTTGTTGAAGTGTAACTGATAATAAGCCAGCAACACCCACTTCTCAAAGGAGAGAAAACAGTAACCCCCAAAACCTCTGCAATAACTATTACTGAGACCAAATTTGATCAAACAGTGAAATTATTACTAATTCCTTTGCGCCTTCTAATGCAGCAAATGGCACTCTCCTTCATGTCTGCCAACTCCTAAATATTTCTGATGCACTCAGAAAATCAGGAAAGGTGTATGCTGTGCTTTATGAACCCCTGAGAGGTGTGTTCCAGGAAAATCTCCCATGTTAGAAATAAGTCTGACATGCCAATATCCAATGTTCTGTTCCCATTCCCTTTAGTTCCTTGCTAAAGAGCAGTCAATAAAGGTTTCACCCTTGAAGCAATAATTTCACTAAAAGAGAGAAAGACAAAAAACCAAGTCCAACCTACACTAGTGGTGAAACTTGCATTCCTGAAGCAGAAATGATGTGTAGTCTTGAATTACGATTATTTTATATATATTTTATATTTTATATATGTATTTTATATACAGCTACCTTATTCTGTATTTCCAGAACAGCTTTTAGTTAAAGGTAAGAAGAACTACTAACAAGTAATTAAGAGTGTAAGTAAATTATTAGTGTTCAGACACTCCAGATAGAATAAATGGGTATCATTATGCTTGTATCCATTTGAATCTTATTCTCAAAATGCTGCGTCCTCCAAAGCTATTATTATTATTAAACTGAAACAATAAGAGTCCCACAGTGAAATACTTGTGGGTCTTTTGGTTAGCACGGATGATCAAATGCAAAGAAACTGAACCACTACATTCAAAACTCACAAGCACTGGGGGTTTTAAAACCACTGATATAATTTATGGCAGCAGAGCAAAACCTTATGGCAGGCATGATCCCCACAGATGCATCACAGTGCTCCCTGCATCAGGGGAACTAGACCCCGGGCACCAATATTCACCCAGGATCCCATACTGGGACTTTGGGTATCTCATTTGAAACTGTGATAAAAAATCCCTACACAAACCAATGCAAACTGTGCAAATTGTGCCTCTATTAGGTGCAGCTATAATAATGTCTAAAAAAATTTTTGATCAAGTAAAGCCACAGATGTGCTCAATTACTACAGATTAACTAAGCATTTACTACAGGAATTGACACTGTAGTGGGCGATAAACATAATGTGTTTTCAGCAATTTTCGGAAGTATTCCTACAAATTAATTTGCACACAAACACTTCACAGGATCCAGCCAGCCAGCCATTCAGAAGCTAATTTATAATATGCACAATAATCAGGCTTTCACTGTGGAGGCAGCAGAATTACTGGATTGGGTTCAGTCAGCTATTGACTCCGTGGACAAAGCTTTGTTTCCCAAGCTCTCCTGGAGGTTATTCCTGCACCTGATATGCTTTATACTTGAGATAACTGGGGAGGTTTAATATGGACTGCAGAGTACAGAACCCTTTTGCTGTGTGCCAGTGGCTGGGAGATGAAGGCATGGACCATACACATTCAGATGTGCTGCATGTTGCAGAGCTTGCACTGCATAAAGCAAGTGATTGCACACTCATAAAACCATCCAGAAAACAGAGGGGAGATAGAAGTGAAAGGGAGAAGTTTTGTTTTTAGAAGGAGAAAAGGGAGCCTTGCCAATATTGTGAACCCGAGCCAGCTATTCCAGTGCAAGCCTCATGTTGTTACATACATCATGTTTGGGAAGAGATGTAGTATTAATCAACTTTTTGGCATGGAGTATCCGTTACTGTACAAAAACATTCTTGCTCTGGCTTTAATTCAGTTCTAAGTCACTGTGAAAACATTTACGTGGCTCTCAAACTGTGTTAAAGGACCCAGGCAATAATTCTTTTCCCCTCCCAGAGGAACTAAAACAACCTTACACTTCCACAAAACACAGTATTTTAATACTGCCAATTGTTTTCCTTAAATGTTGGATATGTTCTGACTTCCATAAATCATTTCCAGGGATAGAAGCTGTCTTCTGGAGCCCCCTAACACACTCTGCCTACTCAGGGTCAGGAGCAAAGGTGTACTTCAGAAGAAAAGGCTAGCAACACATCATATGAAAACATGTGGTATTGCTGTTTCTGCACTTCCCAAACCCTAATGCAACACCACTCAATTTCTCAGTGGACAACACCGCATGAAAATTTCCATAGCTGCATGCTAGCAGGAGTCAAACAGGAGAGCCATGGCAGAGGGGTAACACTGAATTTGTTTTTTGACACCATCAACAACACAGCTCAAGCCCTGCACGCACAGGAATATATTGGGCCACCAGGAGAAGCATTATTGGTATGAGACACCGCACCACCGCTTGCAAAAATTCAATACGAAGTGTCTCGTCTCAGCACAAATTCATTACTCTCACCTAACCATTATGACACAAACAACATCAAAAGGGTCACTCACTAAGCAGCAAGTCCATACAAGAAGTGTCTGTCTGTTATCATGAGTCTCACACCAGGATAACAATTCAATTTTTTTTTTTTTTGACCAACTTCCAGCTCCCCTATTCTTCTCCACAGGTCATACATCTTGCTACTGAAAATCCGCAAATCCCCAAATGTGTTGTGCCTGATTTGCATATTTAAGTATGCAAATTACTGCAAACCGGGTAATTTTCGTGTTACATATTTTTGCAGAAAAATTAAATGTGCAAAAATGTTTATTGCAACAATTACTGGTTCCATGGTCTTTCAACAAAAGGCTGTAAATCATCAAAATAATTGCCTACCCATTAACTATTGCAGCACTCTGCCTGAAATTTTCTCATTCTTTAAAATATATTTTTCTTCTAAATGTTTACCTCTTCAGGATTAGTTTAACTAAAATTTATGTACAAGCCTAAGGCTCTGTCTCATGTACCCACCCACAAATACCAAATTTAGTTAAAACCAAAACTAAATAAAGAACTCCAACCATAAATCAGAATTTTCTCATAGCATGCTCAAACAGTAATGCATGTAAAAGATGTGCCATTCAAGCCTGAGATACACAAATGCTGCATTGGACTATACCCTGAAATAAGAAAAAAGCTGTCTACGATCTTTTCCTGCATCATCTTTGTACTACTACACATGTAAGGAAATTACTCTGCTAAATTATCCATTGCAAATTGAGAAGTGAAACGTTCTGTGTTTCTGGTAAGCAAGTAGGACAGCACTGAAGCAGAGTATAGTGTTTCTAGCAATGCTTCCTTACTATGCACTACTGCCAACTCTGTTTTGAAATTTGAGCCACAAGCGGAAAAAAAAAAAGAAGCATCTCTACAATTTTTTCCCCTGCTCATTTCAGGCAAAAGGCATACAGAGCAGTTTTTATCTCATCATGTTAACAAAACACAGCATGATCCAGCAACCATTTCTGAACCTGTAGGTTTTGCTGGCACACTGAAGCCGGGTTTACTCCCACTAAGGACACCAGACCCGCCCTTCATGAAGAAGTTTGGTTACAAAAAATGATGGTTAATTCTGTTTTCCTAAAAGTAAATTAGAATTTAATTGTCTGTCTCTGGCATCCAGAGACAACAGGACATTCCTAGATATGCTGGCCCAGATGTGCACTCCTCTCTGACCCTGAGCTGCTGTGATGGTGTGAGAGATATCCAATTCCCCAATCATTCTTCCTGAGAAAATTAGCCAACCATTATTAGAGGACCTGCAACCTGCTGCATGCAACATCTAAGTTGCTATACAGCTGTATCTGCGTATGCTGCTCCTCCTGAGGCACTTTTCCAGCCCACAAGCCCTTTCAAGTAGAGTAATGCCTATCCTCCTCTGCTCCTGAGATGGGACTGATAACCCAACAACTTCCCAGCTCCACGTTCCAGCTCTCTATCACAGCCTGCCCAGCAAGACACCTGGCCCTTGCAAACATTTTTCTTCAGGAGCCAGCAGAGAAAACCTTCCATTGTGCCACAGAATGAAATCAAACTAGAATTTATTTAGTTGCAAGGAATTCAAAGAATTAGGTTTAAAGGAACAAAGACCTAAGCCTACTCTCTTACCTACAACTTGGAATTTCCTCTGAGCAGCAGGGAGATGCAATTTACACCCAATATCTCCCTGGAAAGACTTGCACACTCCCTTTTACACACTCCCATGAATGCAGGGGATAAACACTTCTCCTGCCAAGCATTTCACTTTGCTCTTTTACAGCTGGATGTGTGTGCGGCACATCAGCAGCACTAGGAAAGGAGGGTGAAAAGGTAACAATCTGAGGCTTTAAATTTATCTGTGTAAGCAGTAAGGTTGGAAGGCAACAAGTCAGTTGAGCCAATTATTTAATCTTGTGCCGCAAGCTATGCCACGTGCTATACGTGCTTCCCATTCCCACTCAGGCACTCTAGATTGAGTTAGCTCTCCAAAAGGTGGCTCAACAGGCTCAGTTATAACAAATAGTTTGGTGTACAACCTTAATAATACCCCATAATGGCGTCAGAAGAGGATATTGACAAATGACTTCGCCCAGAAAAATTGTTGGCCCCTACTGAGCAGAAAGCAATCATTTGACACTGTCTAATGACATTAATCAAGCTCTGAACTTTTGTTGTTGTATGTCATAGCAAATGCTTAGCATTTTCAGGTCCAAAGTGCTTGAGTAGACATTGTATATTAAAAACAAAAGACTTTAATTCATTAAAAATAGACTCTCACGCTAGATTAAGTTCATTTGCTGCACCCGTCCCTGGTCTGCCGTTGTGTGTGGTCTCATTTAAAACAGACACACAGGAACCAGAACCTACTTCATTCACATGAAACAAAAATACTATTGGCTGTCAACCAACATAACAGACACTGAAGAATGGGAATACCCCTGGGTAAGGAAATTTTAATTAAAAAAAAAAAAAAAGAGAGAAGAAGAGAAAAAGAAATTACAGTGACGAAGGAGAAGCAGCTGCCTTCTCTGGGAATTCCTGTTTCTTCACCTTTGTCAAAACATCTCACATTGTCTCCTATGTATTTTATAAAGGTCTTTTGCAGCTCTATTAAAGCAGCAGCTTCATTTACACTCTCTCTGATCTATATTGATAAAGATTATGAAGCCATTATATGGCTCATTATGTTTGCCTTTACTTACCCCCAATTAAGATTTCAGGTGTCTCTGGTTTTGAGCTAATTTCAAAGTGGCTGCCATCTGGGACATTCTCATAGAACACCATCAGCTCCTTTTCCAGTGATATATCACATTTAAAACTCTAAGGGAGCAGTTCTGTTACGTGCAGCCTCATTTTCCATATGCAGAGTTTTGTGCCTCTTATTTTGGGGGGGTTACTTAGAAGTCAATCCTAAATGCCAAGTTTTGATCTATGGCTGGTAAAGCATTAAAGCCCCTGGTCACAGCTGACAGCTGAAATGCTATTAGGCACAACATCCCCTTGCAATTATCCACAAATCATTCACAAAAAGTGAGTTTTTGAGCTTGGGTGTGCAATAAAAACAGATTCAGATGCAGTCATGAAAAAAATTTTGGCATATGCAACAAAGGCACCCTTTATAGAAAACTCCCTTTTGAAAGGCAGAGATGAGGATCAGCACAGTGAAGTAATTGGGATTTACTAATCTCTTCTTTGGAGCAAGGTAGCATGAAAGAACAAACAGAGCAGGCACAGGTCACCTCTGAAAAACTGCACTGTGAAGAGACCTTCCTCTCAGTCCTCCTACTAAAAGAAGAAGAGCTGAAGGGGCAGTCACCAGAAAGAAAGATTCTCATGGAAAACTAATAGTGAGGAAGGGAACAGAGAGCATAGGCTGCATTTTGAAACTATGTCAGACAGAGATAGCACAGTTATGAAACAAGAGCTCCTGCTGGAGCAAAAAACACATCACACAGGAGGCTGGCAGGGGAGCATTTCAGCAGGCTCAAGAAATTTTCAGCACAGCTTTACATCTTCTATTATACAGTAGGCAATGTTGCAATATACATGGATCCATTTTTCAAGATATGGCATGAGGACACCGTGGCACAATTACTGTGCAATTAATGCAGCTTTTGCTGATTTGCAGAGAAATAACTGATTGAAAATGTTTCTTTCATAAAATTTTTCAATCAACAATATGGATGTCGTATCAACCTACTGCAAGTGTGGTCTCAATAGTGCGTGAGAGGAATTAAGTGTTGCCCCTGGCTTGTGTTTTGATAACACTTATGAATGCTTATATTTAACTTTGATCAAATAAAGTCACTCTAAATTAAACATTAGTCTCACAAAAGCCAGAGAGCGTGACTGTGTCTATATGTGTGTGTGTGTACATATATAAATACATCTCATAGAATCACTGGATTTTTTTTAGGTTGGAAAAGATCTTTAAGATCATTGAATCCAACCATAAACCTAGCATAGCCAAGTCCACCACTGAAACATGTCCCTCAGTGCCACATCTACATGACTTCTAAATACCTTCAGGGACAGTGGCTCAACCACTTCCCTGGGCAGACCTGACAAACCTTTCAATGAAGAAATTCTTTTTAATGCCCAATTTAAACCTTTCCTGGTGACTTGAGGCCATTTCCTCTGGTCCTATTGCTTGTTACATGGATAAGAGACTGACCCCCATGCCAGTATATGCATATATGTGTGTGTATGTAATTCTAGCCATGCAGTAGTTCTGCGACGGAGTTCAGATTGTCAGAAGAAAGAGGTTAAAGCACAAGATGCTAAAACTGCGTCTTACTCTACCACTTTTTTAATCAGACCCAGAAGGACACAGAAGGACAAGGACTGAGCACACTCAGCTCATAAATTTCTTTACTGGGGGGTGCAGGAGAACAGCACTACTTAGGACCTACCTTGCCCATTTGGTACATGTTTATGCGTTTTTCCTTTCCTAGGGGTTGACTGGCATGATGATGAAGCATTGTTTGTGGCTGTTTTTGTGTCCTCTGTCTCCTCCTCCTCGTCTTCTTCATCCTCATCATCCTGAGAGCTTCCAAAATATACCATGTTGCTGGGCAGGGCTGGAGAACCTGATCATTATAAAGAAATTGCTCATTAGCATGATCACATTTGCTTACTGCACTAACCATATTGATCATAACCTACTTCAGTGTCCTCCACAGCAAGGGGAGAGTGGGACTCAGAGCTGGGAGGTCAGATCAGTGCATGACTAACCAGAGGGTTTTTATTTATTAGTTTTTACCAACAGGATATGCATGGTCTTAAAAACCCGGGCTCACCCCCCCTCAAGCACATTCTATTCATACTCCAGACAATCAGTCCTGCTACAAGCCCTAATTAACAACTCTTGTGTATTCAGAAAAGGACTAATGCACATGCCTAATTTCAAATGCGTGCTCAAGTGCCTTGCTGAAATCTTAACTCACAACTAGAAGCTTACAGATTTTCCAAACAGAAGAAAAAAGAGCAAAAAAACCAGTCTGCACCACAGTGATATTTCTAAGTTATCATCACAATAAAGCATTTAAAGTTCACAATACTTTGCAGACCTCTACAATATTGCACACAATGTTTTGCAGAATTCTGCAGTAAGAAACAAAGAGAAAAGTGAAGACATTGAGAAGTTTATTTGCATGGAGGATTCCTGGCAAAGGAGAAAAGAGAAGAAAGGCCTTCTGATTACCTGTTGTGCTCCTCTTGAGGATGCTACTTCTCATCTCTTCACTACTTTTCCCATGATGCTCCCATGATTTTTAAATGTACAAATACTGCTGACAAATAATGGCAACTTCCCATGAGCTCAATATCACTTTCTATTTCAAAATGAGCCCCCTGTCCATCCCCCAGAGGTGCCCTAGGAGCCTTCTAGTTATTCCTAAAGAAAAATTTCTTCTAAAGAAAGGGAAAAAAGTCACACACTTGGATAATAGCAACTTCATTTGTTTTCCTGCAGCTAAATAAAACAAAAGGACAAAGAGAACTGAGCTAGAGACCAACACAAGGTAGTGGCTACTTGACTGCTGCTTCCTTAGGAAGCACTTCTGGCTTCAAGCTCTTCAGAACTGCAATTCTGTTTGGTTTGCTCTTGAGCTGTTGGTGTTGCCACCACCAACAACTAACTATAGCTTATTTTTTGGTTGCATATTTCTGCTTCCACCAGGGTTGTACAAAATACTCTTATAACTATAAAAATCACTTTTTAATTAATGAATTACCTAAATATGGCACAAAAACAGGGATAGGCTGTTTCTGCAATGAATAATCCATTCCTAAATAACTGGTTTTGATTGGGATGGAGTTAATTTTCTTCATAGTAGCTGGAACAGGGCTATGGTTTGGATTTGTGCTGGAAGCAGGGTTCATAACACTGGGATGTTTTAGCCATTGCTGAGCAGTGTTTGCACAGTGTCAAGGCATTTTTTGCCCCTGTTTTTCATGCTGTTCTTCCAGCAAGCAGGCCAGGGTGCACAAGGAGCTAGAGGGGACACAGACAGGATAACTGGCCAAAGGGATATTCCAGACCACAGGACTGTTCTCAGCAATAAGAGCTGGGGGAAGAAGAAGGAAGGTGGGGACATCCAGTGTTACACCATTTGTATTCCCAGGTAACCATTTTATGTGATGGAGCCCCTCATCCTGGGGATGGTTAAACACCTGCCTGCCAAAGTGAGTAGCAAATGAATTCCTTGTTTCACTGCTTGCAGCTTTGCTTTGCCTAATAAACTGCCTTTATCTCAATCCATGACTTCTCTTACTGAAAACTGACCCATCCAATTCTCTCCTTCGTCCCACTGAAGGCTTAGCTCCCACCTGTAAAGATGTTGGCTTTTGGCCTCTCTAACAGCCCCTTTGGATCTGTGGCTGCCTTGGGGAGAAGCAGACAGAAACTCCCCACCAGCATCCTGTGCTGCATGTGAGTAGTAGCCCTGGGACAGCCAGGATAAACACTACAGCAGCATTGAGGGCATGATGATTCTTTCCCCCTGAAATGGTGCATTTTTCCATCCAACCTAGACAGAAACCTATGGACACATACAGTTATCCTAGTGGAAAGGGCTTTTGGATGCTACAGTTCTCCTGTTTATATAGACTAATGATCAAATTAAGACTGCTGACATATTTCACGGCATGGAAGCTGTAGCAACTTACAGAAACAAAAAACCTTCACATTTTTTATGCAAGCCCAGAACTTTCTGGCACAGTCTAAGCAATCAAACATAGTAGGTAAGAGGTGCTGAGAGGCACATTAATTCTTCTGCTCGTAGGGGAGTTTTAAGTCTCAACAGCAACTAACAAGAAGACTCTAAAATAGTTGCTCCTAAGACAGTGCTGCCTGAAAAAGAAATTGTTTAAATTGGTTTTTTTCTTCCATCTAGGTACCCAAATGTGTAGTATGGATTCAGAAACTGTATGCAAGTGCATAAGTTCTTATAAAAATCTGAAGTCTGACACCATTGTACATTAACAAATGGTTGCGTAAAAGAACCTTACTGTTTGGAACCCTCAAAATTAGATTCAAACACAGACTGAAATCCCCCTATTATAATTAGAGAAATAGTCAGAAAATGTATCCTTCTGAGACACTAAAATAGGAGTCTAGATATAATGTCTGTTCTCTCAGCTTCATCTTCCTTGGAATTCCACATCTCTGAGATTTTTTGGCAGCTGCTTTAAACAGCAACCAACGAAAATGTATTATCTGCAATGCAAATGTTGTTATTACAATAGCAATCTTTTCTTTCTTCTTAAAGCAGAGAATAAAACACAGTACTATGTCAGTCTGTTTAGAAAGTTGGGAGAGTCTTACTCAAGTTCGAGAGCAGGCACAAACTTCACCTAACTCCTGGTATTCAATCTCTGTAATCTTAGTGCATAAATCTCCTGTCAGAATGTCAGTTTTTAATTCTTTCCAATCGAGAACTATGAACAATAATGGTTAAACTGCATTCCTGGGACAGCTGGGACTGTTTGGGAAGTACATTTCCAGAGAAATTAGACTAGTAACATCCAATAACACAGGAGAGTCCTGCTAACGCTCACTTTACTGATCTAAGTGCTCTGCAATATGAGACCTTGGAGAAAAGCTGGTGTTCAAGTCTGGGTCTCCTCCCCTCCTTCCCACCAGCTTTTCCTACATATTTATTAAATGTGACTTGCCAAACAGAAAGAAAGAAAAAAAAGTCTGGACTTGCATATTTTTGTTCTATTTAAGCATTGTTATGGATGGAAGACTCTGAAAGAAATCTAAAAGCTCTGACTTTTCTTGCTTAATTTTTGTATTGGAACTATTTTTATCCTCATCTTTTATAATACTACTTCAGTTCTGGAATGGCCTCAAATAATTTGTTCACAAATATGAGCTGAACTGGTAAAAACCAGTTTCACTGCCTGGTCTTCACTGCAAGGTAAGATCATGGTGGTTTTCCTTACAGACAGACTTTGTTGAGAGTTGTTGCTCTCAGGTTACTCCATGTGTAACAGATATTTACCATGAAAATGATGTATGACAGCAAGATGATAAAAGCCCTCCAAAATGACATGAGAATAAGGAACACTGCAGGTTCACCAGGCACATCTGTACACACACATTCACAGAACACAGCATTGTAGGGTCTTCCTTGATACGTAAAATTCACAGATCACTATTCTGCACATTTATCTCTTCCTGGACACACTCAGCAACAGAAACCCATGGGGCAGCTATGCTGGTTCCCTCTTGCACATATTTCCCTGCCAGGCAGTAAGACTAAATAAAGATGAGCAATCATCCCTCCTCTTCCTCCTGCCCTCCCCAGCACCAAAGTGTGATTCTCAAAGCCTACCAAGGGTAATATAAAGAGTGACACTGGAAATAATAACCAACAGCAAAAAAGAAGAGTGGCAATGGCACAAATACAGGGCAACATCTGTGCCTGGGAAGTGGTGCCTGCCAGGTCTCAGCACTCTAGGTATACAATTCCCCACTTCCTCACTTTCCATCCCCAAGAAAACGGCAGAAAAATCTGA
This sequence comes from Geospiza fortis, assembly GCF_000277835.1. NCBI lineage: Eukaryota > Metazoa > Chordata > Aves > Passeriformes > Thraupidae > Geospiza > Geospiza fortis. The sequence goes on along the minus strand of NW_005054325.1, from coordinate 5,495,185 downwards.
GAGGGAGAGAGTGAGCAAGTGAGAGAGAGAGTTACGAGAGCCGGTGGCTGTATTGAATTTTACAAGTCTCCTTCTGTGCTGGGAGCCTCCACATCATGCAGGCAGCTGCTACCATGGGCACTGGAACAGATGAAGGGGGAGAACAGGGAGCAGCCTTCCAGAGCTTGGGGAAAGCACACAAGCAGCCCTCCACCCTGAGAAACACACCCTGCCACCACCCCATTAGCAGGTGCCTGAAAAGCCTGCTCACTCAGCAAATCTGATGGCAGCCTAGAAATTTAATTTGACTTCTTACCACTCATTTAGAAGACGTTTCATGCAAGGAATAAGGAACCATTCAGACTATTGGTGGCTGACATTTTTCTTGGCATCAAAAATAGCCTACAGAACATCTACCCCCATCTGGCCTCTTCTTATTATACCTGTGCCACCTCCTCAACTGTGGCAGTGTAATTTTTTTGTGGGGCCATGTGGTGAATCAGATCAGGGAACTGATTCAGATTAAAATCCCAGACTAAGGAAATTAAAGTCCATTAATAAATACTGTAACTGTAATGTAATGTTACAAGCTCTCAAGAAAAGATTTGGAAAATCTCTATACACTCTTTTTCTTACTGAATGTGTAGTGTAATGTATCACCTTATGTTATTAAACAAAACATTAAATGAAGTATGTTTCCAATCTCGTGTAGGAGCTGCACATTTTACATTGTGTCCTGATGATGTCTAAGCACACAACTCCCAAATGCTTTCCCTCCCCTCCCCTGCCAAGACAGCTGATTTGTTTTGCAGAAATATTTGCATAAAAGCATACACCGTCACCAAAGATCTGGATGGGGCAATTTCAACATATTGGGAAGGAAGGAAGGAGAAGCCATGGCAGAAGGAGTGAGCTGTAAGAAAGGCTGTGAAGTGCAGCAGCAGCAGAGAAGAAGGAAGGAACCCAGATGTGCTGGGGCTGGAGAAAGGTGATTGGTGAGAGGTGCACTAGTAGATGGACACAAGCTGAGGGAGCAGTGGGGGAAGGGAGATATGGAATGGATTACTGACAAGAAATAGTAACAACTACAGTAAAGTGTACAGGACACTGCAGCTAAGGCTGGCTCAATACAAGGCATCCATCTGACAGTGCAGTCAACCTGCTGCCCTGGTCCAGACATTGGCCACTCACCTTTTCCTGCTTAACAAGTCTCACAGTTGAGAGCAGAAGCCATGGCCAAAGTCAGGCAGCAACCTGGAGGGAACTTCTCAGCCCTCTCCCTCTCCTCCAAAACACTAGGGGAAAGGCCAAATACCAAAGCTGGACCTCCACAGTGAGATTTTGAAAGCCTAAAAAATTTCCATGTCTGACTAAGGGATTGCGAGCCACACACAAAAGTTTGAACAGCTGACATAAACCCAGGTACCCTCTCCTCACCAGTACAAGAGTTCCTAGGATCAGAGGCTAATGCATGTAGCAAATTTTGAGAAAATCATTAATGATGAGTTGTTTTTTAAAAAATCACTCATCAAGGTTACAATGAGCTATGAATTATTACAGAAAGGGAGGACAGTCAGCTCTTTAAAAAAATTAGATTTGAAGTATGTTTGGCAACTGCTTCCATCAGTATCTTCAGTTTCATTATTGAAATTCTCTTATGAGTATTTTGTCTTCCCTCCTATTGTGAGAGCAACACAAAAGAAAGCCTAACTATATAGGAAAAAATGATTTCCACAACTACACACTAAGTGTGGCCTAATGCATATGAAGGAATGACAAATGCATTCCATGCCCTCTTTTACAATAATTTGGTGCTTATACAACAATAAGTACAAAGTAAAATATAGGGGGTTTAAGTTATGGTGATGCTTTTAGCAATTTTCTAGGAAAAATATCACCCTTTGCATGTGCAAAATTCAGGCTCACTACTAACAGTAGGCAGAATTGATGCTTTTGCAGCCTCTACACACAGATGTGTTGACCTCAGCAGCAAGTGCCTGATTAATAGAATAAACTATACTCTTTTTCAGCCATTTTATTTGACTAATGAGGTTATTACTTTTTTTCTTTTTGACAAATGTGTAGTTCTCTCTCCTAAATTACAGTTATGTTTTGTTTCTCATTAAATTACATTAACTTTTGTCTTGGACTAGCTAAACATGTTAAAAAAACCCTCTGAATTTGGATCTGAAGAGTGGAATCAGAAGTACGGAAAGTGCATGTGCTTTGCCAAAAATACTATTTCATTACTCTTCAGAATTAGCTGGCAGTGCTTCTGCAGTATTTACTGAAGTACAAACCAAATGTTTTCATCTGGACGGGATTCAAACTGTGGTATGTTACAACCACAACAAAAATCATCTCAGTCCAAAAGCCTTCTCTGTAATTTGGGCTGTGGTTTCTGCAAAATTGGAGGATTCTTCTCCATGAATTATTTACACCGACTCCCCCTCTAGCTCCTCTTTTTTTTTTTTTTCCTTGCCTTCTAACAATTAAACACAACCCAGATGTGCTTTGGAAAAATCTTAAAACAATTTAAAACATTAGAATGATTTACACACAGGGCAGGTCAAGGTATGTGGGACTTCAGCCTGCCCTAAAAAAGCACACGGCTTGCCAAGCCCCACAGTGAGCCACGTCCAGAGGTTTGGCTTCTCCTCTGACATACAGCCCCATTTTGTGGCTGTAAGCAGGTGGAAAAACCTTGCCTCTCAAATGCTCCTGATGTGCTGGCATCTCAATGCTTAACTTTTACAGCCTGCCTCTCATTAATTATATGTCCCACTTATTATGTTTCGGCAGGACAATGCCAAATCCCTGAAGTGAAAATATATGTAATTTATGCCTGCATCTTATGGCTGTTTTACCAAGCCAGGCTAAAGGAGCACAAACTGCATAAATTCTATAGGAAAGAGCAATTGTACTTCACTTGTCTGACTCCACCTGCAGGAATGGTCCCAGAGGGAGCTCCCCAATGCCTGAGCAAGAGGGAGGAAAAGGCCATCTCAAATACAGAAATAAAACTGAGCTCCAACTCCTCCCTCTGCTGCCATTGTTCCAATCACAAGGTGCCTGGTGTAACATTTAATTTATTGACTAGTGTAGCAACATAACTCCCATTTTCTTCTCAGTCTGTTCTTTGAACTAATAGAGTTTAAACACAAAAGCTTGAAGAAAATTTTTCCTTTTCTAGAGAAATGGAGCAACGGTGGGGAAATGCATGAGTCTGCAGGAAAAAAATAGAAGGTCTACTGTCCAAACTTAGCAAAACACTCCAGAGTAACAGAGCACCCAAAATTAAAAAATAAAAAAACCAAAGGAGTGCTTCTTACATCTACAATTCTTATCTGACAATCTCAAATCCATTTAACTCCACCAGCCTGACTGGATTTTACAGTGAACCTCAAAACCAATGCTTTCCACGTGCACTTCAACTTTATGTTCCCTCCCACCAAGAACAAAACTAGTATGGAAGTTTTAAACCACCGTGATGACATTCCCAACAAGCTACCAGGCTGTGTTTCATACCCAAGAGATCCTGCTAGGTTTATCCCTAGCATAAAATCAGTCATTTGGATAACATTGAAGCTATGGTATATTCACGGGTTAGAGAAGCAGTCTCAGAGGCTTTTGGCTGGGATAAAGGGCAGGAATTGCCTTTGCCAGAATACTTTACATTGCCCCCTGGGCAGTGAGGCTTTGAATTGCTGCTGCCATCACAGCACTCAGATTTTAGGCCAGTAGCTCATCCATAATCAACATCCAGCTACGTCAACACCTATATACAGAGTTAAATATTTATCCTCATTTTACAAAATACCAAGCAGCTTGCTGAGGGACTTGGACTGAATCTGTAGCAAATATAAGAGCTAAACCTCAAGATTAGTCTCCCATTTCAATCAGTCAACTGCATCCTGTGGCTTTTTGCAGGGGTAGATATTGAAATCGTTAACAGCAGAAAGGGCCCAAAAACTGGAAGAGCAAGAAAAAGCTTTCCTTCAGCTCTAGTTCTACCCACAGGATACTCTATCTTACTTCAGCACCTCTTCCCATCTCTTAAATCTCCCAGCAGGCACACACTGACATGAAATTGCACCTTCCACTGGATGTCTGGAGTTGTGGCACTCCAGCAACACTCTGTTCCCCTGGGAAGGAATAATCCATGGTGGGGGTCACCAGGGTCCCTTCTCTCTCTGTTCTTCACACAAATGTTGCTCACTCTGAGACTGTGTAACCACTTGTCCCAGACAATACTGATTAAATTACTCTTGTCCTAAATCACCACAAGAGTTGCTTAGTAGCTCATATTCCATAGGTGGCCTAAATGGTTGCATGTATGAGAAGCAGCTTATATTCTATGCTCCAATGTTACTCCGAACTTTAAATCAGAACTTAGAAATTTTGAGGTTACAATTACTAAATGCAAGCTTATTTTGATTAAATGGTTTGTGCATTTGAAATTCAACACCCTAAAGTTTATTCTTGAATTTACAATCCATCCTAAAATTTTAGTTTCAAATACTAAATTATATAATAACAAAATCAATTAAAATTTTTCTTCCAGTATTTTAAACAAGTTATTGTATGTCTGCATACAATAATATGTTTTAATATTTTAAAAAGTTTTAATATTGTAAAAAGTAACCCAGACTGCAAAGAAGCTCATACTTTTGGACAGTATCAGCATTTCATTGCTTTGCTTCCAGCCTAATCAAGTTGCAGTGCTATTCAATCTGCTTACTCTGATGTGGAGATCAAGTCTCCATGGTGCCAATGGCTGGTGCTTCAAGAGTGTGACCCATGCAAGGCAGCAGCTCTCCAAGGACAGCAGCACAGGCTGACTACTGAGCCTGCTGACACCAAACTAACAGGCAAACAAACATACCTTTTGCTTTGCTGAAAAGATTGGCAAATTAACAGTTGGTTTTGTAACATGCCCAAGATTAAGAACTCCCAAGTTTCACTTCTGGGGGCTCTCCCATTGTAATCGGAAATCTCTGCAGGTATGAACTGATTCCATCAATTTCTCCAAAAAAGAAGACTCAGGTCAAAAGCCCCTGATCCTTTTTACCACCCAAATACAGGTGCTTAAAAGAATAAAAAGCCTGTTTAAGAGTGCGCTGCACTAAAAGTTAGAAGCTACTGAACTTCAGACAAACAGGCATATTTCAGACAAATATTTCACATAGTGAAATTTTCTGTTTTGATTCTGCCCAATTGTAATAAATCATCAGATTATTAAGTCAGCACAGCACTCAAAGAAAAAGAAAAATCACACATTTTGCAGAATAGAAGAGCCTGAAAACTCAATTTGTGAGATCTCAATTAAACCATTTTTATTTAGGAATCTCTGAAATTCTCTAGCATGTAACTCCCAGAGGCTCAGCTTAATTAGAAAATTGATCATGGGAAAACTTCTTAAAATGTACTCTACTAATCACAACCTCCCTGTTATCACCTTTTGCCAAAGATCTATTGCTCACGGGGAGTTGTTTTTCTTTCCTCTTTTAGCCTGATATTTGACTCACAATATTTTAACCTGTAAATAATTACAGAGAGCAGAGGTAACTTGAATGCACTGTAACAGAAGCTATTAAGAAAAATATGATCAAAAGCAGAAAACATAGTAAAAGTGAGAGCTGTTCTACAACTACACGGAGATGACACACTCGTATCTACATGCTGCTGAAAGACACAATTATGCCTCTGGCAAAGGGCATACAGGCTCCTTCAAAGAAGCTATTTAAAGATAACACTGCAGACAATCACTTCAGAGATATCTGTACTATTCCCCTCCTTGTGTTGAAAATTCTAGGTCACAATTCAATAAAATTCTTAAAAAATCACCAATCTTTTTTAAAGGAGGATTTTAAAATAATAGAAAGCAGAGGAGCCTTGCCAAGTTTGGTCAGTTTGGGAATTTATTCCAGGCCTCAGATATTCATCAACTGTTACAGCTTTTTCATTTTGCTCCACTTACCTTTTGAGAAGTAATTAGTACAGAGTATTATCAAATCAAGAGTTTGAAAAACAAACTAATTAAAATATGTCTAAAACCTTTGTGTTCTGGATAATGAAACCAAGCAGGTCATCTTGGTTAAATTATTTCCCCTTGAAATTGCAGGGTGCTAATGGAGGGGGGGGGGGCAGTTAAAATTATTTGAATCATTGGATTTTCTTACACACAGCAGGACAGGTAAATGGGACTTGTTCTCCTAAGTATGGGACCTTATACATGTCAAGGGACTTTCTTCCACATCGTAGCATAATAGTATTGCCCCTTCACTGACAGAGTTCAGCCGCCCCTACTCAAAATAAACCCCACAAGAACAATGAAGAGTGAGCCATAGTGGTGACAGGATGCTTAAATTTCTCTGTTTAAAAACAGAAAATGAAAGTACTCCCTGACATGTGAATTCATGGTGGAATTGAGTCTAAGGTTGGACTTCGTGATCTTGAAGGTGTTTTCCACCCTTAGTGACTCGTGCTTTTATGGTGTGACAAATTTGCTCTGTGCTTCTGACACCACTGTGGGGTATGGTGGTACAAGGACAGAGAAGACCACTGAGCTGCATTCCCAGCAATCCTGGGAAAGACTCCTTTGTCAAAAAAAGGCTTTGATCATGAATCTAGGGTTTATACCACCAGATCATTTTGATGGAGTTTTTTTTTTTTTGTTGGTTTTTTTTTTTTTTTGCTTAAACAAACATAGGGATTTACTGTCCTAGATCTTATCACTCCTACACTTAAGACTTTCAAAGTGCTGATCTTCAACCCTGTGAGTGAGTTCTAGTGTGCTCTTATTTCCATGCAATTGCATGTTGCATTTCATGGTGAAAGCACAAAGAGCCAAGGTGAACACATACAGCTGGACAGAAGTCAGAACAACCACCTGTCCCACCATGCAACCAATTCTGAAACCCTCAACACTGCAATAAAAATAATAGCATGGAGGTTCCAAATCAAAATAACTCCTTCCAAAAAATCCCAAGTCTTCCTTCCCTATGCAGGATCTTAATAAGCTGCTGGCTCTTCCCTCTCCAGGCTCACTAGGCAGCACCAGAAGAGTAGCACCAAACTAAGCCTGCCAGTGCCCTGGAGAGGCACCTGTGGGACCTTTCTGGAGCTGGATGTACCAGCACACTGCTACATGAACTCCCTACCAGCATATTAACAACTTCCATCTCCTTGTTTTGAAATGGACAAATCGAAAGAAACAACCACCTGGAGCTAAACATTCCCAGAGACCAAATGGACACAAGCTCAGGCAGCCAGGACCCCTTGAAGGACACAGCAGTTCAGGCAAAGAAGCCAGAACCATGCTAATACAAGTCTGAACATCAACCCCTCCCTCCAAGCCACAGCACTCTTCTGCTCCTCCAGAGAAGCATCCAGGGAGCAGGTGTCCAAGAAGATTCTCCTGCCTCTTTTTTAACTGGCTCTTTTCATGTTTTATACAGGGGTGATGCAGTAATAAGCTTGTGGGGGTGCTGAAACACAAAGCTGACAGCTTTCCCTTTCACAGTTTTTCTTCAGACTGTTTAAGCAGACCAAGAACATGCCATGTGTGGCACTCAGAGCAGACTCTCCCTCGTGGTTTTTAACATAATTGTAATTGTGATCTTGCAGTCTGAATGCATGTGTTGTCAGAAATGTTCAAGTACTCCTGCATACTGAAGAAATTAGGAATGAATTGCAAGTTCTTAATTGACAGTACAAAACATCAATTATGCCACAGATGAATAGCAAAGGAGAAAATTACAGGTGCAAGAGCTAAACACCCATTGATTTAAATAAAAAAAATAAAAAAAAATAAAAATCCAACAACATGAAGCACTGGAATAGGACTAAAGTACCCGTGCTTCCCATTTGCATTGTTAAACCAGAACACAGAGAGAATGCTAAAAGAGTAGGAAATAAAAGTGGAGATAAGTGACACCCCCACACAGGTTGCCTTTCCGTAAGTGCAAGTGCCTTCAAAGCTATAAATAGCACATGCTTAGTTAGCAAGCAGTGGAAACAAGCGTGTGAATGCAGCCATGTGTGCTCACACACAGACACACAGACACACAGAACCCCCATCTGACTCTTCTCACCAACAACTGTGGCAGTTGGCCCAGATCACAGCAGTGACACGCTGCCAACAGACTGATCAACCTCACGCACACTAAATTAGAAATACATTTCCACAGATTACATTTCAAAGGACCGTTATGCCACTTTGAACTCCATTAGATTCTGCTCCTCTTCATCCTTTAAATAAACACAAAAGCTAGCAAATCACCCCCTGCTATCCCCTCCACCCACCCACTTTACCACAGGTCCCAACAGGATGGAGGCTCCATATTGGATGTGAAATAAGAGGGATAAATTAGCAACCAATCTGAAAGTACCACTAGCCTAAAACCTTACAGAAAATCAAACCACACTGCATTAAGGTGAGAAAGCCTCAGCAGGAAGCTACAGGTGGTGTTGATCACTGCTGTCCACAGATGCAACTGAGACCTAAGAAAGAGGAACTCAAGCTCTGAAAGATTCAACCCACCAGGTAAGACTTTTGCAGACAAGCTCTATCTGTAACAAATGCACAACCTTTCAGCAGGTAATGGGACAAAACAACACCAAGGGGCACCATTGCAGCACAGAGGATGCAGCTAGGGCTAACGAATGAGACAGGGGATGCACCTATCCAGAAACACACAGCAAGAGATAACATGACAACTGGGGGATAAAATTGAAAGATGCTATCTTCAGCACAAGACTTGGGACACAGAGCCATGGAAAGTCTTAAGAAAAATGACCACTTGAGTAACATCTCCTTCTCTAGTTTAATCTGGACAGTACCTCATGCTCAGGCCCCCCAAGTCTGACACGCAGGCTTGCGCACAGACAGCCCATGGATCCCTGACACACCACACAGCTCCAGCCAGGCTCGAGCACCTGTTACTGTGAAGTAATTTGAGTATTTCACTCCACAATTTCAGATGCCTCCTTTGTACTTGGATTGCTGAGAGGAGGAGCTCACCTGTTTTAATTATCACCACGGGAACAATCCAGCTCCTGAGGCAGACAAGAACAATAGCAATCCCTCCACCCACTGTCAGATGAAAAACCTCACTCAGATTGAACAATAAAGGACAGTGAGTAGGTAAAGAAGGGGAATTTCCAAGCAGATTTTCTCCTCTTGCAGGAACAAGTACTCAGGCAAGTTAAGCACTTCTCCACTTTATAGTCAGACAAAACAAAGGAGGATAGGGAGGACTTAAGAGAGCTAGACAAAAACCCATTCAGGGTAACAGAGAGCCAAGCATAAAAGAAATTTCTTTTTGCACTATTACCAGCCTCATTTTATGATCTTTAGAACCATGAACTCGAATGCTCCTGCTGCAGATACAGTCAAATTGCTGAGAGCTGAAATGCACACAATACCTTCAAGTGCAGCTCCAGTACATTTGTCTGGCTGCTGCTTGGTGTGCAGTGCTACAGCTCCTTCTGTGAATGAGACTGTGCCCCAGTGCTGCTGCCAGGTACCTACCTCGAAGACAGAGGAAAGTGAGAAAATCTTCTGTCTTGGGCTTCCTTTTGGAGAGGTCAGAAATCTGAGTGGCAGGAGGGGGTAACAACGGCTCCACTATCTTTATTGGAGTTGTGCTGGGACTGTTTGGCTGGGACTGAGCAAACTTCCTTTGTGCTTGCAGCCTTGGCCTGTGGAAACAAGAGCACATCAGAAACATGTTAGGCAGAACTTGCTGGATGTGTGAAAATATAAAAATTCACCATATAGGACGGAGAGAGAGAGACAAAGAGAGAGAGATCAAGATCTGAATCCATCTCCCACCAATACCAAATCCCTAACTGGGTCAATGATGAAGACAGTATTTTATTTGTTTTACCCTTTGGTATCTTCTGCTACAATTTGGAAAAGCAGAAAGGGAACATCTTGACTGCAAAATCTGTGACTACTGTTTCATATGTTCTGAGTGTCTTCTTGCACTTGATACAATTACAGTTTACCATTCACTTATTTGGAAATTAAATCTGTATTTTGCACCATGAAAATGCCTTTTTTTGTTAAGTGTTAGTGCTCATTGCTTTCTGTTTTTAATTAAATTACAAATTAGGTTTATTTTAGCCCCATTAATGTTTTAATTTATTCCAATCTGCTAGAATCTTATTTTTATAGTCAAATATATATTAATAGGATAAGGTATATATATATATTTGTGCCCAGTTCTAAAAAATAAAGCCTTTAGGAGAAGATATTTTTGACAGGGAAAAACATCAGGCCAAAACATTTAGATTTTATTTGTTGGCCACAGCCCAGAAGACAGTAAGCAAGGAGGTCAGCAGTGGGGCTAAGCAGGATTTGGGATAAATTTGTAAGGTTGAAGGACATGTGTGGAATGAATTTGTTCAGTCCTGGTAGTGGGCAATGGACTGACACTCTCTGATTAGTTTTAAAACATGCCCAGATACGGCTGCAGGAAATGAGCGGCTGCACGTGATTTTGGCACTTGGCTGCAAATTATTTCAAGCCTATCTGAAGGCTCTGATTAACTGCTAGGTAGCAATGAATATGATTTTCTTTAATATGTCTAGAACGTAAATTGGTATTAGGGAAAGCATTTTGGGGCAGGACAGATACCTGGAGGGGGTCTCGCTGGGAGCCTGGCTAAGTTCCCCACATAAGAACATGTTAATTTCTCACTTAAGCAACTGGGATTCTAATTATGATCTTTATTACAGCTTCAAAAAGGAGAGAAGCTACAGAAAGAACTTAAAACCTTGTTGAGAAAGGATGCAATTTTATGTCATTTTATTCCCTAATAGCAGAGTATTTACATAATGTCAAAGTGGAACATATTAAATAACACTGAAGGGAAGCCCAGGTCTTGTCACTCCATGGCAGCCTCGATTGTTGTGACTTAAGGAAAGCTCAGTTATCGTTTGGTAGGGATGAAACACAAATTGGCATACCTCTTGTTTTTCACGGGTATTAACCTTAAATATTTGGGTAACAAGAGGTTTGTTACAACAAACACATCCCCTAATGACAACAGAGAGCCAAAGTAACATTCAGCAGTTTTCTCCCTAAACTATGCATAAAATTGTCCTTGTCCTCACTATCCAACCCCCACTGCCCTGAACAACAAAACATACCAGCCATTCCTACTGCTTTTTTAATCTCCTCCATGGCAAAAATAACCTGGTGTTTACAAATATTTTTATAATGGAGTTTATAATTTGTGAACTGGAACTAAAAGACTATTTAGCACATATATTTCCTCATATCTATGAACAATTATCTTTCCAGGATGAAGGTCTTGTATAGATATACCTGTATCTCCCAAAAATTACTCAGATTGCTTTGCAAAGCCCCATCTCTTCAAGCAGACTAAGGACTCCTGAGCAGGATGAATGGTATTTTAATTTCAAGCAACTACATTTCTATCACCAAAACCATACATGCAGCCAGAGAAAAACGCTTTGTGTTGGTTCCTGTTCTGCACAAAACATATGCTCTCTCGGCAAAAAGCAGACTATAAAGGTTAGCAAGCACCCCGGCTTTCTGCACAGCAGTTTTTTCTCATTGATGTGCTTCATCAGCCAGGCTGTTAAAAACATAAACCCACCCACTCTCTACATCTCTGTACCTGCTCAAATCTCATGTGATCAGTGATAAGCAAGCAGTACCACCACCCACCATGCCACAAAGTAAAGATTAAGCTTGTTTTATGATTCAAAATTAACCATTTGCAGCAAAAGAATCATCCATGCTGGTTTGCAGTATCCCTATTATCAGTCCCCAGAGCACTGAAACAGCATTAGAGAATGACTTGCAAGTTTGGCATAGATGTGAAATTAATTAGGGAACCTAAAGTACTTTTGGTTCTCTTTTTGAAAGTATGCTATCTGCTACCATTCTTTTCTGGGACAAAAAATTCCTCGTGGGGCACGAAGCCTGGCCTGGCAGCATCACAGGCTCTTCACACCCATGGGGGCCCTTGATTTCAGCAAGGATAGAGAATATTCCAGGTATTCCCTCCACTTACAACCATGAACTTTTGCTGCTTCTCCCAGGGAGGCTGTGGAGACTTGTTGCTATATGGTCAGATGTGCCTGATATGCTTCTCCTCCCAGAGAGGAAAGATGGCTGTACTTCCACCTGCTCAGTTTGACCTCACCAGTGACACCAAATTATGAAATATCCATCTTTTATTAAAACCACAAGCAGCTACAGGGTGTAAATATCACTGATTCAGTTTATGAACACCAGTAAATGAAAGCACTCTTTTATGACTGCAGCATCCTTTAGGTTTCTGCAACAAGTAGTGTTCCTTGCCTGGATACGTGTGTGCTCCACAGGCTTCTACTTCAGTGCCTGAGAGTGCATACAGAGTGAACTGTGAGCAAGAAATAAACTATTCTGTAGCTACAGCATACAGGGATGAGGAATCATGATTAGGAAGCAAAATACACGTTCTTAAGTAGCTCTTGCTTCAGATTTATGTAAACACGACCAGTTTCAAAGGTGGGCCAGCAAAGAAAAGACACATACTTCAAAACACTGGCAGCAACTAAAACTGTTTCCTTGTGAAGGCATGTTTGCACCTTAATAAACTTGTATGTCCCCATGAAAACCTCTAGCAGCATAAAACCAATTATTTCAGGTATGGTTTCACATTACACTTAATCCAATCTAGGTGTGAAGCTGCTGCCAAAGAAGGACTGTACCCTCCTTCTTCACTACAGTTACATTAGACGAAGCGTATCAAGTCGTACTCACACACCACTTCTGAACAAGGAAGAACAGAAATGATAAAAAGTGTTAAGAAAGACACAGTGTGTGTATGATGGTGCCTATCTAAAATTTAGAAAAAAACAGTGTAGCCAGCAGGGCCAAGGCAGTGATTGTCCTCCTGTACTCAGCACTGGTGGGGCCACACCTCAAATGCTGTGTTCAGTTTTGGGCCCCTCACCATGAGACACTCAGGTGGTGGGGATGGAAATGGAGCTGGTGAATGGTCAGAAGCACAAGCCCTGTGAGAAGTTGAGTGAGAGAGCTGTAGATGTTTAGTCTGGAGAAAAGGAGGCTCAGGGGGAATCCCATCACTCTCCACAACCGCCTGAAAGGAAGATGTAGCCAGATGGGGGTCAGTCTCTTCTCCCACATAACAAGTGACAGGACCAGAGGCAAAGGTCTCAAGTTGTGCCATGGGATGTTTAGATTGGGTATTAGGAAGTTTCTTTACAGAAAGGGTTGCAAAGCATTGGAATAGTCTGCCCAGAGAAGTGATTGAGTCACCATCCCTGGAGGCATTTAAAAAGACACATGGATGTGGCACTTAAGGACACAGGTAGACTTGGCAGGGCTGGGTTAATGGTTGGAGTCAATGACTTTAAAGGTCTTTTCCAACATAAATAAATCCACGATTGTTTAAATGCCTAACACCACCAACACTTTCCTCTTTGCTTCCTAATGCAAGGATTTCTGCTGGAATGACCTATTTAGTGTGCATTTGGCAACAACAGACAGATTGGCATGAACAGTAGAAAGAAAAAAAAAAATCCTGTTTCCGCCCTCAAAATAAATTGCTCACTTTGTCCTCACTGAAAGGGTACACACTATGTAAGGCTCATAAATACGCAAACAGAAAAAACTTCGTAAGATGGAAAAGGATGAGGAAAGAACTTAAAATAATCCCACATCTAAACGTCATGCAAACACCCAACATGCAGCCAGAAATATCCAGACTATTTAAAAATAAACAGTAAACCACTTTCTCTCAACAGAAGAGATTATTTTCCTTCTACTTCTTTTGAGAGACTTTAAACACATACCTATGACGCAAAGTTCAAAAAAGCCTCAGCCTGAGGAAGTCTCACCTCCTTTGGGTATGCTTCTCTTCTACTGAACTGACTGTATAGGTCTAAGAAAGTAAATTTCAGCCAGAGACTAAAACACCACAACAAAAATATCCTGATTGCAAAAAGTCAGGCTAGGCTACAAAACATTTCTCTCCTGACACAAAATATACTTTTTGAAGCTTTTTTAGAGTAGAGCTCATTTTTAGTAGAACATTTTAAGCAAATTGCATTCTTTGTAATTAAAACACTACAGTTTGCGTTAACTAAAAGTGCTTCAGAATGTCTTTTAAAAAAAGCATATCCTAGCACCATTTCTTTAGCTTGTAAAAAAGTCCACATTTAGGAAAAAAAGACTTAATACACAAAGGCAGTCTTTTCTTCACAAAGCAAAGTTCAGGTTAGTAATAGCAGTCTATGTTAAATTTAGTAAACATTAACATTCTAGATAACAGTGCATGTGCTAGCAACAAATCAATATTAAACTATCAGTATGTGAGATTTTGTTGTACACGAGTACAAAAATCTTACTCTTTTCACTTTATTACTCCATAACTCCTAAGCGAAAACAAAGCATAAGTATGATAAAACACACACAAAACCAAATATGCACAGATTTGTAATCTTTTTTGCATGCATCCTTATCTATTTAGAGAAAATTCTGGGTTTGAGAGACTGTTCTCATGCCTAAGCATCTCAACTGGGAAGAGATTTGCAAAACAATCTTCTGCAAATGTTCTCTAATCTCCAGCAATCTGCAGGTTTCCACCAAGCTTCCTGCTTAGTATGTGCTACCATATGTCCTTGCTGCTTGGTCTCATTACCTTTCACTTACTCCTTGAACTCCACTTTTGCTTTTGCCTTTTCCTGCTTTTCTGTAGCCTGATACAACCTTTTCCTTGACAACAGCAGGACAAAGAGTTAGGTTTCCAAACACTATAGGAGCCAAAACTGAAGCAGCTGCTTGAGCGGTACAGTTTTGTGACTAATTCCCATTTTCCTTCTCACTGCAATGTGCTTTTCACTTAACAATTAAGGGAAGGCTCTGGCAGGGCTAGGCACTCTACCTCACAGATTTTTGTTCATGTTAACATCATTATAGCTTCCCCTCTGCTGAATACCTGGGTTATTTCCTTCCTTGCTGTGACATTTTGCTGGCATGGTGAAAAACTTATCTCTGAGGTTTGCTTGGCTCTGTGCCCCTGATCTCAATGAGGTCTGAAGTGCACCATCTTTCGGTCTCGTTGGAGGTGATAAACCAAGTATGTAAATTGTGTAACTGCACCATACAACGGGGCACTTGGTCTGGCACACAGCATGTCTGTACAGAAAAATTCACTTGTGTGTGCAGCTTTGTTCACTAAGGTAAACTTGAATGTGACAGGCTGCAGAAATATTCTGCCCTCATTTAAAAATAAAATAAAAACGTAATTTAGGCTTTAATAGCCAGGTGTCTGCTGGAAATCAGATGATTATCAAGTGTGTAATTTCCACCTCAAAGTCGACCATGTTACAGGCACTTCTAGGCAAGCCCAAGATGAGTATTCAAAACTTGTTGCTGGAGGTATCATTCTTCACAGGACAAAAAAGAAATCTTAGCCAGCAGGAAGCATGGCTAAGCTACATTTTACCCTTTCAATCCTCAGAGTAAGTCCAACAGTGACCTTCTAGAAGACCACCTGTTCATGTGAACAGGGTTCCAAACTTCAACTAGATTTCTACAACAATAATACCAAAACTTATATGAAACATATTCTTTTTTCCCCAAATTGTGATGGTTAACAGTTGGATAATCAAAAACACGAAGTGGGAAAAAAAATCCCCTCAGAACACAAGATCTTGTTGGCTGTCCCTGGAGCACACCCTGAGTATGCTCTGTTGGCTCTGGTGGCACTAGGCAGTGTTTCTATTTGTACTCACTCACCTCTGCCACCACTGTGTCCCAAGCTACCCTGTCAGGTCAATCAACAGCACCACACCAAGAGCAAGAAAGCCAGCATGTGAAGGAGTCCTTTAAATTGCATTTACGCTCCCACATGCCCCAAAGCTACTGGGATAGCATTTTCTGCCCGTATCAGTGGTATCTGTTGCCCATTTGATAACACATGGCTCCACTGCTACTGCCAGCAAGTCTGCAGTAGAGGAAACAGAGATTCAATCGGCATCTGTGTCCCCACACCGGTTTGTACCAGGAAGGGACTAGAAATTAAGAAACCTGGTTGCTCCCATCCATGAAGATATCAAGTGCAGCTAACTATTGCAAAGCATGGGGTCACTCTCAGATATGGCTCCTTCAAAATAATTCACAAGATAATGTAACCTGAGACACAACCTAGACCTGTACTACTAGGTAAGAGTGTACTTCTTAACCCTACCATATGATTAAAAGAATCTGGGCTACTTTTCAGTAAATTAAACATTCCAGAAAGGTTGAATGCAAGAATTTACAGAAGCTGTTTTACTAAGACCTTTATTCACTCAATCTTTTTTACTTTCTGTGGGTCAGTAAATCAAAATTTAGCCTAAATTAATAACACAATTTTAAACCAGATTTAAATTTTCAAGTGATCCAATGAAAACACAATATTAAATCCATTCAGTCCTTGATTGTAAAGCCTAACAGGGCACATTTCTTTAAAAAACACTTCTTGCTCTAAAACTTTAGCCACAATGAATGGATGCACATTTTCCTTTGAGATTTTTTTTGGTGTGTGTGTGTGTTCTGTTAAATGGGAAGCAGTTGGTTTCTGAGAACCTCCTCTCCTGTTAACAACAGAAAGGTGTTTGGAAATAGCATTTAATGAACAATAATTGAGCTAACCCATATGCTTCGTGACTAGTTCAAAGTACAGCTAGACACAAACTTTTTTTGCTTAAAACTGCTTGAGTTATCATTAATTCTGGAACCGCCTGTTTTTCCTGGCAATACTCACTGATTACAAGAAGGTACTTGCAGTCTCCAAACCCTCCTCATGTCCTGCAGTTTAGCAGAGACACTTATACCTATTAAGAGGAACAGCTGGCTGTTCAAACAACACAAAAGATAGCACTGGGCAAAGTGGGAGTCCTTAAAAGCGGCTGGGCACTGTTACCATCCCCCACCACTTTAACTTGTTAGGAGGAATTGGACAACTTGTTAGGAGGAACTGGACAACTCCAGCCACCATAAATGAGCCTTGTAAATACTCCACATTGCCTATATTAGCAATCACAATGACATAGGTATGGAGAGCCTGCCTGCTAGGCCGAGGCCCATACTAGACAGTTTCTAAAAAGAAGTTGTAGAAAACTAACACTGCGTTCAGGTTTCACCTCTGGATCCAGTAAGTGCAGGTGTTTCAGTGGTCTAGATAACCTTGAGAGGGCTAAATCACACTGGCCACTAAACACCTAGGGTTTTCGCCCTGAAACATCCACAGTGCTCAGGGAATTTTGACACTACTCTTATGTAGCAGCAGGATTTCCCACTGTGAACCTGAGTGCCCTTAGTGGACTTCAGGATACAGGGAAGCAAAGTGCAACAAGAAAGATCCAAAAAACCAAAAGCATAATTAGTCAAAGTTGCAGCCCTTCTCCAGGAGAAGGGCTCTCTCACCTTACGGCTGCAACTGGTTTTAACTGGACTTCATGCAAGAACAGTCCATGCTAGACAGTCCATGCTTATTGCACACAATTTGCATCACTGCAGCAGTGTAGGCAGGGTCACAACCTCTCATCCTGCTTAAGAAGAGTTACCAAGGTGCAACTCCAGCATGGCACAATTACAAAGCCACACATCCACCTTCAAATATCTCAACAATGGCATACTTCAAGCTCAGACTCTAGCAGCTGGATAAAGGCTGATTTAGATAGAAATACATGAATGACCATCAAATATTCAAACCCTTCCACCTGTCCCGTGTGCCAATTGCTGTGGCAAGTACAGGAGGGTTTATTAGCTGCTGTCCAGAGAGAAGTAGCAGTGGGAGTGTGATCAAATGAGGATATGGCAGCTGAATGAAGCTCCCAAGAAACAGTTTTCTTACAGCCTTTGTAATCAGATCACACTATAGCAACTGTACGACAGACTTCTCCATAAATGCAGGGCCAAAGCCTTATTCCTATAAGTAGGTGTGGGATCTGGACAAACAGAAAGACAATGACTCTTTTAAATCTACTTTCTCCAGGGCTATAACACCTGAGATGGGACAAAAATTTTTCCTCTCCATACAGACATGTGGTGAGCTGTACATGGCAATAGATGGCAGAAGAGATCCTTCTGAATACTGGAGACAGGTGGTGCCACCCTTCCTTTGTCCTGCAGCAGTTCTTAAAAATTCCCATTCTGGAGTAGCATCATTTCTAGTCTACAAACATAAGCACTGGTACTTCAACTTTTGACTGCTCCAAGTTGTACTCCAGCTGTGTCTACACTGTACCATACTGCACACTGCATAAAGCCTTCAAATTCATCAGTCTACAAGGAAATCAATCTAACAACAATGCTGCAGACTGTGAGTCCTACAAATGCTCCTCCCAAAGGCCTGGTTATTGCTGACACCTTCAACACCACAGTCAACAGCATTTGGCTGAGCCAGCTCAGATATGCCCACAGAAGCTACAAAGGTGCACAGTAATGCAAAACCAGCCTCATTCAGAAGGAACAGGAATATAT
>NW_005054325.1:5437069-5476676 GCF_000277835.1 Geospiza fortis | reverse complement strand
TTTCCCTGCTGCTCTTTGGGCTATGCATGCTACAGAGATTGCAGCCCAGCTTATGATACTTGACTCTTTGGGACTAAGCTGTGATGGGAGTCACTGCACTGGTGTGAAGCAGTACCAAGCACCAGCTGATGAGCACCGATTTCAGCAGCACCACAAAAGCTACAACTTCTGACTCCTCCCCACACTCCCACCTGTGCACAGCTTATTTCAGCTCCTGCACCCATGTTCTAGAGGCATTCCTCTTCTGCAGCATTCCTCATCTCAGGCTGCTACTTGGTTCTCTTCACCAGAGCACTCTGCAAGCTGCCTACCAAGCACAGCTGAGCACAGCTACCTACAAAAGTACTTGGCAAACGGAGACTAGGGTTTCCAGTTCCTGCATCCAGAAATAAGGGCTGCCCCTCTATTCTAGCAGTGTGACCCAAGATTCCTACTTTTCAGCTTGAGCCAAAACCACCATGCCATATCAGAAAGCAAGAAGAACATCACCAAGGAGTCCAGGTCTGCCATTTTATGCTGTGCTGCTGCAGAGAAGAGCATCACCACATGCTAGAAAGTTAAAATGCAAAACCACAGCAGCAAAAAAAAGAATTAAGGAACTCATTTACATTTGCTTGGTTTTTAATAATCACTACCAGATGTCTGAGCGTGTACTATGTCTACAAACTTCTTTTCAAGAAGAAAACCACAAGAACAAAGTTATTTTTTCACACCCTGTCCCTTGTGCTGGAAGTAAACAAGGCTGAACTCCATGCTAATAGACACCTTCCTCACTGGAAGGAGGATGCAATTTCCAGTTCACTTGCACGATCTCCACCTACTGGCAAGGAACCTGTCAAGGTCCTGCTGCCGGCACTCACTGAAGGTGGAAGAATGAAGCAACCTCAGAAGTCTTCTGATATTCAGGTAAAGCCAGTATGGGAAAGCCTAGGAGCACAAAATGGTCTCCCCTTCCACTTCACTTCTCTACAACACCATGCTGCTGTCTGCATGGAATTGTAGGCAACTTTGTTAAATTTGTTATTGTTTATTACCAAGGCAGGTTTGGTAAAAAACCAAATAGATTGGATTATTTTCAAAAGTGTTTTTGACCCCTACAAAAAGATTTCCCACCCTATGGAAGGCAGCCTGTAGAATGTTAAAACCTGTTCATTTTGAGAAAACTTGAGCACTGCCCCCTATTTAATTACAGAAAGGTCAAAATTACTTCTAGCACAACACGCTGTGCAGCTTCAATATAATTCTAGTATTATTTTCAGTGTCCTCAGACATCTGAGGGACACCTGCAAAACCTGTTCACTTCCCAGTTCCCAAGCAGGAGGCATTAAACAAAACCAGCACGGTTCAGATGACAGAGCTTCCCACTTCCTTGCTTATGAGATGCCTGGGCACTACCCAAACCCTTGGTCTCTGATCAATTCAGAGCTGCTCTTTGTTCCCTATGATAAACCAAATAATACCAAATATAGCAGCAGCTCCCTCCCTAGTAATTTGACCAGCTGCTAAAACTCAAGAGGATGCAAGATCAAAGCCATGCGACTGAAGGAAAATTCTTTTTTCACTTTGAGCAGCCTTTTCTCCACAATTGTGCTTTAAAAAAATTGTTTTACAGACCATTTCATTCTTGTTTTCCAATCTCAGAAAAGCACGCGTACCTCAACTCCAGCAATCGTTCACCTTCGCCCTAAAAGTAACTTGCACTAGCCAGAAAGCCACAGATTACTTCTGGCAGAAATGTCAGAAATAACAGTGTATGGATCATTCTAGTCATCATCTGAATGGCTGAGAAACTTCCTGTTCAATTAAGCCCTGCATTAATCCCTAACATTTGAATAAAATTTTCCATCTACTGGCAGGAAGTGATAAATGTCAGTAGGTTGTGGGCATTTTAACCTCTTGCAGAGGTTGCAGCTTGCAATTTAACCACACCTGAAACCATGTATCTATGCTTCCCACAGGGAAAGCCTTTAGAAGGCTCCTCTACCATCTGGCTATTACTAGGAACTCAACATTTCTCTTGTAAAAACTACAACATTTAGACACAGAGCAAGGAAAAAAAAAAGAGACACAAGACATCCTATATCTACTGCATAGACTTTATTCTGATAAGAAGCAAAGTGATCACTTTTGCATAGAACACCCATCAGTCACATTCACTGTCTTGCCAAAAAGGATTACTAAACAGAATCATACAAGAGAGCTATAGGGAAATAAAATAAAATAAAAATCAGTATATTCTATTATGTTAATCCTATGCTATTCTTATATAATACTGAATTCCATTATGTTAAATCTATGCTATTCTTATATAACTCTGAAGATAAAATACAAACTTATGCTGTCTCTATTTTTTGGTCTCTTTTCCTTCATCATTGTAATTTTTTTTTTGTATTGAGTTTCTCTTGGAAGCAAACCACGACCCTCTCCAGGCTTCCTCCCCAGGAGTCAAACAGCCCATTCTTGGAAGTCAATCAGGCAGATGCAGTCAATTGTCCCAGTAACTCTGTTCATGCCTTCTTTCAAGCCATGCCACATCCTGCTACCAGTCAAACTGGCCTGAAAAGGAAAGGGGCCATTCACCTCAAACCTCTTCTTTACATAGATGCTAAATCCTGTGAGAGGGGGCTGGCTGGACTGCCAGAGCATGCTGTCTTTCTCTTCCTCCTGAATGCTAGAAGAAGTAGTTGGGAACTAATGATATGAATGGAAACTATGGTAACAATTCCTGTGCCACCACAATCTATTACCTTCCCTGCAGACTTTCTTTCTTTACCTGCAGTAGTAAGTATTCAATACTCTCTTGCTTCTTGTCACATGTGTCACATCCCCCTGCCCCTGGAGACTCTAGTAAAAAGATATGGTGCATATCGAGCTCATTTCAGTACCAGGTAATCATAGTAAAAAACCCTCACAGACACACACTAATTGTGCGTACACACCACACATCTGTCCAGGAAGTGAAAAAATACAGTCCCTCTGAGAAGACTTTGTTCACAGAAGAGTGAGATTTATCAGTGCTTTTTCCCTAACATCCTCCTTAATTTTACTTTTAGGATACACAGTGGTATGTGAGCAGCAGGACATCTTATATTTGACGATAAAACTCAGATAAACTAGGAGCTTACAGATAGTGGAAGGAGAAAGTCATGTTCCTCCTGGTTCTGCATCCCATTGTGCACTCTGACCAGGAAGTAATGAAGGGCACAGTCCCAGCCTGGGGGAGGACAAAGGGAGTGGGACCACACCCTTCTGGAGCAGCAACTGCTGCACTGCCTCACCAGCATCCTACCCCCTGAATGAGTGAGTTCAGTTTGGTTAAAACTGGTCTGAGAGGTTGCTTCAGAAAAAAGGAGTGGTATACGTTCTTCCCTTCATCTCCAGCCACACATTCCTGCTTATGCCAGCCCTTGAGCTCCTGAGACCCTACAATCAGCTGGCTGAGGAAGTCTGTCAAGCTGAAAATTAATTTATAGGTTGGGCTTTTTCCTTTTTTAGGTTGGGGTCCATAAGCACAGAAGTGCTGGTGCTGGCACAAAAGAGGTGGCATGAACACACTAGAGGGAAGAACAGGACTCCCTTTTCCACTAGCAGCTCGCATTAAGAGCACCCTAAGCTGACTAAGAAACACATTAGCTACTGAACTGTAAAATTTTAACAGAAAGCATGCCTGGCAGCAATGCCAGTGTGGTCCCTTTCACTGTCAACCTTTCTGCAACAAGGAGCCTAGTTTCCACCAAGACAAGTAAGGAAGACAAATTTCAGTGGGCTTTTTTACCTGATAACCTTGGGGTTTTTTTAAGAGTTTTGTTTTGTTTTTTTTAATAATGAAAAGGTCTGATTTCCATTACTTTTGTCCCCGTAAGCAGATCACCCACTACTTTCCCCTTTATCATCACAAGCAAAGCCGCAGCTTACAAACATTTAAAGTAGAAAGGAGAGGGTGGCATACCAGATGCTGTCTACACTGAAAGTGACACAGCATAAAAGTGCAGTGAGCCCTTTATAGGTGCCTCATGGGCAAAGTCCATGGCTGGCACTGTGCCTCTCTGGAAGTGTCCCTGAGGTGTGGTCACTGACTGTGATAAATCACCAGAGCAACAACTAAGCGCAGTAAATCTGTCTGAAAACCCCCAAAATCCTGGTATGCTTCCTGGCACCTTCTCTTCCTACTCAACTGCATTAAGCCAATATTTGGTCACTGATCTGCTGGCAGTCCTCAGGCAAATAACTTTTCTATCCCTTTTCCAGGCTGAAATCAGACAGTGACTAAAAGAGTGCAGGCAGAAGGAATAAAATCCTATGAAAAACAGCATGCGCACACCCAAACCTGCTTGAATCAGATGAGGGCTTGAGTTCAAATTGCCACATGGCCATACAAAAGATCGTGGCAAGAGTGCTCCCAACACAGGAGCAGCAAGAAACTGGCAATTACTTCAGCTGGGACCACCAGTGAACATTTGATGAACCAGACACCAGTTCATGTAGTTGTCCGAGGCTGGGCACCTGCAAGGGAATTGGTGAGAATGCCATGCAAAACTCCACACCAAGAACAAAAGAAGTGAAATTGGAAAGAATGCTTGGGTAGCAAGAGAAATCAAGGCAGTAAGGCCAGGAGCAATTGAGAAAGTAAAACATTCTGTTGTTATGTTCAGGAAAAGTGGAAGCTGACCAAAAATAAAATGGAAATCCTGTGAGGACCGGATGACTAAGGAGAGAATGGCAATGCAGCCACAACATGTCTGATTAGAAAACTGCAGAAATCTGACAAAACATGCAATTCTTTTTATACTCAGCCAACCACTGAGCCACAGGTAAGCAATTATGTGGAGGATTTCATAAACCCGTTGAGTATTTTCTTGGTTTAAAATTATATTAAATATGGGCTCAGTAGCTTGGGATACTGTTCAAAATAACAAACAAATGCAACCACAACGGGTTGTGTGAGTGACTGCCCTTAGCACTGAGGAAATCTTAGTAGCTCAAAGGTGAGAATTAAGTCAACAAAGTCAACAAATAAAATAAATGCATCTTTTATCACACCATTACCAAGGGAAGACAGTGCCAAAAGGCAGAACTAGAGATGCTTCTCCTGAGGCCTTGCTGGCAACACAAGACTGCCCTAGTTTAATTTTTGTTAAATCAGTTCAAATCCATGTGGATTGTTATGGGTTAAGAGTAGGTTAAACCAGCGCCTTGTTGACAGATAAATCAAAAAGACAGCCTGTCCATACAGCCTCTTGTGCCAGTTTAACTTCATTAATTTAAATGCTGCATCTTAATTTATCTTAACATAAGCCGTCTAAAAATCTCAGCAAAGCACCACCATTAAGACTTGAATGATTCTGGATCAGGAAATCCAAAATCTCTTTTAAAGCTATACCAGATTCCAGCCAACCTACCCCACAACCTGCTATTTTCTATGGTGGTTTCCTACTGCAGACAGAGGGACATTTTGCCTTTAGAAGAAATTTAAGGCGCAGTTCCATCTCCAAATATTCAAATTCTATACTTTGGAAAAGGTAATGACTCCAACTTCACATTTTCTATATGGGCAGTATTAAAACCATACCAAACAGAGACACCCCTGATCTAATACAGGGTTCAAAATCTAAGTAAGAATTTTGCCAAATATGCTAATCCACATTTTTGTGCATTCACCTGGGCTCTCTCCCTACCCACAAGGGACTCCTCATAGCCACGCAGCTTCAAATGTCATCCAGCACTTCCATGCATCACTGTTACATAAATCTGCAAGATCAGAAACTACACTAGAAATAACTGGGTCACTAACAGTATCCCTCTTCATAGCCATTCAGTGACCTTAGACAGTCTGACATGACTGATGTGGTTAATAATGCTTTAAGCTACATAAAATTAAACTATATAGGTAAGTTTTACTTATTCAATGTTTTATACATGCATATACATGCACACACACATGCACATATACATATGCATGTTTTCTGCAGTGAAAAGCCATGATTGGAGACAAACATCAGAAATATGAATAGCTGATTTTTAGATTACTATAATAAGCTTAGTAGAAGGTATTTCATAATTTAATGAGATAATAAACTGTCATCATTAACTGCATTTTACATACCTTTCCCCTTCCCCAAGGGAAAAGAAAAGGTTTAAAAGCAATCAAAAATCAAAACTAAACACTCGTCCAGATTTAGGAACCCATGCTACCTCAATTGGTGATCCAAACACCATAATACCTACAAAATATGGTTCTGAGAAAATTCAGAGTTTCAGACTATTTCAGGTTTAAGGAAGGTTTTCTAAATACAAAAGAAACCAGTGGAATGCACCCTCAAAGTGCAGATGCAAAGCAAAGTAGCTGTTGTAGCTCACACATTCACTCAGCACTAGAGTGTTAAATTAATGACTGCTCAGTTTTACTGAGCAGCTCCTTTAGAAACATTCAGCAGACAATTATTACATACAATCATTTCCCTGAAGAAAGGAGGTTTTAGGGGGAAAACCAGAAAGGGGGCAGGGGGGAAGAAGGAAAAGAAGGATAGTGAACTTTATCATCTTCTACAACCAAATGCAGCAGATATGATCTGTGATGTCATCGTCCACCACAGTGGCCATGAGGTTCCCTGGGTCATAGGGAACAAGCAAAAATCAAGGTAGCTCTTCCTCTACATCCCTCTCTCAGCAGATAAGAGAGAATTCTCTAAAAGTATTTCTTGGCAAGTTTTTTATGTGCTGCATTCCACTCAATGGAGGAAAATCATGCTCAAGGATCTGTCTTTGGAACAGCTCCAGCTGACCCAGAACATCAACATCCCCAATCTAGACAGATGCCATGAAAAGTGAGATGCATCAAAAGTTACAGCTTATCATTATTTAAATAAATAATTTGAATTCTACTACAGAACAAGGTGGTACTCTCCCCTCCATTTACTTACATGCTTCTAGACAAGAAATATGAAAATATGAATAAAAACAATGGCACCTTAATTTACAGAATCTCAGAAACAACGGGCGGATCGGGGGCGGGGGGAACAAATGATGGATGCAGGAACCTATCAATCTACAAATACTGTACAAGTAGCAGTATAAATAGGAAAACTTAATTAATCAGCCTCATATTACAGCAGGGTTACAGCAGCTACATATGCTGAACCCAAGTTTCCTCATGCTAAGAGCACCTTGATGCAGAAGCCATGGTACTTAAGTGAATTTGCTTATGAAGCAGAGGATGTTCACAACCTGCAGAAATGTGTTGTTTCTGTGTCAGGTGGTGGGATGCAGCAGAGAGAAGGAATTTTTCAGGAGAAGCAGTGAAGGGTCTACAGTATGTGAAATGCTATTCCAGAGTAGTACTGATGCATTTTAACTGTTAACAATGGGGACTTCGGAAGGCTAAAGTAATCAGCTGTCCAAAAGAAATACCTATGGCTTTTCACACCATTTCCAAGAAAAGGGCAGCAATTCCCCTATTCTTATTTATATTATTTATTATAGTTATCTTATTTATATTTCCAGTTGTATAAGAAATATAAATCAGCAAGAAAAAATAAAGCCTGAGGGGGAAAACCAAATAAATCAAACCCCTTCAAAACCTGAAAGTCTCACACTGTGAATTCCAGCAATTCTGCCTAACACATGGCACTGAGGGGCTCTGGGATGCCACCACTCAATGACTGGTTGCTGCAGATGTCAGTAAGCAGTTTGTTTTCATCAATAACACAAGATGCCTGTAGCATCACCAGTTTTACTATGTTCATTGTTTATTAGAAAACACAACTGTCTTATTTTTTATTAGCTGGCATTTCTCAAGGTTCCCTGCCTTTATTTTTCTCTCCCTGGTATAAATGAGCACATTTGCCAATAATACCAGTAATACAGCCTAAGGAGAAAATGAAGCTCCCACTGTGGGATGTTCATTGTGCAAGGCCAGAAAATTTAAAGCAGTGATAAATGCATTAAGTTACATTTCACAAATCATTAAGTAATGCTGAATTCTATCCTTAAAACACCCAACTTGACAATGCAACCCTCCTAACAGAGGGGTGATCCCCCAAGCAGACATGGCAAAGCACTGTGCTGCATTATATAACAACATTTTCCAGAGGAATGAGCAGAACACTTTCTGTGATGCACAGGGAACATACAAGCTGTCACTGTGCACTCAGCAGCCTCCTCTATGGGGACTGTGCAGCTGAACCAAGTCGCCTGTAGGTGTATTAAAAGGAATAAATGACATTCAAGTAACATCTTTGTTTTGAAACGCAGGTAGTGCCCAGCATCACTGCATTGCCTAATTAAAATCCACAGGAACTCAAGACAACACCCATCCAGAGGTAAAGGACCCTCACACATGCAGCTCAGATATCACCTCTGCCTTCCTATGGAGCTGGTAGAGCACTGCTGTGCACTGCAACATCCTCTTTCTGCACCAGCTAAGCACCATGATTTATGTGTGCTGGCATTCATACCAGGGGAGGGCAAATAGAAAAGAAACACAAAACTCTATCTAATCTCATATCTCATCCCACTTAAGAACTTTCAAGGGCTTGTCAGCTGATGAGGTGCGCTGCTGGCATTGAGTATTGCCAGTGCTCAGCCCTTCTTGCTCTGTGTTCCATCCACCCCAGTAACAGAGCGGAAAATCTTCATAAGTCCTCCCTGTTATATTCAATCTGGAAAATAACCACTGTGACACAATGCTTTGGAGCTTTTCATTTTTATACTCATCAAAATAATTAAGGAACTGAGACTGACATTAGGGGTTTTTTTTCTGGGGTTTTCCATGTCCTTGTTAAGAGGTTCCATGGCTGACATGACTCAGAAATTTAGAGCTCATTATACAGAACCACTGAAATTAGTATTCTGTTCATGGGCTTAATAGGTATTTAAGCAATGTAAGAGACAGGTTTTGTTTTGTTCTTTTCTAATTGATAGAATAAACTGTATTCAAATGCTCAGAAAGTCTCACTTGTCTGTGAAGCAGAGGGAGATGAATGAGCCAAGCACAAACAGTCCTAGGGCCCTTTGTTGCCAATAAGTGGGTTTCCTCCTCCATCTCCAAGCTCTTTGTAATTAAAGATAGCAGCTCACCTAATGCTCAGAAAACGCCATAAACATTTGTTTTCATTAAGGCTCATATTGGGAAACGACGTTGAATAAAACCTAGCAGAAAAACACTTCAGTAGAAAAGGTTGGGATGGTCCAGAGAAACAGCAGAATAAAGAACAAGGAAGTAAACAAAGCAGGAAAATCACCAACTAATTCAAGTATCCTGGACTGACTAATGATTAGTAAAGAAGTATAGAGAGGAACACAAACAGAAAATGGGTTTCTGTTTTAAGGACTTAAGGGTTCTATGCTTTTCATACAAAAACCAGCAAACTGTCAGAAAAGGTTACCTCAGAAGAGCAAAACATTTTTCACACTACGTTAAAAAAATGAACCTGAGTGAGAAAAGCAAAGAGGGATTCTGCTACCCTTATTAGTAACTTGGGTGGGAGGGGCTGGGGTGTCCGGGAAGGCAAGAGAAGACTTTCTTTTTCCTATATTTTATTTGGAATCATGACTAACACTGCCCTACATCTTCAGCACCTGTCTTCTTGATCTACTTTCTTGAAGCATCTTGCTAGAATATGCTCTCCATAATTTTGTCCTCCCCTCTCCTCCCCAAGAAAGATGTCCAACTCAACAGGATATTCTATTTGAAAAGGGGAAAAATATTCCTGAATGTGTGTGTGTCCTCAAGCCTCAACTTAAAGAAATTTTTGTCAGTCTGCTTTTTAAGCTGGGAATGTCAATTTGTAAAAGACATGTTTCATAAGCAGTGAGAAGTCTTAGGGAAAAAGAACACCCAGAGGAAAGGATCGGTCAGAACAAGCACATAGTATCAGGGTCTGGAAATCTGCCCAGATACTGAAATACTGTTGCCTGTCCTCATGTCAAACACTACTTCGCACTAAAGGGCCTTCAAAAATCGTTATATGAAGATATGGTATGTAAAGATTACATTCACACTTCCCTTTTGAAGAGAGAGTAACAAGAAGTTGTAACAAATTCCCTTTCAACTTGCCTTTTTCATGTTAAAAATTAGAAATAATGATGTGACAGAGCTGCATTTCTAACATCAGAGCTCCGTCTCAGGAAAAGAAACTTCATCTCCCAGAGCTGAGAAGAAACAAGAAACAGCAACAGATCCAGACCCTGCCTTTCTCACCCATCCCATCCCAGAAACTTCCTCCCTCTGTATCAAGAAGACCAAGTACTTTGGTAGTGACCTATGAGTGTTTTGTTCAAATTGGGAAATTAGCATACAGCTGCATCCCCAGGCTGGCAAGAGGGCTTTGAATGGCACATAAAAAACTGATATAGGAGCAAATCAGTCTGAAGCCTTGAACTGCAGACACCAGGTAACACCATGGAATCACACACACATGCCCCACACACACCAAAAAGCAAAGGCCTTTAAGTTTCCTGAAACTAAGCAGTTTCAAAGGAAGGGGTTGGGAACCAGTGCTCAAGAAGATGCAATTAAGAAGCTGAAAATAATGACCATAATTGGGAGTAAAGTCCCATATTGAGAAGTTTCTATAGCTTGAAATAAGAACAACACAGGATGGCTTAGGATACAGTGGGGTAGTTTTGTTATAAAATATTGAGATAATTTCAGTGAATTACCCCATAACACTGCAAGGAAGTGTAAAGGAGAGGTTATTCCATTTTTTTACTATGAATGGAATATTCTCTTTGTAGTCCCACTGAATTAGTAACCCTGCACAGCTGCAGCTTCAGGGCAAACGATGCAATGCAGGACCTCCAACGCAGACTCTGCGCAAAAGGCTTCAAACGAGCAATCCTGGGGATGAAGAGAGAGGATGCCTTCCTCTGCCACTGAAATACTCAAGCACCCAACAAGTGTGAAACCCAGGCTGGCAGCCATCCAATCAATGAACAGTTTCCCAGACTTCACACTGACCACCTTGAGCAGAGGCAGCAAGATGACGCAAGCCAGGTAAGAGCCTGGGGAAATACACGGCAGAGGGTACACGGCATCACTTCCCGATGGCTCGTTTTGTGGTGCAAAACTGCAGCTGCCTTACACAGAGTATGATAATTGAAAAGGAAATATAAACAAGACTCTCTGAAGGGCTACTCCAAGCGCAGTCAAAACCACAGGCACTTAATTTATAGCTTTCTTCAGCCTGCAGACATCTTAGGAAAATGTCTAATCCACTGAAATCAATAATAAATAAGCACTTCCAGTGGACACAGGAATTAACTCTTGTTATTTAAAAATGGATTTGAATGCAGTTGTGCTGATAAAGCACTCTCAAAATCCTCCTTTGGGTAGAGATTTTTTTTTTGTTTAATTATGAATATCTGTGTTAATTTAAGATCAGAAAAAGGAAGAGCAATAAATAAAGCCCAATATAGACACATATTCAAAACAGATATAAATAATATAATTTACTTATACTTTGCCCTTGAAAACAATAAACAACTATTACTCCAATCTTTAACTGCTCAAAACTCTGCAAATTCTGCTTGAAGATGGAAGAGACATAGAGCCATTAAGTACTGTGCAAGGCCACACAAGAGCCTGAACACAAGGCTACCTAGTACCTGGGCTGCATAGAGATACTGTGGGTTGTACTGCCCAAAGAAGAACAAATGTTTGAATTTATGTTTTAGGAGGGTACTGCAACGAAAACCTTCAAGGAAAAAACAAACCTTTTTCATATGGGTTTTTTTTTCTGAATTACTTCAATTGATTTGTCTGATAAGAAGAGTGTGACCTTTACTCAAATGCTATTTCCCCTCTTTTTCCATTTCTCATCTGATTCACCTTTAAAGTTTATTTTGTACTCTACCTGGAAACTGGAAGCAATTAAACACTCTTAATCTGAGATGGCATATCACACATGTTTCAAAAGTGAATTTAACAGCAGGATTTCTATGTAACAGAAATTAAATAAAATGGGTAAAAATCAAACTTAGATTGCATGGTAACATTTGCCTAGATATTACTCAATACTTTAATTTTCAGGTAATGAGAGGATTTCACAGGCCTAGGGATATAAAAGTGAGAGTCTCAGAAGATGTGCCACACCTAGTTTGTCTTCTTGTTCTGTTACAAATTAACCAGGTGGGTTGAACTAACTTTCAAGGAAAATCAATAGTGGTCAATTTTTCTAGTGTAAGACAAACATAAGAACTCCATCCACACCAAGACATTGCAGTTAGAGGGCCATGTTGATTTCAGGCTTCTGACCTAAAAATCAGGGAGGCTGAAAGATTTCTCAATCTCTGTTAGAAAACCTCATGATTTTCAATGTGCAGGTGTAAAGAAGATGTCACTAAAAATAGAAGTAATCAAGAAAATCCCAGCTGCTTACTTTAACAGCAAACTAGACGTATGCAAAAGAAAAACATGAGACTCCCTTCTAAAAAAAGAGTTGATTAAAATTTTAGAGTAATTTATTTTAAAATGCACATTTTGCTTGACAACTTGCAGAACAAATTGTGAGCAGGCCAGGAATAATCTAAAGCATAATAAAAGACCACAGCAGATAAAAAGTAAAGGGTTTCACAGTCTCTTTCTTGCCTCACAAGGAATTGGAAAGGCTAAAGGAAAGACATTGCTTAACTGCTTAGAATAAAACTGAGACCAATATTATCCTGGAGGGCTGAGTTGATCAGGGTATCCAGTCACCCCCCAGAGGGACTGATGCTGCTCCTGTCCATCTTTTTCCCCAAAGCCACCTCTGCTGTGCTCCCTGTGGTGCCCAGGGAATCTGTCCAATACCAGTTCCACTGACCCTGTGGAAAACCACCTACCTTTGCTTTGGCCAGGTGACAAACCATGCCAGACCCAGCACAAAGAGGGTCAAGGGAAGGATATGCCTCCTTATTATGTATCACTTGTGGGCTTTCAGGCTGCAATTTCAACCCAACACTCAGAGGGAGGCAAAGAGATTTGCATTATCTGACCAAGAGCCCAAGGCAGGTTATTTATGCAGTTGGTAAAACAGAGGGTCTTCTCAGTAGGCTCCTGATTGTGCAAAGGCACAGGTGACAGGGCATAGCACTCAGCAGGCCAAAGGAAAACCGTATCATAATCATCACCTAGGGCAAGATGTCTCCAAAGAAAGAGGGGAAAAGCCTCTGAAGATACAGCTACCGTAAGAAACACATCCATGAAAAGAGCAGCGCAGCTACACTGGCTTTTCCGGTGGGACGTCTGCTCAGACAGGCACTTGTGGTTGAACTTCTTTGTTGGAGAGCCCATTTCAAATCTAAGTCATTCAGCAAAGCAGTGATATCAAACCACAGACACCAAGTGAAACAATGTCTCCCCAAAAGAAGGGGTTTAGAAATACAACAGCACACAAGCAAAGGAAAATATCTGTTGCAGAATAGCTGACTACCCAAACATCCGTGTCTCTCTGTTAAGCTGGAATATATAAAGCTGTATAAAAACAGCTATCAAATTATGATGAGGTGCAAAGAAAAGTCTCTCTGACTTAAAAGGCTAACGATGTGTTGTCTCAAGTTTTCATTTCTTCACCCGAGAAATTTCTCCTTGCACCAGAATATGTTTATATTAAATTCCAAAAGCTGCCATTTAAAATAAATGAATTCTAAAAGCTGTCCTTGACACTCAGCATACATACACACAAATGTTACCAGTTAATTCATTTTACAGAATTATGACTTCAATGAACAGCTCTTCAACTGTGAAGAAAGATCAAATCAGATAATAGCTCCAGAAGTGACCCTTTTAACTAGGGACCTCCTCACTTCCTACTTATATACTAAATTTTTAATCCATATAAACAAATACCTACAGGATTTCATGAAAATGAAAGCATTACAGGCAAATTACATGTTGCAACAGAAGAGATATTAGAAACAAAGTCTGTACAAAGTCTACTTACTTTATTGAAAAGATAAATAACAGCTGCAGGAGCTCCTAGCAAAGGAGAAGGGCAAGGGAGGAGAAAAGGAAGAATGGACAGATATCTCCATAGTAACTACAACTATGAAACTCAGGGGAGAACTTGTCTGAAAGCTGAAAGAAGGATGCTACCAGAGAAAATAGACTGTAATATTACTGAAAAAAAATAAGAAACTTCCAAATAATTTTCCACATGGTCAAAGGTCCCTTTAGTTTATTTAATCAGAGCCAAGAACAAATACCAAGAGAGAAGAGCAAAGAAAAAAAGCATAAAAATCAAAATATAATCCTGACATGACCATTACTGTACAAATTACTTAACAATAAACATACTGCTAAAAAAACTACATATACAAATGTTCAGGCTAAGAAGAAAAAAACAATTAGTTTCCCTCAGGAAATTCTGTGCTACTGGATGCAACAATGGAAGAAGAGAAAGGAAAAGCACCATACCAGCATAAGCTAGGGGATATTTGTAAAATTCCTGTGATTTTTCTATCCAATACAAGAGACTTGAGAAGATTCTAAAGGAGATATTTACCATATGGAGATTTATACTTCTCAAATTCAGTCCAGACTTAGAAAACTCCCGCAATCCCAATCTGAGACGCTGATGACATGGACTGACCTATTTCTGAGCAGTATTCATACAGCTCCAGGTCTCTGTCATCCATCTGAGAGTCTCAAGGCCCACACCCTTACCTGTAATCTTCATCTGACCCATAAAAAATATTAATACCCACACTGCTGTCAGTTTTGGTGAATCAGCAGTAGCCCACATTTATGCTGTCATTTGCAAGGAACATGTTGAGAATATATTCCTATCACTTATATGTTGTCCACATTAGCCACATATATTCCTGCTCTGGAATAAATAGTGAACAGGATTTACTATAGTTCAGTGTATGCCAAACCAGTATACAGCATGAATATAATCTTCAAATGCTTATTAAAAAAAGCCAACCAAACCAACAAACCCAAAAACCAAACCAAAACAACAACAAAACCAAACAGTCCATCACCAATATTCTTAAAACTCAGCATATTAGGACACACTTCCACTTTAAAATATTGGAATGATGCTCTCCTGTTTAGTATCATTCATTATCTTTGCACAGAACATGGGACCACAACAGATGTAGCAGAGAGTTATGTTAGCCCAAACATCAGGCTAGAGTTTTATACCAAAAAATGGTATATTTACCTTAAAAGAATTTCTTTCACATTGGCAAACAAATTTGCTTTAAAAAGCGTCTTTTCCAACTATTCCCTATGTCATTTTAGAGAACCTCTCCCTGGTGTTAAAGCAATCAACATCTGGCCTGTCATACACAGGGGTGAGACATGAAATATGTCAATCACAGTTATGGGATGGGTTATCAGGCAACTGAATGAGCGTTTGCCATAGACAGAACGATAGAAACAACTCCACCTATCTCATGTGGTTTGGAAGCTTTCTTGATCCCTCAGTAAATGAGTCCAAACTCAAGGTCATGAAGACCTTTCCCTGCAACTCTGACTTCTGAAAAGAAGGTGGCAGGTGACAACAAGCAAGCTGGAATCAGACATGGCGTAACACGTCTCAGGTTGCTATAAATCATATCTTCATACTTATTAAATCACTACTCAAACAAGTTGTTTACATAGCTGCCTACCCACAAAGTTCAAGTGTTCCCAGATTATTGTACCTTGTTATATCTTTGCATGTTGGATAGAAGAATTCATGTCACAACTACTGTTTGTTACTTATGAAAATACTGAAAGAACATTAATCACCCCATTTCTTCCTTTTCAAACTATATACAATGATCTTCTTGACTTGCATTATAAAGCAGGTAATCTGTCTTTTTACTATTCCTCTGCAAATCCACTCCAATGGACTATTACTGCTTTGTTTATAAGGCTTGTTATTTAAATATAATTGTGCAGCACTGAAAATACATTCCAATCATATCAGCATTCCCAGAAGGGGGGCAGGGGGGGTGTTAAAAAAATTATTACACATAAATCCCATTGCCATTTTGGTTTTATTGTGGATTAATGCAATTCTTCATACACAAACAACTAGTACAGATTTGCACTGCCTACTGAAATTAGAAAAAAATAACAGAAGCACCTGGTTGGTAAGTGGGCTTACATTGTATTGTAGCAGGCAACAGCTGAACACAAATACATTATACAGTGCTCCAATTAGTGAAAAGACTATTCACTAAAAAGGTCCTGGAAAAACACTTTGATATTACGAGCAGTCTCCTGCTTTCACACCCGAGTCATAATACACTGCTCTCTCCATCACCTACAATACCAAGCAGAAATCCCTCACAAACTTACAAATGTGGGAACAGGATTGACCTTGTTTTACATCTTGCATGAAAGGTGCTAAGTCTAGTGCTAAAGAGACTGTTCATTATTAACTATAAAAACAATTTGACAAAAAGAAAAAGAAAAGAAAAAAAAGAGGGAAACCCCCCCATCCCTAGGTCCCCTCAACCTTTTGACAGCTCTACTGCAAGAAAGTCCTTTGCAAATCAAGTTGAAAAGGATGTATCACTAAAAGAAACCACTTAAATTAGCAGCTTGCCTAATATGCAAAAGCTTGCCTACCCTTGACTGGCTTTTTTTTTATGCTGAGGGTGCAAAACAGCTCTGCCAGCCTAGCAGCTGCGCAGCCACCAGCCAAGGGAGATCAGCATGCTTGTCTCCCCCTCCTTGGACACATACTCCCACCACCTTTTCATTTGACAAACCTTAACCCTCCTGTAGCTCCACAATGAGCCAGTTCAGGGAGTTAAACTGGCATCTAAAAATAAAATTCAAAAAAAAAGGAGAAAGGAGGAGGCAGCAGGGAGGCAGCACAAGGCAAAGAGCAGGAGCACATCCCATGGGCTGGCCTTGCTGCAGTGCACAACCACACTTCTGACTGTCACATGCTTGAGACCGTTAGCAGAAAGCTGCTGTATTAATTAAGGGCCTCAGAAGGTTCCTAATAAGCAATTTCTGGCCAATCTAGCTGTGACAGCTTAAAATGCTACTGCTCCCCAGTGGGTTGTTCCCTTCTCCTGCAGCCAACAGCCTTCCCAGCAAAAGAACTGGACAAAGTGTCTTCTCCCAGGAGCTCTGCACACCCTTGGCCCAGTGGGCAATGTCCATCCACTCTGTTGAGGAAATTTCCCTAACTCTAACTTTTTCCTAAACTGAGCCAATATCTTTTCCCCCTTAACACAGAGAATATTCTAACATCAAATTTTAAAAAATCCCTACTTTGAAGTTTAACAGTTACCAAAATCAGTCAACCTCTTCCCGCCCCGCACAGCCCTCTACTACCACAACTTCACAATAGAAGATAAATGCATTTGTGCATTTGGCAATTCCCTGTGAGAGTTTCTGGGAAGGCGGCCATATAAATGAGTAGCCACCTGATTAGTAACAGGAAGCGAGCAATAGCCTATTACCACTAAAGATCAACATACTGTCACATCAAGTCTGCTCTGCATGTCCTTTCCTCAAAATCTCAAATTAATAAACCAAAACCACTACACTGGGTAAGATGGGCAACTCATTGCTAGAAAACCTACAGCTGTCCCTGCACACTGTTATTAATTGCCAGTGGTTGTAGTCTTTAGAGTTGCCGATAAAAATGTACGAGCATCCAGCACAGAGACCAAGCACCTTTGGCCACTTACTTATTGATTTTCTCAACTGAGAATCATAGCTAGAAACTGGAGATTCACAACAAAAACATGCAGCTACGTGGAAGCTACACTTCTCCTTCAGCAATAACCTTTTGTTCATAGGTTTTGTGTGATTTTTACATGGTGAACACCACCTGATCTGGTTGTTTATCAAGCCCATATACCAACAGTTTTGTTCATCTCTCCCCAAAGCACTGAACAAACCAGCAACTTCTCTCATTTACATGGCAACTAGACAGCAACCCATTGCACAACAGATTCAGTGCAACATGTAAATGCTTGGCTTTTGCCACATGTCAGAATAATGCTGGCACTTTTCACCTTTACTGGCTGAAAGTAATATTTACCACTTAGGATTACCCTGCTGCTTCCCCTCAGACCTGGCCACTAGTAATACACACAGCTCAGATCAAAGCAAGTGTTTTCCATCCTTTTGAGTGCAAACTCAAATAGAAGTATTTTTAAAGTACTGAGCTTGCCACTACTAATCCTCCCCAAACTCCATTTACTCTGTAAGAAGGGCTTACAGTTTTTGGACTTATCTGGAGGCTGTGAAGGGGCAAAGCCGTACATGTACTCCTTCTCCTCTTTATCACCACCACCAGCTGAAATCTCCAGCACCACAAATACTGTTACAGTAGAAAATTATACATGTTAAAAAAGAAATAGAGATGGGAATTTTTGCATCAGATTCAAACCTGGTTGTGTAAGCTTCCTTCAGTCCCCAGAGAGCAAAGGTATTAATTAGTGACTACACACTGACTAGTTGGAACTATTTGAAGCCTAACTGTGTCAGGCCACTGCATTCAAAAACCCTGCTCCATCAAACAAAGTATCAAAGTGAGTTTCCAAACAAAATCTGCAGTATTATATTAAATCTGCACACTTTCACCATAACAGACATCTCCTTCCCTCCTTCCACCACAGCACTCTTTATGTCTCTTCAATCAAGCTATGTTACTAGAAAAGGGATTGAAACTGGAAAATAAATAGATTGATAAACCTTAAGGTGTGCTTGGCTGGGGGCTCTGCTGTTGTGTTATTCTGATTGGCATATCTATGTGAAAAAAGGAATACTTGTCAGTGATGTTTTCACTGGTCCACAGCCAGGCTGGTAGGGATTTACCTCCCCCACAGACACTTGCCAGCACCTACCCATCTACAGCTAAGTCCAGTAACTCACTGGGAGCATGCACTACCTAGTTTTGACCCAAGGAAAATCTACAACAGGGATGACTGGCACAGTGAGACCACAAGGCAATGTTCACTGCTAGGAAATTCACCTTCCGCTCAGTTTGCTACAAGAATTTACACTTGCTGTTCATCCAGGCTCATGTGCAAATTACCTCTGAAACTGGAGGAGTTTGGATCAACTATAAATGCAATCTAAAACCACACATATGCTGCACACATGCATGAATCCCTATTCCCTTTCTGTAAGGTGACCTGCTCTACTCAGAGGGAGGAAATGCTGACAGGTTAGTCCCTGAACTGATGGGCAGGAGCCAGAGGACTCCTAGACACAGCAGCTAGGAAGAGGCAGGAAGAGAAACTGGGAAAGGATTGCCTCCACAGTACCAGCCTGCCATTTCACTGAAGAACTGAAAGGTCAAACCAGAGTCTTATACTACTAAAGAAACTGGAGCCCTTTACAACAGATTCCTGTATTTACTATGCTTATTTGCTTAGCACTCTGTTTCCATCACGAGTGTGAAATACAGGTGACTTATTCCTCTAGAAGATGACAGGTTCAAGCTTCTGAAAAACCTCTCCTGCCATGCACCAAAAAATAAAAAAAAGCTTACCAAAAAAACCCAAACAAACAAACACAAACCACCAAAAAACCACAAATCAACCCAGAAAACCCTGCAAGCTATAAAGAAATAAGTAGTAACTTACATATAATGGTTGATTCAGAGTACATTGCTAAAGCTACAGCCTTTAAATATGTATTTTATCACAAGAGTGTCACTAGTTATACACATATACACACAGCTGAGCAGACAACTGAAAAGTTTGATTTTGAGAAACCAGCCCGGGGGGGGGAGGGGAAGACAAGGAGGACATAACTTGTCCAAACTTGGTAAGCTGAGGCAGTCAACCCAGAGATTCCATTTCAGTCCCACTTGCCTCCTCATCATCTTCCTGCATGTCTTTTGTTTACCCAGCATTCCTGACACAACTCTTTCTAGGACTGCAAAATAACCTGGATTGAAGAGACACTGTGTATTCAGCTAAACAAAACAAAAAGCCTAAAAGGAAATAAGAAGACAACATAAAAACACTCAACATGCTCCACCTACAGCGTAAGAGAAGGAGCCCAGAAAAGGTCTGCCTGCAAAGAGGAAGCTCAGGGAAGAAGAAAAAATAGGTATAAGTCTGTGTTGGGTGTAAATAGAAATAAAACAAGAACAAACTCCTTCACAGCAACAGAAGTAACAGCTGTAATATTAGTTCAACAGTTCATGATGCTTGAAGAAGTAGTGAAATGATGCGTTGCCTTCCATGAAAGCCAGAAGACGTTTTCATCTTGGGTCTGTGCTGAGGCTGGGTTTTTTTGTTCACTTTAATCTGAAAAGTACCAAAGGCACTGAGTTCCCTGTTTTTATGCCTAAACACCTAGCTGCCTCTCGAGGGTCTGAATTCACTCAGTCCAAACCTACCCAATACTCTTAGAAAACTTTTCACCTGAAGTACTCAAGTGCAGTTTCTGGAGAATGGTAATGTAGAAACCCTACTCATTTCTGAAGCTGGACTGTGCAGGGCACCAGGAGCAGCTACAGTGTAAGGGACAAGCCCTCCTGTCCCTCGCCAGCCCCAAAGAGGAAGAGGATGTCTCCCTGTTGCACCAGCAGCTGCTCCAACAACTCTGAACAAGAGATTAAAGTCTCATGCAGATTAAAATGCAGAAACCTGCCAAAAAGCCTCAATTCATCTTCTTGCTATGATTTTTAATCCCAACCAGCTTCTTGAAGCTACTCATGGTGTAACCCTGCAAGTCATTATGCCAGCACAGCTGAGGAATGAGGGGCCAAACTAAGTGTACAGGGAAGCAGAAATTCTTTAAGACAATGTGCAAGCAACAGGCTGGCCATTAAATAATGACCATGGTCTCCCAGGATCACACCAAGTACAGATGTCACCTAAACAGTTCAAGAAATAATTTTCAATCCTCTGTTGTATCTCACAAAGCCCAAAATCAGAAGACAAATATCTTTGCCCTGACGAGCAGCAAGGTGCAATAAGCCTTGCAAAATTTCTATCAGAGACAATGTGCAAGCAACAGGCTGGCCATTAAATAATGACCATGGTCTCCCAGGATCACACCAAGTACAGATGTCACCTAAACAGTTCAAGA
This sequence comes from Geospiza fortis, assembly GCF_000277835.1. Lineage (NCBI taxonomy): Eukaryota > Metazoa > Chordata > Aves > Passeriformes > Thraupidae > Geospiza > Geospiza fortis. The sequence continues at coordinate 5,455,687 of NW_005054325.1, read as the reverse complement.
AATAATTTTCAATCCTCTGTTGTATCTCACAAAGCCCAAAATCAGAAGACAAATATCTTTGCCCTGACGAGCAGCAAGGTGCAATAAGCCTTGCAAAATTTCTATCAGTGTGGAAGAGAAAACAAATTTTATATTTATATATAAGTATAAAAATATAAAATAATATAAATTAATATTCTGATACACCTGATGAACTAAGTGGGCATAATTAGTTAGAGTCTGAGTTTGTTCCAGAAAAGATTGTGGGAATCAGGGATGGGAAACACTGGAACAGGAACAGGAGGGTGTCCTCCTCCTCACCCCATCAGACTTTTCAGTGGAATTATAAGGTCACACAGAAAACAGGGATACTTATTTTGTTTGAAAGATAACTGTTGGTGTTATTATTATTGTTATTACTATATAATTAATTTTGGTTTGGAACTAGGATGAGAGAAGTGCAGAGGAAAAAAGGTTGAGGAAGCATTTCTGATTCTCTCTTTCAAGTGGCATTTTCTAGACAGCCTGTTTTCGTTCTTACTTCACAGAGAGGACAACTCCCAGCCGCCTGCATTCTCAGCATATTTTCTGTAATTGATTGGCTTGAGGTCTATGATTTTAACCCACATTTTGCACATTCAGTGACTTCTAGGAAAGAGAAGGCAGCTTGCTGCAGCGGTATCTCAAAGTAGTTCTTTGCAACCAATAGGCACTGCACCACATTACCATGCAGTTCCTCTTCTCAGAAGCATCTGTTTTGTCATTTTCTATCTTTTTAACTTTACACGGTTTAATTCACTGAAAACCAAAAATAACAACAGTAACAGTAACTACTTTAGTAATGCTTTCCTTGAAATTGCACACACATACATATTGACATGGCCTGAGAGGCAAAAGCCAGGGGAGGAGAAAGTTTAAGGCATTTAAATTAGCATTCATCCACTGTAAAATAACAAGTGCTTTTTCCATGCTTTCCAAAACAGCAACCAGAACCATCTCTACCAATGGGTGAAGCAAAATTTGCTCTATCTTTGCTGCTCATAGAAGGAATCCATGCTGGCAAGTCCATTTATGGTAGGACACTAGGTGCAACCATACCCTTCTGCTAACATAAAAAACAGTCTAAGACAAAAGGGACAGAGAAGAAAGGCTCTACTTTAATCATAATTCACTACTGACCTTTTCCTTGAGGGCCCTTCTTCAAAATCTGAAGAACTAACATCGTTGCTTGTTGAGGACACTTGCGACGCATCGTCCTTCTCATTCTCCAGCTGTTCTGATCCTGGTCCTAATCCTTTAGATTGGCCATTAGTGAGAAGTCCTGCAAACATGACAAAGGAGTACACAATATTCAAAACCTGCATTGATTTTATAAAAATTCACATGTGACACAATAGAGAGCTGATGCCCAAAGCAACTGTCTTGCAAAGAGATAGACTGATAACACTGATTTTGCATAGAGGTACTTCAATAAAAATTTGCCAGCCTGCCTGTTTCTGATTTGGTTAACTCTAACACCCCAATCTAAAATAACTATAACAGGAGTGCTTGCAATAGTGTTTATAATCCTGTCACATTCAAAAAAGGGACACAGCTTAGTCAAACTTATACTTGTTTTACAGAATTCTTTGACTAGCATAGATGAGAATATTTTGCATTTATCTGTGGATTGATATAAAATTAAGCTGCCATTTGGTTCAATTTGATATCATCTTGCTCTTGATTCTGGTGCCTCCAACTACCGTAATTTACAATCCTTTGAAAAAAATCCTAAATCCCAAACAAGTGAACATCAAATGTCCATTTCCTGACTTGGATTCTTCTGGCCAAGTGTCACTCATCTACAGAAACTCCAGACTGCCAAAAAAAGTGCACAGGGCAGCAAAGGTACACAGGCCACAGCTGCCCTTGCTTCTGTGCCTTTTCTCTCCTAGAGCAATTAATACAACAAGCAGAGTCACACAGATGGAAAAGAGCATTAGACCTTTGCAAGCATAATGTTTAACAAATTTTGTGTATTCTATGCCACCAAGTAACTACAATATAACATGACTCTTACAAACAACCACTCATACTCAAGGAAAAATTAAAATGGTAACATACTCTTCAGTAGGCTCTAGGATGAGAGGGAGGAAGCAATTTTATTAGCTCACTATTTTACTCAATGTTATAAGAGCTTATTACCAGAGGAGCTGCAATTTTATAGAGGAGAATGCTTTCTCATCTCTCTACCCAAATAGTTTCAGATATGGTATAACAAAGCTTTGTTTCACAGCTGTATTTCCTTAGAGAAATGCTGATAGGACTTCCCTCCCTTAGCCATTTCAGTCTCTCTAGAATTGCACCTTAGAAAATAAAATGTGGTGGGGAAGGTAGGGGGGAAAGGGGGGGCTGTGCTGCCCCTTCAAGAAGAGCCAGGCCAGAGTACTGCACTGAAAACACCAAGAACTGCAGTTCAAGAATTTCCACCAGCACTGTATCAGTGCCACACCATTTCAGAACCCACTTTTCAGGAAAATCACCATCCAGCACCACCAGCGCATTTACTCATTGCATAACCAAGCATTCAACCAAGGTCACCTCAAAAGAGACAACGAAGCATAACCAGAGCAAGAGCAAAGACACCTCCCCCAGCGAGCTGGTGTCTCTAAGTCCTGGCAGCTTGGCCACAGCTGAAGCCAAATGTTCCTTCCCCACAAGGCCATTTATTCACTGCTCGCCTGGGCACTACAACTGCCAGTGGGCTCTGAACCTCCCTGATTCCAATTTAATCACTCTGAGTGCCCATTTTAAAATCCCAATCCAAAGCCTGCATCATATCTCTCTCTTCTTTTCCCAATCAAAGTCTGCTTATATTAATTCTGAACTACACCAGATTTCTCTTGACTTGAGCTATGTGGCAGCCACATGCTGCAGATTTTGCCTACATTGTTTTAAAAACTGCACCTACAAAGCAAAAACATGTTCTGATTTTCTTCTGGGGAAGAGTCGCTGAACTGGTAGCTCAATTTTTTTTCCTAATACACAAAGCACAAGTTGAAATTACACACCAATATTTGCATTAAATTGTCTTTTCTAGCCAGCATAAGACTATCGGGGAGAAGTAAAATGACCCAATTTACATTTTCTCTCCCCTTTTGTTGAATTCCTTTTGATATTTCCTTTTCATTAAAGGGATCTCAAACTGTGACCCACCAAATAAAACAAATTTCAGTATCAGCACATGATACTACAAAAGGGTTTGTAGTGTAAAAACACAATATGACGTGGGGTGACAGCATCCCCTTCAAAGCATTCCCAAGGAAATGAAGGCAAACTTTGAAAAAACACTGAACAGATTATATTTCTATGCTGAACTCACCCCCTCTAAAAGCCCTAGTGCCTAAGTTTATTCTTATAAAACTTTCAACTTTCACTTTGCATTTTTCCATGAAACCACTGCTGATAAAATTTACAATTTTTGAACTCCAGAGAAGTCTAAATCAAGCATATCATTTGAGGCCTGACACTCAGTAACTTAACTCTTATGGCAGAATTTGATTAGGTTTTCCAAAAGTAATATTTGTTCTGGAGACTTGCCATATGTAAAACCCAGGAACCTAAGTATATGAGTCAAGAAAATCACCTTTCAGGCCGTCAACTTGCATGCACTTGGAAGGCAATTTTTATTCATCCCTTCACCTTGCCAAACCATCAGCTCACTTGGGAGACAAGCATGATTTGTGTTCCTCAAGGAAAATGTATCAGTTTGCCAACCATTATTCGTCATCAGCAGCACCATTCCAGGCCGCAGTAATATTGCCGATAACTGATGTTAGCTATCGTCCGCTGGAACCAACTAAAACAAGTGCCCTAAAACAGAGGCATAAAACTACAAATGAGAGATACTGATAAATACTGGGAATGGGTGTCATGTTCTACAGGTTTTCAGGGCCAGCATAATTGCAAAGTCCACTCTGAAGTGATGAAAGGCACAACCCAAAGCCTCCTTTCAAGCACTGGAGAGAAAGTACATGCTGAAGCAGGCTGTTATAAAGTCTATTGCCACTCAATCATTTTTATATCAAATGCATTCAGCTTGCCCCCAGATACCTTTTCCTTCAAATGCCGTTCCTGTTATCTCTAACTGCAATAAGCCACATTCTTTACTGCTGTGCATCAGTTGGGAGCTATGAAAGGTCTGGAGGCCCCAGGACAGAATGGGGACCTCACAGCTTTGCCAAGTGATACTCAGGCACTCCTATCACTATTAATGAGTTGGTGCCGGTGCAGTGGCCAGGACATACAGGTCTGCTTGGTGCATGTAAGGGGCATCAACCTGTGTGGGTTTGACTCTCCAAGACCAACCAACCACGCTACAGGAAGCAGCAGGCATTCATAATTCTTAAAAGCTGAGTACTACAGTTGTGTATGTATATACAAAGAGAGAAAACCAGCTGAGTGAGAAAACACTCTTTTGCATAGTCTGGAAAGCTGAACCACTCCAAGGAGTGGCTACTTGAGAGCACTCAGCAACAGTCAAGGAATCAGCAAGCCCTCAAGAGCCAAATCAAATCAAAGGGACAAATAGTTCCTCTACTGCTTTTCTATGGCTGTGCCTTTCAACCTCTAAACCACAATGCCAGCAAGCCCTGGCTCCTGTCAAAGTCCATGACATTCTCAGCTGCTGAAGAGCTGGCAGAGGCTGCCTGTCCCTTGCCCACTAGGCTCATCTTAACTCCAGTTCTCACTGTCTTCTCCCCTGGCAGCTGGACTCATGACCAACCACCAGACCTGAATAACTAGGCAGAATAAATCAGGGTTGATAAAAATAAGACTATATTCCTGTAATAGAAAATCTTTGTTTTAAAAGTCAAATTAGATTTAAAAAAAAAAACTCATTAAAATTAAATTTGAAAGTACAGCAACCTGCATTATAAGTCAGTGTAGGATTTCATATATTAAAATGACTTACATGAAATAATAATTTATATATACAGAGAAGCAGTGCATATTTGCTGCCAAAGTTTGAAAAGAACTGAAACACTGAATGGTTCAAAGTCACTGAATAAACACTGCCTTAATTAAGTCAGTAATAATGAATTATTTAATTAAGTCACAATACAGGAACTTGTGTATCAAATGACATCTATGATCCCTTAAATACACTGTTCTGGTTCTAACTGATCAAGACTAGATGCCTTCAGAGAAAGGCCAAGTACTAATTTCTAATAATTACAAAGGGTACCTTAAAACCAAACCATGGAGATCTTAACATCCTCTCTAAAATATATCTTAGTCACATAAATGTCAACTTCACAGTTTTGCTGAATTTGTTTTTAAACTTCCACAAATGCTGCAATACCAAATCACAGTTTTAGATACAGGCTGCTTAAAAAAAAAAAAAAAAACAAAAGACAACCACAACAAAAAAACAAACACAGAATTTCCACTTCTCAATATTTAGAAAAAGCAGCAAATGTCACTTTTTTATCTACTCTGTTACAAGCCAGAGAAAGCACAAAAGCCCTTTCTGCATACTAGTCATTATTACAGAGACTTCTATCACCTCCTATTTATTTGCCTTCCACACTGAATGTTTTCCAATCTGTCTGTGGCTACAAGTTTGTTTGTTTTTTCACATGCAGAAGGGCTCTGCTGTGAGAGCTGAGCCATATCCTCTAGGGTGACCCACACAGAATACGGATATCTTGGCTTTACAACCTGCACACAGCGTGCTCCCTCCTGCTCCCACGGCAGCTCACCACCCCCTTTGCCCCTCGGCTGTAGTTGTTAGCTGAGCAGAGAGCTTGCTGAGCCTACTCCAGCAACTGCAATGTCCTGCTCACCAAAAACAGTGCATAAAGAATAGCTAAATCTCCCTAAATTAGCTTATTACAAGGGGCTTGTGCTGACTCAAGTGGATTGCTTCTCATAAGAGCCTAGCAAGTAAGACATAACTATTCCAGCACAGGCAGGGCTTCATTTACATTGGTACACATTTGCTGACCTTACTGTTTGTGGTGATACACACACCCTTCCAGCAGCCATCTACAATTCTTCTTAACTCTTCTCATGATCTAACTCATTTCTGGTCATCTGGAGAGATGACTGACAAGCACCTGCAGGACAGGTCTTAGGAGCATCTGAAAATGTGATGCAAAATCCCAATACCTGGGAACACACCCAGATCTGTTTTTACAATAAAAAATGATGCTAACTATAAATGAACAGAAGGAAAATTGTTGGGGAAGAGAGGAGCAGAAAGCAGCAACATAAGAGAAAACAGCAAAAATGTAAGTGAGGGTTTGGAGTTCGTTGATTTTAAAAATAGATGAGATTGCAATTACTGGTATGTTCTTCATTATTAAAGTTACTGAATAATCAGGAAACCAAAGGAGAGCATCTGAGCAAATTTCAGCATCATGTGGTTAGTTAACTAAGTGGTTGGGTGAAGAGACTTTCACAACGTTTCCAAAACGCTATTTCCACATCACTTACTCTAATGCCAACAAGGCATCTCAGCATGAACATTTCCATGTTCTTACAATAGAGCAACACCTATTTTAGCTCACTGTTTCCCAGTCCTAAGGCAGCTTAGGGGAAAAAAATTCATTCAATTGTATTTCCAGTCAGTTCCCACAGTCAGAGGCAACCCACAAAGCCATTACGCTAGGAAAATCAGTATTCAACGCCCCACAAACACAAGCCAAAGATATCAAAACCATTTAATGACCTAAACAAAGACAATTTCAACATGACTGTATTCACAGCTTTCTATATCAGATAACATCAGAGGGTCCACAGTCCAGAGGAGCCATCCTGGAGATCCCAACAATATGTGAAATGTGTAACTCTGCTCCTGGGTGTTTCTTGACTATACAGGGAGACTCTCTTCCCACTGCCAACAGATTCTGGGTTGGTTTCCTCCTGGCAACCCTTTCGCTGCATTCCTCCCAATCCCTGCAAGCTGAGCCACTCTGGGCTGATAGAAAAGTCCAGTCTCCAGGGCAAGCAGCAAAACAAACAAAAGTTACAGTAAGTTAAAAAAGGATTTACTCAAGACAGCATTCTCACCATACTAGGATGACAATGACCCTTATGCGAGTATGTAATAAATAGCAGGGATTGTATATACATAGGCATGGAGCTAAAGCTCTGTTCCCTTATGGAGTAACATGCCTGTCCAAACTTCAGCTGTGCAGTCTTGGGAGTCCTACAGGAAAGCTTTTTGTTATTTTGTTTTAAAATCTTAGTGATTTTTTTCTTTCTGCAACATCCCATTTAGGAAAGCTGTCACAAAAGTTAGAAAACAAAGGGTTTAACTGCAGTGCTATCAAGTCTGAAGGTTAACCACCCCACACCACAGTCTGGAAGTTTAGCACCACCTGAGCACAGACAAACTCTTGAGCATAACCACACCATGGGAGACCACCAACATGAATTCTATGCCTGAACTACAGAGGCGGGAAAAATTATCTTAATCTAAAAATTTTCATCTCTTTAAATATTTACTCTGGCCACCTGTTTCACAGAGGTACAGAATGTTTCACACATATTTTTATACATATCAAAACCAGCAATAAACTGGTGTCTCACATACACCTCTTGTTTTCCTTCAGTCTTGAAGATGTTGCCTACCTAGACTTTAGTACAGCCTTTCACACCATTTCCCACACATTTTGCTGGAGAAACAGGCTGGTCAAGGCTTGGGTGGGTGCACTCTTTGCTAGGTTAAAAACTGTCTGGATGACTGGGCCCAGAGAGTGCTGGTTAATGGAGTTAGATGCAGTTGGCAGCTGGTCACCTGTGGTGTTCCCCAGGGCTGAGTGCTGGGGCCAGTCCTGTTTAACATCTTCATCCATGACCTGGGCAAGGGGATTGAGGATACCTCAGTCACTTCACACACACCATGTGGGCAGGAATATTGATCTGCTGAGGGTAGAAAGGCTCTGCAGAGGGACCTAGAGAGGCAGGAAAGCTGCCCAGCAGAAAAGAACCTGGGGCACTGGTTGACACCTGGCTGAACAAGAGCCAGTCTGTGCCCAGGTGGCCAAAAAGCCAACAAGAGCATCGTGGCCTGTACCAGCCAGGATGATACCTGTGTGTGTATAGAGTGGCCAGCAGGAGCAGGGCAGTGATTGTCCCCCTGTACTCAGCACTGGTGAGGCCACACCTTGAGTGCTGTGTTCAGTTTTGGGTCCCTCACCACAATGAAGACATTGAGGGGCTGGAGTGTGTCCAGAGAATGGAAATGGAGCTGAGGAAGGGTCTGGAGCACCAGCCTGTTGAGGAACAGCTGAGGGAGCTGGGGCTGTTGAACCTGGAGAAAATGGGGTTCAGGTGTGACTTTGCTGTGTTCTTCAACTGCTTGAAAGGAGGCTGTAGCTAGGTGGGCGTTGGTCTCTTCTCCCAGGCAACAAGCAATATGACAAAAGGACACGGCCTCAAGTTGTGCCAGGGGGTGTTTAGATGGGTATGTGGAAAATTTCTTCATGCAAGAGGGGCTCAAGCACTGGACTGGTTGAGTCCAGGGAAGTGGTCAAGGGAGCATCCCTGAAGGTCTTTAAAAGATGTGTATGTATATGTTACATTTGGGTGGATTTGGCCATGCTGGGTTAACACTTCAATGTGATTATCTTAGAGGTCATTTCCAACCCAAACAATTTTGAATTACAAGGTGCTACAGTTTCCTATAAGCTATATCTTTATATAGAAGTTTATTTGCATAGTATAATTAATTAACTGTTTTCACCATTTTTCATAAGTAACAGCCAGCCAGTTGCAATGCAATACAAATCTACATTGTGTTGTCTGTAATCCTAAATTTGACTTCTACCAAAACCACCCTTTACACACTAGACTGTGTGCTGAAACACTACCAAAATCTTGGTAGATATGTTAAATAAATACATTAATCATTTGATGCTAAGTTTAAACACACCGGTATCTCTAAAACATCTGCAGTCTGCATTAATCAGCACACTGTACTGAGTCACTGAGTATTTAGCTGTTGTATAGCTATGCACAAAAGATAATTTAGTTTTATAGTGCAAATGCCATCTGTCACATTGTCACAGCATGACAAGGTATCACATTACATATTAAACAGACAACATGCTTCAAAAATAAGGCCTATTTTCATGCTCTGGTTATCTCAGAGACTAAAGAACGGGGTTTTCATGATAGTGACATAATTTAAAAACAAAACAAACCACATTTTTCTCTGGGATAAGAGATATGAATTCCCTGTCCACTTTTTTTAAGATAGTTGTCATAAGGCTATTTTCATCTAATTTGGTAATGCAAAACCACAACAATTTTCTGCCTCTAAATTAAAAAGCCACAGAATGAAACCATCATCGTTTATGCCACACGATGCTCTGTGCTGCCACCATGATGGTAATTAACAGTACATGGGCTTTTCAGATGACAAGCCACTGGACATTAGGTTGATTGTGGTACATAACAGAGCATATGCATAAAGCAGTACCACTATGCCAAAGACTGTTAGCAAATAGCTTGTACAGTCTTCATAACTGACTAGAAGAGTGCTTTTATATGTAGATATACATCATTACTACGGAAGCCAAGCATGAACGACATGACAGCAAAAGATGTGTTTGTCAGCCTGTCAAAAGACCAGATCACCAAAGAGAACTGATTAAATAATACAGGTTGAAAGAAGCTCCTTACTCCCATTACAGCTGCATCCAAAAGCACTATTAAGCAATCAAGGACATTTTGTGACTTTGTGTCCTGCATATTAGTCCATTACCAGTTTTAATTGAAATTAACTGTTCTGTTTCCACACAACACTTTCTACGGTGCTTTGTTTTCATCTGGAAGAGTTTGGACTGAGGTTGGGATGCTATTAACTCATAGAAACAGGAATTCAACAGTCAAAAATGAACCTAATTTAATTCTGCCAGGAAACTACTCCAGGCCATATTACATACTTCAAGCCCCAGTTTGATTTATGAAATATGCACCTGAAAGGAATGTAAAACAAAAGAAACCAATAAAGCACCCAAAAAATGCCTCCCAACCGCTGCACTGTATAAATAGAGAAAAACCTCACCTGATATTTGTCCATACTTCTGTTATTTTAGGTTTGGGTTTGTTTTTGTTTTGTTTTGTTTTTTTTAGTATTCAAAGAGACACACTTCTCTGATTAAAGACATTTCTCCACTTGTAAGGACACAATGAAAACTCTGAACCTCTCATTCCTCCAAGTAAACACATGACCTCTTCTGGCACTTTATAAGGTCAGAATGGAGGCCATAGCCTGGGCTCCATGATGGTGTGGCCTGGATGAGGGAGGGAACAAGAGTAACAAATAGGCTGAGCAGCAAGGTAGATGTTCACTGACAGGTGAAGGAGATAGCAGCAGTAATGCTGATGCAAAAAAAAGCTGAGGGAACAAACTCATTTCTCTTAAACTCCCTTCCTACAAATGCAGACAACTATGTCATACCTTAAAATCACAAATGGCTACTCTTGGATTTTTTGCAATATTCTTCTTAATTTTATGGAGGGGAGGCTGGGAGAAAGGAAACCTAAGGAACAACTGTCCCCCAAACCCAAAAGCTAGAGCTGTTCTGAATGAAGCAGAACAGAGAGGAGGAAAGAGCCACCTTACCAGCTGCTCACTGTGTGTTATATTGTACCATTGTGCTATTGAGCTCCTACCAATTGCCCCTGGAGCTGTATGATAAGGAGAGAGCAGTAGCAGTTCTGGTAAATTGGTACCAGGCTGTGTAAAGACCATTAAGTTTTGACAAACAAACAGTGAATTTTATGGTGCCATAAACACTTCCTTTTAGCACCAGGGAAATGAGCATCATGTACTCTTCCCGTACTTTGACAAGGAAATCACACTATTTGATGCACACAACTCAAATCTACCTCAGTCCCACAGCATCCTTTGACTGCAGTCAGAAAGCTTCAAAGGAACAAGAGGACTCCAAATGTGAGCTACAGACCTTTGATGTTCAGATATGTAGTCAGAAAAGGCATGAAGCCTTTTGCAGAAAAACAGGAACACCAACACCAGGAAGAGAGCTTGGTTAGAATGCAGGGACCTGGACTCTGTCCAGATGCAGCCATTGCCGAGCAGGTGCCTCTGGGGATGCCACCTCCTCTCCAGGCACCTCAGCTCACCAAACTGTAAAATCAAGGTGGTGAGCTCAGCTTCCACAGTGAAACACAGGGAGGGGTACAGACAGTAACCATGACATGAGACACAGGGCTGGTATTATTCACGTCCGCCAGTGGTGTGAGATTTTGCGTAGATTTTGGTGTTGGACAGAGTGGCTTTCTTTCTGGAGTAAAGTGCCCTTAGATTTGCATCTGTCCTATAAGACACCTTGTCTCATATGCAAACTGGAAACAGAGTTAAACATGCATTTTATTAGAAATTACAGACACAAGCAGGTCCACAAAAAATATAATTCATCTCCATTTAGTTCAAGAGTATCAGCAACTGAAATATCAGCATAACCACTGAGAGAGAGAAAAGTCTAAGCTGCCAGGTATTAACAAAATTATCAGTGAGGGACAAATAAATTCTTCTTTGGTTTTTATGCCAAAACCATCATGTCTTGTTTATCCTGCCTTTCCTGGGGAATTTTACAGCTGAATGGAAAACCAGTGGGGTGACATCCCATGGGAGAAAGTAAAGAAACACTGCAATATACCTGTGAAAGAAATAATTTCATTTTTAAATGTTTTGTTCTTCCTTTTTTTCTTTCCACCTTTTGTTAGGTTTGATCAATTTGCAAGCTATCTGGAGAAAAGTTACTGACTGTTTCCAAAGTATTTTCACTTAGCCTTCACAAATACCTTCCATGTGAAGGAAAGAACATGGATGACACTGCTAAATTAGATTGAAGTAAAGCAAGTTAATCACTGTTTCAGGTCTTTGTCACACTCATGTTAATAGGTGAGGGCAATTCCTCCCCCTCCTGAAGCACTTTTACAGAGCTAGCTTAATTGCAATATACCATAGTAGTCGCATTTTTCAGTCAAGTTATTTCCCCCTACCCCAGCATCACAAGGCTATGCCTTTAGACTCATCCTGTTAAAGAGTTAAGTTTCCACTAGGTATGGATGGACAAAGGAACAATAAATCCACACTGCAAAAATATCCATACCTTGGCACCTAGGGACTAGACAGATTAGTAAAGATGAAAAAGAAAATTTAAAAAAGACATTCTGATATTTTAAGTAACATGAGTAAGAAAGCTTTGCCAAGAGCATGTCTCTAGACAACAGCTATTCTACACTGGAAAGTAAAAATTAGCAATTGTGTCTCCACAGTGTATAACACAGAGAAGGAGGAAGAAAGAAGGTGAAGGCAAACACAGTGAAGCAAGGAAGAGCCTGCAAATTGGAAGAAAATACAACTTATGAATGTGCAAATAACAAGGGAAATAAAAAGGGCATGCAATGTCTTAGTAACAATGAATTCTTGTGAGCCTGAAAAGGAAAAAATGTGCTGCTAAAACCTAGAGGCTTAGCAAGGCTTGGCTGTATTTGTTAGGATTTCTAGGAAACCCTTACAGATTGTGTAATTTGAAAACTGCATATCTGCATGAAACTGGGAACAACAGCAAACAGCGTCTTGGTGAACACTTCCTACGTGCTTTTCCTCTAACGAAACACCGTTCCCAGTAAGTTGTGGTGAGGGATCACACAAACAGGCTAGGCTTATGATCTGGGTTGATGGAGATGAAGAAAAGCCCATTTCTGAAACTGGTGCTCTGTCCTTGCACCTTCCCTTGTGAAAGCAGCAGCAGGCAGAGGCGAGGCCAGCCTGCTGCTGCAGTCTTTGGAGAAGCCTGAAGAGCTGGCAGCAGGAGCTAAGAATGCAGCATGGCTCTTATGTAACATCAACACTCTGATGGACTGGGACAGCCCTCCTCCATTTGCAAATGGGAAGCAGCAAGAACAGAGAGCCTCAGTTACTTCTTTCTCAAGTAAACGAAATTAAATAAAATTATCAGAGACATAAATGTATGGCTTGGCTTCTACACACATCTCAAAAGTAAACAAAACAGCAGATCCTGAAAGAGTAGGAGGGCTCCAGCACAGCAGTGTGCTCTAAGAAAAAAGATGGGGAAAAGACAAGAGAACTGCCAGAAGCCCTTTTGGGGAGGTTATCCTCTGCTTAATTGTCTCTAATTCTGCGCCTCTGTGACAAAAGCTGTGAAAAGCAAACGTTGAATGACATACTTCTAATTGCACAGTCCCATTTGATATTTTAATGCATGTCATTGACGATTTGCCTTTCATGACTTTTGCCAGGAGCATGGGCAGCCCTCCAGACAGACAGAAATTTTTTCCCCCCAGTGTGACATGAGCAATGAGGGTCCTGTTTGCTGCAAGAACGCACAGCCTATTGATGGAGCAACAGTGATTGTCCCATGCAGCCAGTAGAAATGAGCATGGATTCAGCCCTCCCTTCACTGGAGGTACTCTGAACTTCCAGTCAAAGGAGAGAAAAAGTCCTCACCCTGTCCTGGGAAAAATTAACAGAGCTAAATGATATGTATTGTACATGAACTCAAGTTACATATGACAGATATTTGAATTAAACCACTTTAATTACTTTTGCTCCACATTTTCAATAACTTTTTAGTGAATGTGCCCTAACTCTCAGATCATCCATCAGTCAGCCACAGGAGTCAACCTGTCAACCTCTTTTGCTGACAAAGAATTTTTTTTTCCCCTCTGGCATGTCACCTCATTCTACTAAGCACTTGAATTACAATCTCCAAGTTTACAGCAATTAAATATCCACTGACTTAAAAAAAAATAGGTCACAGACATTTCTAACATATCACCCTAGCCTCTTCAGCACCGTGCCAGACAGCCCTCCTCTGGTGCAGGAGGCCAGGGCAGTCTGGCTGGACTGCAGGCAGGGAGGAAGGCTGCCTCCTGCAATAATGCCAGGGATGCATCGGCACTGCCTGCAGCCAGATCTCAAATTCCCTGCCAGCCTGAGTGCTCACATGTCTGATCAGAGCCTTAACATAGACTTGACAACCAGGCCAGCATAAGGCCCTGTGACATCCCAGAAAGAGGGAGGGGAGAAAGCTGCCTGAGCAATTCTCAAACATTTCTTTTTAGCTGTTGGTTTCAAAGGCTTTTGTCTGTAACCCTAAATGTCATCCATGAGGCTCAGCACCTTGCTGCTAGTAGCGAAAGGGAGCTCTCTTCAGGGAAAAACCAGAGCTGCTTTTCCGGGCACAGAACTTTTCCCCTTGGTACCATCAACCCAGCATTTATTTCCTTTCCTTCACAGAAAGTATCTATAATGTATTGTAAAGCAACATGAAAGTTCAATCGCCTGGAAAGCTCCCAAAACTCAGTCTTTGATCTTTTAGGATGCCTTCCTCCTTGTCACTGGTTTCTCATCTAGCTTGCTAAATTGATTATAAAAATATATTATTTAAAACACTCGACATGGTTCTAACACATGAAACAGCAGTGTAGCCATAGAATTTTTTTTTTTTACCATACAGTAAGTAAACCTATTTCATCCATATTTGCAAAACCAGGATACTGAAAAAAAAAACACCCCAATCAAAAAAATCCACCTATCTTACTGTAAAATCTGTTGCATATCTGTATTTCTCTCTTCTCAGGGGAAGGGAATTTTTTTTTTTTTTCTTGTAGGGGCAGGCAAGTGAGTAGTATCATTTCCTCACTTTTTAAAATTAAAGGTCAGAGGAATACACTCCATGCTCGGGATGAAGAACTGCTCTGCTGTTGCACTCAGTTCCCTGTAATCTGTTTGCAGGGTTATTGTCAAAGGAGAGGAGGCTCGTGACAGTAAAACATTGAGACCAACTGCAGCAAACTGAAAAGCACAAGTGCAATAGAAAGCGTGCCACAAATGAACAAATTGTTCTGCTACAGGCTGGTACGTCAGGGACATTTCACCTCTATCTGAGCACTGAGCCCCTGCCTACAGTAGGGATTGCAGCCCATTCCTACACAATGCTAACAGCAGTGGCAGAGGTTGGCAGACATGTCTCGGATGCAACGTGGCCGCCTACCTGCTGGGAACGTGCAATGGAAAAGTACATGCCAGGAAATAAATCTGTAGCTGGAAGACACTTAGAGGAAATCCCTCCCTTCCCAGACCAGATCCAGCACTGCAGCAACTGGAGAGCAGGTGAGGGGATAAAGCAGGAGGATCCTGTGCTCAGCCATCAGCTGAGCTCCGAGGATCTCACTGCAGGAATGACGCACAGGCCAAAGTGAGCATGATGCCACGTTAAAGGCATCGGATAATGCCAGCTTCGGCCACCTGACACACTGCACATGGAGACTGTTCCTGTTTTAATTGGGGAGACAACATCTGATTCTTGCCAGCATTATCTCTGCAGATCTCTGAGGCATCGGCACAGGGAACATCAGTGCTGTAACAGCCTTTAAGGAAAGGCTCCTCACAAGCCGAGCAATTTCCATCTCTATTTCCAGCTCTTGAGACCAGCAGCTTAACCTTACTTTCACCTCCCTTTTGTGAGCTCTACAGGCAAACCACAGGGGGAAGAGATGAGAGCTGGGGTAGGGGGGCAGCCACTTGAAAACCTGATGCTGGAGAAAAGGCTTCTGAAATGTTAAGGAGACTTCCCGACAAACCAGCCCCCAGAGGAGTTAAATTCCACCACCATGAAACATTCTGCTGCTATTAAACAGCTTTTTTTGCTCATGTTTCAGGGCATCAGAAGAGGAAGTGAAACAGCATTAGCAGCTTCCTGACTTAATAGAAACCTTGGAACAGCCATCAACACACACTTATACAGTCAAGACTATACACTGATGTGCATTTAATGATTTTATCTTTCCAAATAAGCAAAGGAGATAAAGTACTATCTTGCAATTTTTTAAGAATACTGTTTCCTCCTCCCCAACCAAGAACCCATTACACAGAATGTTCCTTTCATGCATTGGTGTAATTGAAGGCTAACACCCATTAGCATATTTCTTGTTTTAAGTACAGCATCAGAGAAATAGGAGTGAGGGGGTGGGAGGTACATGCAATGCAACAGCATAGAAATATATGTTAAAGAGGTAGGTGAGCTTTCAAAATATACCCAAGAGGCTGTGAGTATGCTGAAGTTCACCACTGTATTACTACAATTTAAAAAAATCCTCTGATCTAGGGCCAAAAGTGTATTGTTGATAGTCAAAACACCGCCTAACTCTATTTCAATATGATGTGACAATACTGGAGGAGGAAAAAAGACAAATGGAATCCCTCTGTACATTCACAGTACCCTGTGAATAAAAAGCTACAGAGACATAGTAAACTGAAACAGTTCAAACAAAGTCTTCCTAGAGTTAGAATGTTTTTCAAGCTGCAAGGACTACTAAATAGTGTTAGTGTTAAGCAAGCATTTAGCACTTAATGCGTTATGAGTGGTAAGACACACACACCCACCAGCGCCACCCCCCCGCCAAAACCACGAAAAACCCCACTGAACAAAAGGCAGAAGAATTCTCCCTATTCCCACATAGGGCAATGCTATGGCAACATTCATCCTACAGTTGGAGAAGACAGGACATAAAGCCATGTGGTGGGATGAAGCAGAGAGATGGCATCAAGCACACCTGAGTATTGGAAATACCTTTTGAACAGAGAACGATGGACCAATCTAATGAGAAAGCAGTACTGACAGCCTTTGCTCCTGTGCATATTCAGGACATCCAGGTTAAAGCCTAAGTCCCATATAAAACTGTTTATTAGTAACACCAAACAGCTACACAGTAAGGGTGAGAACCAATGGGAAAAAAACCCAGTATTTTTAAACATACCATCTCCCACAAAACAAACAAACATAAAAACCATCCCGTTTAATCATAAAAAGGAAATGTACCACTAGATGCAAATGGAGAGTAGGATGCAAGAAGGATTGAAAGGCCAATTTATTTTTCTACTGCCATGTATAATCAGGAAAGGCTTTGGCAGAAGCAAGATTTATATAAGTGGACCATAAAATAATAGGTTGGACTTTCTACATTTAATTGCTTTTTGAAATGAAAATCTGCCTCAGAGATACTATAGAAAATACTTTCAAGCCTTAAGGAAAAAAAATAAGAAGTCACTGGGGACATGAAGGCCTCATTGTTTTTCCCAAACTTTATATGTCAACACATACAGACGCATTAAAAAAAAACCTTACCTCCCTTCTGAGACATTAAATCCACACAATGTTTCTTGGAGAGGGTAAAAAGAAAATGTAGGTCAAGATGTTGAGATAGGGATTGCTTCTGAAAGATGAAAGCATAAGAGGACTAAGCTTTCATTCCTTATGTTTCTTTGAGATTTCAAACAGAGTGTTATTTGATAATGGTTCCTTTCAGAAAATTGGAATTTAATATAGCTAATTATAAGTTAGAGAATTAATGTACAGTCAGTACTCCAACAGAGCTGGTATACCATGCCGATGCTTTTTACCAGCATGTCCTCAGTGCTTATTATAGATCTTTTCTCCAAATACTAAGCCCAATCTGTCCTCACATTAGGCTGGATGGCCCAGGAGTTGGGGTGGGGGAAAGGAAAAAAGAAATCTCCATGGCTGTAAGACTGAGCCTGCAGCAAGCAGACGGGAGTTGCCGGCACGGCATGGCACTGCATGGCACGGGAAAAGATCCTCAGACTTCAAAGGGAGCCCAGGAAATAAGAGGACAAAGACACAATAAAAACCACAAGTAGCTGTAGAGGAAATGTACACTGAGAAACAGCAAAACACCTTTTCCTCCTTCCAATTAAAAAGGAGGAAAAAGGTTGTCAACAAAAGATGAAGAGCTCAGATAAACAGAAAGTAAGTACTCCTAATTGTCCGGTATTAACATGTAAGTATCTGAAAATTATTTGTCCTACGGGTAATCATAAGCTAAAAATCCTGAGCTACATTTCACAGAGAGCAAGGGGTATAAATAGGAGTATCTCTCCCGACAGGCAGTGGCAGCAGACGCTGCCAGATTTGGACCAGGAACAGTTTCTCCGTGACTCTGAAGGAAGCCATGCATCAGTGTTTCAGAGACCTATGCAGGTTTTGGATGCTCTCTTTTTAGAGATGGCACAAGTGAATCCAGCAACATGTGCTGCACACAGCTGTTAGTAAGTCCAGCAAACTGGAAGTTAAACTTAAGTGTGGACTTAAATATCGATCGCACTATAGTGAATTTTGAGAGGCAAAATGTGGGAAACTCTTGCAATCCATGAGGTTCCAGTAGCTTTCCCTTTGTTCTTCACTGTAGCTTCTGACTAAGAGACCTTATTTCTCTAAGTTCTCAGATGAGCCCTGTGTTGAGGGGTCAATCAGAAGGGCCATACCCCAGTTTTTCCTCAAAACAGTACCTATAGTCAGTTGAGCTCCAAGGTCTGGAGTAGGCGTGGCAGGGGGCAGAGAGAAATGTGTGCACTTATGAAACAGAAGTTTCTTACACCTTAGCAAATTAATTCTGCTGAAGTCGTATTTTTATTTGGCATGTCCCCTCGTGGTTTTAGAGCAGGACCTCTGTAAGTAGTGCTACCCTCCAGATAATCTTCTGTGCTTAAAAAGCCACATCAGCACAAAATCTGCCCCTTATGGAGGGCATCTCCCCCCTCCTCATACTGCAGGAATTCACCAAATCCTG
>NW_005054325.1:5436792-5437023 GCF_000277835.1 Geospiza fortis | reverse complement strand
CTGAAATTGCCACTTCTACCCACTCCCAAACCTTGGGGCTGAGAACCTCCTCCTTTGAGCTGCAGAACAGAATTCAACTTTAGAGCAAACAGACACACCAACCAAAAGCTCAGGGAGATCCCTCCTATTGTCCTTAGTACTTTAGGGAACTGAGGACTTCTTGTGACAAGAGGACACCAAACCAGTACTTTTCCATTGCTTTCAATCTGAGCAAAGGGAAACAGACAGCAT
>NW_005054325.1:5431803-5436749 GCF_000277835.1 Geospiza fortis | reverse complement strand
GCAAAGGTCAGGAGGGACATCAGCCACAAAAAAACCCTGAAAGTTGTTTTCCTAAAACCTTGTTAAGATTTCTGAACCCTTTGTCTGTTTCTGGCAGAATCTCTCCTGGAAGCAGGAAAGCACAGACTGAAAAGCTGACTCTTTATCACAAGAGTCTGCCCCTTTCCAAGTATCTCTGCAAATCCAGTTTTCATGAGACTATCCCCAGTGAGTCCAAAATTATTTTAAACAGAAAATAACTGAGCAGTTATAATTTTGATCCAGCCAGATGGCAATCCACCACCATCTCGATATCTAGTTATGCCAGAGAATCTGAAAGTCTGCAAAACTCTCCCCATAAACCCCAATATTCAAGTTTGCAGGAAGTTTTTAAACTCATTTTTCTAATCAGTCAACTATTTCTAAAAGGACTGCTTTCCAGGCTGTTAACGACAGAAGCCTAGATCCACAACAGAAAGAAAGGTGGTTTTCTGTGCTAAGCAATGCCTTAACCAACGGCCCATTTATTCTACTTTATGAGCAGAGCATTTGTATATAACCCTGTGTAATTCTGTGGATGTTAATCAACCTTCAGGACTTTGCATGCCAGTTTTATTGGAGCGCCTTCCATGCTGGCATAAAGAGGACTTTGTACCAAACAGTTTTCCTCTAGCCTAGCGGAGATCAGCATCAGTTTGCAGCTCAAAAACCTCTTTCTCACAAAGAACATTGACTCTTCAATTCTGGTCTCTTGTTAATGAGACTTTAAATATTCAAGGACAGCACCATACTGTTCCAAGGTAATCTATGAAAGAGTGCATTTAAATCTACAATTGCAAATGAGCTGTGTTTATCTACTTAGATAAGACAGCCTTGTTCATTTCAATTAGAGAAGGTCAGTTCCAGGCAAATGTAAACTGTCATTTGAAGTTCATCCCTGCAGGACAATGAGATGAGGTAACGCTTCTGGGACAGGTTTCCATCTAAATAAAACTTGACAACTAGTCCCTAACCACAGACCTCATTGTTGCACAAAAGGCCATCTTCAATTGATTTTGGGGAGGGGGGAGAAGAACAGCAAAAACCCATGTTTCAAGAAGATTTGGAATTCAGGCCACATTCTTGTAACTTCCATCCCTTATTCATGACTTCCACCTGAAGGTAATTGCTGCTGACCTCCTGAGATGCAAAGAGGCAGAACAACTACTCTAAAAAGCACCAGATTTTATTATCTTGGCAAAACAGACTTATTTGCTTACTTTCCCATCAAATAGGTTGTCACAATAAAGAGAATAGTTAGGTGTCTTCTCCTTGGAAGAGAAACAGCATGTTTGTAGACAGAGAGACCACAGGAACCAAGAGGAGGGGAGAGAAATTAAGTCCTGCATTCAGACTGTGTAACAGGAATATGCCTCTCCTCAGCCTCAGCCCACTCCTGTACCAAGCCTCAGGTTTGTGGTTCCATGCAATCTTATTGTTTTCTTCTGGCATATGGGGCCACAGACTCAGAGAGAGCCTGAGGCTCTGAAACAAGATCTCAACATCCCAGCAAGGGTGCAGGGGTCAGGAAAAAACAAGGGGATGAAATTCCTCTTCAGCCATGTCCATCCAATATACCTGTATGTGCATGTGGCAGTACAATTCAAAAGCCTTTTCTCAATGAGAAAATACATAGATATGAAAGGACACACTTCTATCATTGCACCCTCTTGCTAACATTTCCACCCTGAACAGAAAGAAATTTTCCACATTGTGAAGAAAGGAAAAAAAACGTACTCCTTCTGTGCCATTTTCATCACTTTTAAGCTTCTTTCAATCCATCCACATACACAGGAGGCGTAACTTTAAAAAACTGGGGCGCTAGCAGGGCATCTTTAAAAACAGTCGGTCATAGAACACTCTCACCTTTCACAGCACCAGAGACATCAACCACTGTCTGAGGGAGGTATTTTAGGGAGAACCTGCTTTTGAGACAATCTGTCTGGAAGAGAGCAAGTCAAGACGTGATTTAGCTCTAACATGTCTGCTTACACACATGCACACATACACAAAGACTAAGAAGAGGCTGAACCGAAATATTTTTGAGGTCAACCACTACTGAAGCTGAGTGAGGGATGAAGGAAGGAGGAGAAAAATGCAATTAAATTCTGGTGCGGTCTTTAGGCATTAGTCGGAATGGCTGGCTGAGGCTGCCAAACCTTTAGCAGGAAAAGTGGCTTATCTCCTGGCTTCCCAAATTGTATCAGAGGTCAGCTGATGAGGTTTCAGGAGTTTGCCAGCTCTATCCCTCTGTGGGATCTTTGGCAGATTGCTCCAGCTGGGCTCCTTCCAGCCCTTCCCTTTTTTCCATTTTAGCGTATAGCTTGAAAAAAGAAAACAAGATGAAGGCTTTCAAAGATAACGCAGTCTTTCACAAACAGATGCAGAACAAAGCACAGGAAATTCTGAGCAAAGTAAAAAATGAATGTTGTCTGTTCAGGGCTTATCTGGAATGAGTTAGCCTCTTAGTGGACAGATCTGAAACATCACACAGTCCTGACTGTGATTGCAAGGCTCACTAACAGTCTCATAAGGGGAGAACACAGGATGGATAAGGGTGGAAATTCACCCGTCTTTAGCACTCAGAGGGGGAAATTCCTTCAGAGGTACCAGAAAAAACACTTATGAGTTAAGCTTGTCACTGTCACCCCTTGCTGCCCTAAGCCCAAGGCTTCCATACCTTTGATTTAACCAACAATGGCCAGTATTAAATTCATTTAAACTGAGGGAAACACAGGGCATCAAAGGCATGTTACTGAAAACATGTATTCAACTAATTCTGAATACAACATCACCTTAACTGCTTGTAATAAATCTGTGCTAGTCAGACACACACATACACACAAAGATTTAAAAATGCAGACACATTTATTACTATGAAAAGCAATCTGCTATGACTTAACAGTATATGTACCCAGCTATATTTATTTTTTGGAAGACATTCACCCACAAGCTCTGGAACGGATCTGCTATGTGATGAACCTCTCATCATCATCAGTTACTTAAAGAGAGTAGTTATTTCAGAATGGTTTCTTGCAGATTTTAAACCAAAAAGATTCAAATGAAACCAAACTGAAATGTGGAGGCATGCACTCAGAGCACAGACCAATCTCCCAAGCTGTTATGAGCCGTGAAACAAATGTGACTAATTTCTGAAGAGTTTCACTGCTCTAAAAAGGGGACTGATTTTCTTGCTTTTCACATTAGAAATTCTACATTCAGATGTGGATCAATGACACCTAAAATAACGTGACACCAATCTACTGGTGCTTTCAGTTTACTCCACATCACTACAAGGGTCCCTAAACACATTTTGATTGTCATCCCATACTCTCAACAAGCCAAGGCCTCTGAACACAGTAGGGCATTTGAGGTGAAGAGTATGGTACATTGGCAGCTGTGTCAGGCAACTTGCTGAATTGGCTACTGTGCCCATCAGCAGTTACAGAACCTCTTTTTCTTCTAAAACCACTGCACTGCCAGGGTTGACACAATGGGGCTTACAGCACACATGACACCTGCTCCAATTAAACATAGCCTAATGGCTTTAGAAATGTCCTGCTGGAGCAAATAGTTCTCAAACTATTTAAAACAGAAAGTAACTTCTAAAACGCCCCCACATCAAATACAAACTGCTGCGGAGGTTCTAGGATACAAGACAGTCCGTTGAAGGCTGAAAACATATTCTCTCTAATACTCTGAAAGCACTCAAGTGTAGTCTTGCACTAAAAGCTCAACGCTGCAGTGTAAAAATAATTAGCAACGGCCTTCTTCAAAGCCAAGCAGAGACAGTTCCAGAAAATACAGTTGCCTAGGATTGACAACAGGAAACTGCATTACACAGTCTGTGTGTATGTGTGAAACTTCTCTCTGCACTTACTTGTAATATTTATTTTATTTCCCAATACATTCCTATTTTCTTAATAAAATGGAGTATGCTATTTTAATGACAGATGCAGGGTTATGTCTTATTCTCATTTCCAAAACAGGCAAACTAGAATTGACAAAAGGTACAATTTTAGACAGAGTTGGTAATCCTGACAAAAAACCACAACCATTCTTTTGGTTGTAAATACCAGCCAAAAAGATGCCATGGTGCAAATTTAGATTTTAGAGTTGATAAAGAGAGAATGAAACAGTTTGTCTGTCCACACTCAAGGGTGCTCTCCAGACTACTGATACAGAAAACAAACCCAAGGCAGCAGCTACGCAAAATTACGCTGAGTCAAGGAAAACAAAATTGTTTTCTCTTTTGATGTTCAGGCCAAGTTTTGTCTCATGAAGAGTCAACGCAACAAATTTCACCACTATGTAAGTGGTGAGTTTGGCTTTTTTTTTATGGGTGGGGCTTTCCTGGCGCATTTATTTGTGGGGTTTTGGGGGAGTTAGAGATGGTTGACAGATTCATAGAATATCCTGAGTTAAAAGGGACCCAACAAGGATTATCAAGTCCAACTCTCAGCCCTGCACAGCACCATCCCCAAAAGTCCCATCATTGCTGGGAGCATTGTCCAAATGCTTCTTAAACTCTGTCAGGCTTGGTGCTATGATCACTTCCCTGGGAGCCTGTTCCAGTGCACAACCACCCTCTGGGTCAAAAACCCTTTTCAAATATTCAGCCTAAACCTTCCCTGACACATCTTCAGGCCCTTCCCTTGAATCCTGTCACTGGACACCAGAGGGAAGAGATCAGTGTCTGCTCCAGCTCTTCCCCTCACAAGGAAGTCACAGACTGCAATGAGCTCTCCCCTCAGTCTCCCCTTTTCCAGGCTGAGCGGACCAAGTGGCCTCAGCTGCTCCTCGTATGGCTTCCCCTCAAGGCCCTTCACCATCTTTGGAGTCTTCCTTTGGACTCTTTAGCAACTTTATATATTTCTTATATTGTGGTATCCAAAGCTGCACACAGGACTTGAGCTGAGGCTGCAGCA
>NW_005054325.1:5402352-5431766 GCF_000277835.1 Geospiza fortis | reverse complement strand
ATGGGTTGGTTTTTGTTTTGTTTGTTTTCAAGAGAAACATAAACCTAACACCTACACTTGTGAAGCACTTTTCAATGAACTTTTAAGCTGAATCCTTTTTTTTGCTCATATTCCTGGCAACAGTTGTCCCTTCTAGCATCTGAGGTTGTGGTTAGACGAGATGACTGCGCCAATCCTAAGGCTGTGGTTAGACACGATGAATGTGCCAGATCAAGCAGCTTGCTACTATCAAAAGGGATGAGGAGTCTGATATCCTCTTCCTCCAACTTTCAGTCAAGGTACTCTGCTCCCCCATTTCCACCAAATGAGCACATGGTGCTCACCTAACCACTTAATGAGCACATGTAGTTTATTGAACTCGAAGGAAATTACTTCTTTTTTTAATTTTTTTTTTCTGGGCTAGTTTTCTGCCATGTTAGCACTCTGGACTGGCTGAACTGCATGCACAGAAAAATGGCAGAGCCACCAAAAGGCACGAGGTAAAAGGAGGGGGGCCAGACTCATCAGCTACTGCTGAACTCTTCCTCACCTTTCCTCAACTTATTTATTTTAGGCCTCCAATAATTCAGTCTGCTACAGATAATGCACACGCTTCTGCAGATCCCTCATTGCCATTTTCATTTTCTATTACCTATGATTAGCAATACACAAGGAGGCAAGATTATTTTTAGAATTTGTTTGCCTAGAAATGCACTTAGGAGGAACAGAAGCTTTTTTTATATGGTCATGAAATAAATTTTAAGAAAATCAAATATACAATTTCTCTGTTTCACAGGTTAAAGAAATATCCATCCCTGTTACATTTGAGAGGAAAAGGGATATGGGTGTCCTGTGAAAGAAAATTTTCTATCAGTCTTGTTAAACACTGAAATTTTATTAAGGCGGGAGCACAATTTGGATGGACATAATCAAATTTGGTTGACATTACTGAGGGCATAATTTGGCCTGCAAATTTTTTTATAAATGGTGATGATGGAAAAGGCAAAGAACCTGTGTCAGCCAATGAACAAGCAAGTCCCTGTCAGGCTCAAAATTAATTCTATTCTAGAAAACAAAAAAAGGAAAACAGACTTAGAAAATTTCAATGAAGCCCAACTCAAACATCCTGTTATTTATTTGTTAATCTTTAAATTCACTTGACAGCAAGCACCAAAGTGAAAGTGATGTTGAGTGCCATGACAAATTTGCTCAAATGCTTATTTTCTGAACCTTTTAGCTGAAAACATCTATATTTAATCACAGTTTTAAACTAGCCAAAAAGACTGTTTACTCTGAATGTAAAGGGAAAATACTGCAAAGTTGAAAGAGGTATTTCTGTTTCTGTAAATGCATTTTTTTAATCCACTTACAGACAAGGGTCCTTGGCACAGTTACAATCTTCTATTAAGCTTAGGAGACAGGCAGACATTACCCACTGTCAACAAATGCAATCTCGCACCACAATGGAGTGAAAAGCTCCCTAGACAAATGTTAGCATAAAACCTTCTTGCAGTACTTAATTGCAGCCTTCAGAAATAAGAGAGATGAAGTTATCAGTATATCTGAACCATCACAGTGAATGAAGAGAGCTTTTTTCTTGTTCAAAATTGAAGGCTGAGTTGAGACACAGCCAGGGAAGGAGACCCACACTGCTCTGGGCACACAGAGGCGCAGCTGAAACAACAGCACTTCCCCCTAAGGGCTGCTGTGTTTTCATCTGCAGGAGTCAGAAGAGAAGAGATGTGGTCTAAGGGAAGGCATGGTTGCCCAGCTGGCAGCTGCTGCCATCCTCTCTTAGTTAGCTTTTGGCAGATAATACATGGCACTGAGCTGGAGCACCCAGCTTAGTGGTGTTTAGGCATTTCTACCACATCTGTTGTGATTTTTATGCCATGCCTGGAGTACCATCTACACAGCCAAAGAAAAGAAGTTTCACCAACAAGCTGAAGTCAGATAAGGACAGTCCCATGCCACCCTATCACTGGGCACCTTCCTTTCAACATAGCTCACTGGAGACCATGGACAGAAATCCCCATGCAGTGAGAAGAAAACACTTGAAAATGCACGCATCAATGACAAAAAGAGCTATTTTCAGAATGCACTGCTGCCTGCCCCAGCTGGCTTGAACAACCAGTGTGGAAGCCAAGGGATGGGAAGAACCCAAGAGTCAGAGGCTTTTGCTGCCACTGGGTCTGGCACCACAGTCCCACCAAGAACTATCTCAGAGACTGCTGCCTCTCAGTGTGGAGATGGGGGAAAAAAACCTCTCCAACAAAAGTCACGTGAACTTTCATGTGGAAATAGCTGAGGGGAGAAGCAGACCACTACAAAGTGGTGCAGTCTCCCATCCCTGGAGATGTTAAAGAAACAACTGGACGTAGTACTTACTCCTGTAGTCTAGTTGACAAGGTAGTGATCAGACAAAGGCTGGAAGTCTTTTCCAACCAAGATGATTCTGTGATGGGAGAAAGGGGCACCAGAGACTTTACGGTCCAACCACGACCTCCATGCATGCGCTGACATGGTTCCCCCTCCATTTAAAGTACACACACAAAATAAGTAAGTTCCTTTAACAATCTTAAATGTAAGGTGAAATTTCTCAGAATAGAAAAATTACAATTTTTTACTCATCCCTTTATTTACTTAATGAAGAAGACTTCAACTTCTGCTTTGAACCAAAGCATTCCCTCACATACATTTGATTTCCTAAACAGATTATGCCTTCTGTGAGCTTAACCTAGATGACATGTTTGGAAACTGCCATGACACCTTTCTAGGACAAAGTATAGCTGGTGAAAACGAACTATCTGCTTGAATAATTCTAACGTCTGGTTTGTCATCTCTGTAGATTAACTAACCATCTTAAACAAATAAGGAAACTTTGTCACTTTTTCCATTCAAGAAGCACACTTCTGCATCACAGATTTCTTTATTGCAAGTCTTGAAAAACAGAACTTAAAGTCTTAGGTCATAAAAGTTTGTTTTATGATATAGTCTTTTGAGGGTACTGGATTTACTCTCATCAACAGAATGCAAGCCATTATTACATCTTTCATTGCCTTTTTTATAGCCCTATCTCACATTTTAAGCTGCACAAGAAGAAAACAATTTCCCAAAGGATTTAGTTCTCCTTTTAGATGAGGATCTCTGAAAATTGGTATCACTATTCCGAACACCAATCCCTATTCTTAAAATCCTAACGCAAATGACAAGCAGCAGTAATCAAAATCACTAAAGAAATCCCACTGGGTTTTTCCATCGCATGACCTTGTTTCCATAATCAGAGTTCCAGCATCCCTTTTAGGGCTGCGGAGAGTTTCATGACAAGCAGCACAAGCACCTCCTTCAAATTTTATATTCCCAAGGGCTGAAGAGGAACATGTAGGAAACAAAGGCATGCTGTATGGTGTTGATCTATACTCTGCAAATATCCAGAGTCAACATAAACACACATGCAATATAACCACTGATATGACAACCAAAATATACCCACTCACCTTTCTCTTTAATCAGAACCACTTAAGTAACAGGGTTTCAGACACAAACTGAAAATGGTAGGCTTATTTTCAGGATAACAAGTAGATTTACTAGTGAGACAGAGACAGCTAAGGTATTTTTATACATAAAATTGCCAGAAGTAATTTCAATTTTTATTTATTTTAAAGTTAATTTTTATTATTCAGAGGCACAGAAGTTAAATGTCTCTGTGCCACCACCAGCACATCAGAGCTTGCAGAAACTTTAATACAGAAAAGACTTCTGTTAATAGGTTCATCTTCCACATTTAAAATTAATTTGCTTTTCACACTATCAGTCAAAGAGGCACCATGATTCCAGCTACCAAATCATTAATGATACTACTGAACTCCCCAGATGAAATATGATTGACAATCATTTTCATACAGGTTTAGCTGCATCTTCCCAAACACTGGCAAAGGAACTTTTGTAGCATGTTGATCAAACTTCAGCTGCTCCAAATACATAAAAACTGTTTAAAGACACAAGTTGTATGGAGCTAGGGTACCTTTTAACTTCTTCTACTGCTTCAAATAAATACTTTCTACCAAAACAAAGTACAGATTGCAAGTCTATGAACAAGTAAATGCAAGGAATGGCAGTTCTAAAACTAGACCAGAGAAAGTCTCTCTGCATTACAGACGGTGGCACAAAGATGAAATCCTGCTACCCAGCTGTTTGCAGTCCCCTCAGCTACTAGAAGCACACAAGACCAATCCATATTTGTGCACAGAGCAGGGAATTCAGACAGCCTGAATCCCCCTCACACCCTTCCTTTCCACTTTTGAAAATGGTTACATTTGCCAGGTCCTGAAAGGTGACCTAGTCAATTTTCAACAGTCAAATAAATTAATAAAAAATGGGTCACTCACATAAAACTATATTTAACCACATGCTACCCTTTGGAGCAACAAGCAAAAAACAATGAATGTGGCCTGAAAGGTGAACGAAGGACACATACAAGGAAACATTTTTTCTTCACAACAGTATGAAATCTTAGATCTGGGACTCATCCTTAAAAGACTACACATTTCCCTGAATTCAAAATAGCTCAGTAATTTCTCACCATAACCTGCTTTTTTCCCAGTCCACAGAGACCCACGGATTTGAAAATATATGGTTACATTTTTTTAATGTAATGAACAAATTGCATTTTCAAATTGATTTTCTTGATGTCACAGCACAGTATCAATCTTCCTCCCTTTTGCTCATTTTTCCCTGCATAATGAAACATTCTTCTAAATATCAATGGCTAAAAAAAAATGCTTTTGGACAGAGATGTTGAAACAGAGCAATACCAAGACAGGACTTTTAAAAAATCATTCAGTAAACAGAAAGCAACATGGAATTTCATTCTGGCTCAGATAAAAAACCCCCAACCCTCAAATAACTGGTCATCTATTTCTGTGAAGGAGAAAAGCTCTGAAGATGTGAGCTGTGCTGGTGCCAGGGGAAGCCAGTGGCATACTCCATGCCTGATACCTGCATTGACACAGCATTCCCAGCCAACTCACTTTTTATCTAAGCTGCCTTTGGAGAAACTAGACACCATGAAAACCTCAGTCATCCTGTAACCTGGCACATTATCAAAGCCTCCTAACACACAATTACTGTGCTTCATGCCTTTGGACTTTTTTCCTTTGACTAAACAAAACCCCCCACAATGGAATAAGAAACTTTCCAAGAGAAATTATGTTTGACAGAAGATCAATGATGCAGAGGCGTTGGAAGGAAAAAAGCCAGTGCTGTTTTGTGTACACCTCCAAGCTTATAAATGGCTTGCTCTTAAACCTAGATGCCCCTTCCCCTCACATCAGCATTTGATACTATTACTGGGAAGTCTGAGGTCTTCTTTAATCACATTAAGGAGTTTGCAATTTTCTTACGCAATACAGTGACTTTATCATGCTGCCTGTAGTTATCCAGCCATTCCCCTAGTTTTTTGCCTTGTCTGCAGTAACACTCAGTGGAATCTGACTCACCATGTCAACAACACAAGCTACATATAAATATGAATAACCTAGGAAGCAAGCACCCAGCTGCTGCTTTAATGCATTAGCACATGTATAGTTATGCACATGCCTAAAAGGAACTGCCATAAACCTCCATAAAGAAACAAATAAGCTCTTGTGAGTGAAAACTGAAAGCCTGCCCAGAAATCTGAATCCTGCTAGTCATCACTTTCAAGGCTCAAGCTAGCATGACAAAGCCTTTTCAAGTAAGGGTCTAAGTGAATCTGAAAGAGACACACTTTATATTCACCTCTCAGAATACCACAGATTTTTAAAGCAAGCTTTAACGGAACGGGAAGCCACAGATCATAACTGACTAGAGCATTAAAGAAATAAAATTCAATTCTTTCAAGCTCCTGTCATCTAAGCTTGTCTGCATCTCCTTTTAATACCTTTAAACAACTGCTCTGTGAGCTACTAAACTAGGGGAGTCCAATGTCACACTGCTTGTGTCCTCTCAGCCCTTTAACTCTATATGTAGATCCTGTGCTACTTCACCTGTGGACTTGGATACTCCAGAGATAGATGCTGGCAAGGCAGTTTCTTGCATCAAAGTGACAGTATGTAAATTCTGTCCAAGTGTACTTCTCCAAGGCAACTGAAGCCAATCACCTTTAAATGGTTACCTTCCCTGCTGACATACTCAGCACATCAGGAAGCAGACTGACTAGAAGGGCTCCTGTTCTCTGGACTAGCAGCCTGTCCCTGTCCTCCCACCTGCCCTCCACCCTTATCCCCAAGTAAATCAGCCAGAAACCAAAACATACAGATTCTTCAACCCGGGCATGTCAAGCATTCCAGAAACAAGTTCCTCTGTGCAGATCCAAAGGGCACAGTGTATATGCCAGCTGGTACACTGGTCTGCTTCCCTGCTAGAGCATGGAAGAAGGACTGAGTCCTTCCAGCAGTACCACAGAGGTGTCTCACCGTTCACTGCCTTGAGGCTCCCGCTAATGCCATCGCTGTGCTGCCGCTTCTGTGCATTCTTGAACTCCTTCAGTGATAAATAAAGGACCTTCCGCACCACCCTCTCCTCTGACCAGGGAATCCCATCACTGTCATCCTAAAGGAGATGGAAACAGAAAGAAGACATTAATTGCATGCACCTGAAACAAAACAAAAATTCAAACAAAACCAAATAAACCCCCAAAGCCTAAAGCTACAGAGATTATTTTTAATTCAGTGAAAGAGGGAAAAAAAAAAAAAAGAAAAACTGAAGAAGAATGCTATGTAAGAATATGCAACCTGATCAGCTCTAACAGAGAACAGAAATGTAAGTATTATCAAATCAGAGCATTAGTCCCATCCCTCTAATCCTTTATTCTGCAAACAGCAGTAGGCATGTACCAGGTGTTAGGCAGGAGGTAAAACTTAATTGTTAAAATCCTTATAATGAATCCCTCATGGAGAAATTTATCACAGGCAGGAAGTGTTCTCCCAGGTAATTAGGACGAGGGGAAAAAAACCCCAACAAAACACTAAAATGAATGTTGCAGAAATTGAAGAGGCAAGTTTGGTGAACCAAATTCTCTTGCTGCCATTTTGGCCTTCGTTTGTGTCTCTTGGCTCAGGTTATTTTTCTTTCTGGTTTTGTGTTTTGCATTAATTGCAGTGTTATAATGAAGTTGTATATTGATAACAATGAAGCTATTCTGAATTTATCTCACCATAAAGCCAAGTGGAATTTGGCTCATGGGACATATGTTTTCTACTTTATTTTTAGGAGACAAATGCTAATTTATCAAAAGGAATACTAGTCTACATCAAATTTAGTACTCACTTGAGTTAAAACATTAACTCCCTGGAAAAGTATTTCCCCAAAGCCTTTAGCATTCAAATAAATTAAGTCAGCAAATTGATATAAAGACGTAAGTGACATAGGTAAGTCGCCATATTTTCATAAGCCCCGTAATTGTCTTGGGGTCTTTGGAAATCTCTGGTTGAGCATTCTTGCCCTTTTCCTCAGGGGCTACATCATTGCTAAAGCAAAAGATTAACATTTCTCGGCAGACCTTAAGTGGTAAGTGTACCACAGTGTACTGTCACTGTCACCTCACACTGAAAACTCCACAAGCCCCATCAGCAATCCCCACCAGGAGGCAGGAGAGCTTAAGACCATCCATGTGCCAAAGAAAAGACAGGCACTGCCAACTTCCAAAAACATACACATAATTTAGGGTGACCAGAGATAGCTTTTTCTTTGCTCCTCTAGTGACATATTGGAATTCAGCTGCTGAATTGTGATCAAAAATATTTCCACCCCTCACCCTTCCCACCAAAAAATTCTAGGACAAATTAGTTGGCAGGGGTTAAAAAACAAAATAAAAAAAAAACCCCAACAACAAAAAAAGCAACACAATGAGTGCAGTGAAAGCAGCCAGCATTTTGGCAGCAGGATGTGCATTTCGCACCAGGGACAAGCTACTACGCTTTGAAGAAGGCTGAGCTATGCCCAGAGAGTTTTAGAGTACAGGCAGCTCTGGGCCAAGAAATCAAACTTTGTAACCCAACACCCACAGCAACCAAAAAAAGACAAAAAAATCTCTCGGCAAGCATTTTAAAAGGAGTAGTACATCCAGTTATTTTGTCAACAAAGGTTTACACAAACAACTCTGGCTTACCATTTTGCTGCCAACACAGCTTCAGCCCTAACCAGAAGCAACACTAAACAGAGAGGGCTGCAGCCCAACTTTAACCAAGCTTGCCCAAGGATGCCCTCATTTACATTCCCACCAACAAAGGCCCAATGGGACATCATGCATTTCTGTTTCATGGGAACTACCTAAGGCCTTGAGGGAGTCAGGCTCAGTTAGGAAACAGTTACAGAAACCTCCAGCCCCTGTCCATGTTATGGACACAGGCCTGTGAACACCACTCCCTCCACTGGCATTTGTACTGGAAGCTGCACAAAAACATCCATCAGTTCCTGACCTCACTAGACCCTTTTACCCTGGTAAAAATCCAGAAAAACTAAAAAAAAACCCCAAAACCAAACCAAACCAAACCAACCAAACAAACAAACAAAAAAAAACCCCTAAAAAAATTAAAAAGAAAAAAAAACTCAAAAGAAAGTAAATCCACTCTGTCACATCTCACTGCAAGGAGCACATGGCAGCGTTCACTGCTTCAACAGCGACAGGGTGAAACCTGCTGATGGAACTGGTCTTTAAATTGGCATCTGCTGAGCACAGGACCTCTGCCCTTGCACCAGATGGCTGCAGTCCCTCCTGTGGAAGGGAAGGCACTCACTACTGCACACCAGCGGCCTCTGGTCTAGGCCACCCTCCTGCGAACCGCCCGGAGTCATCTCCCTCTCCCCAGGCAATGTGTTGGGTCTCCCTAGGCAATATGTTGGATGCAAAAGGATACCCAATCTTCTGGCAGCCAAGGTGTATCCCGCTGCCAGCAACATGCAGGACACAGTCCCACCAGCTTGCGGGCTGTCTGGAAATTACGCCACCAGCCAAGAGATGGGGCCCAGAAGGTGGGGACTAAGACCTTAGCACCCACTGAAGCAATTTCACACCACACTCAATTCCTGGAGCTGTAAAACTCCAGGTGAACCGTAGTGGCTTCATCTGCCCAGGGAGGCAGCAGTGCTGCCTCTAGAAATGCACATGGAGAGTCTCTCCCCACCAGCCCAGTTGTGTCCCGGCTGCAGCCCCTGACCTATGTGCACTGCTCTGCTGTGGGCTTCCCCTGCACACACCACCCAGCTTGAAAAAATGTCCTCAAGTTCTCCAACACCATGTGCTATCCAAGGTCAGCAGAATAAGGGGCTAAGCTGCTGCCAACACCTGTATTCACATGGCTCCATACTGCAGGAGCAATAAAAAGGTTTCACAATCGCCAAGTGCATCTTCCCTGGAGCCTATGGCACAAAAACAGCCGAATGCTGAGAGAAGCTGACTCAGAGCCCAGCTGAGCCACAGCTCCAGCTCCTGACACATTTAACCATAATTACATGGGTCACATCGCCTCTGCCTCGTCACGCCAGTGGAGGGAAAGCTGTTGTGTGCTTGTGCGCCCGCACTGCACTCACACCACCACCAACTATAAGAGTTATCTCACTTTAGCAAAACATACACACCCCCAAAACTGTTTAGAAATATGGTCAAGTGAAAGGCTTGAGGAATTTAATCTATGTAACTTCTCAACACTACCCCGCCACCCCCAATCCAAGCTCAAAGGGACTGACTCAATTGCTGCCTTTAAATATTTCCACAGGGAGTAGGGATTTGTTAATAGACGGCTCTCAAGGCTGGCAGAGAGGGGTATAACGTCGTCCAACAGCTGGAACTCGATTCAGAAAAATGTAAGACAGAATTAAAGAACAATTTCTGCAACTGTGCAAGTAATTAGCCATTGAAACGACTTATGGGGAACTAATGGATTGTCCATTATTGACTCAGACCCAAAAAAGGACTGAATAACATCTTAAACTGCAGGTTCATCACCACAAGCCCACAACCTTCACTGCAGGTTAGCTGAGATGATTTCTGCCTCCCAATATGACAATAAGATTATCTTATAAACTCAGAATAAAACTAACGGATGTAAACAACCAGGGAGACCCTGGGGCAGAATTAAGAAACACAACTGCATAATTTCCTTTAAATTAGAATTTAAAATGAAAAAAAAAAAATCATGCCACCCCTCTTGGTTATGCCTTTCCAGGGAACCACACACTGTACATTTATGTCTGAACTTCAGCGACCATAACAGATGTTTAATAATACATAACAATAATTATATATATATATACACACACATCAATACATAATGTGTATATATCTGCAAAGAAATCAAAATGATCAAAGTGCAGCACCTTTAGCTTTCACCATTCACCTATACCTTAGGTGCTTGTTTCCCTGCAGTCCGGCTGCCTGGTGTGCACGTCACCTGCACACAGCCTTCCTAAATTCCTAAAATTCCAAAATTATATTCAGATGTTAATTTTTAAAAAGCAGAAGCAAGAGGCAGGCTTAACACCACCTCCTGGGCAGGTGAAACATCATCCTGAAATCATGAGAGCTGCTGAGCTCCTTGAGCAGCAGCATGACAAACTTCATTCATTGCAGATACAGCATTCTTCAGCCTGGCGCAGCCTTGCCTTAAGCAAACAGAAGTCATAGTTCATAGGGTAAAACAAAGCTGGAACAAGGGAGAAAGCATGCAGCACTCTATGTTATTTGCCTTAATTTTTATGTAAATACTTTTACAGCAGTGATTGTTTTTTTTGAAAAGTCAGGACTTAGTAAGGTACAAAGATACTTATAAGCACGTGTGTGTTATGACTCAGTGAGGCTGGCATCCTTCCAGCTCTCTCTTTGGGTCTTTCCCAAGCACGCATCTCCTGACCTCATTCTTCATGCCAGGTTGCAAAAAAGCAAAACAACAAAAACACAAGCTCCCTCTTTTTTCTTTTTCCAGCACTGCATCCAACACTTGGTTAAAATCACTGTGGCACCCAATGCCCTAAATGAATATGCTTTCATGGTTCAACAGCCCTCAGAGAGTCTTTACTGCAGATGTAAGAAGGTCATTTTGAAGCAACAGGAAAAATAAACCACAAGTTTCTACCCTTTCCTCAAGGATATTTTTGAAGGAGAACTATTTCAAAGGGTGGTTTTTACTGCATTTATAGCAACGTTAAAAAAATATGCCTTTTGCATGAAAAACAGACAACACATTTTCATAGATCATACAAATTACTTTTCAGCCAAAGGACCGAGATGGAAATGTTTGTTTACTGGATTACGACTTACAACAGACTTTTGCCTTTTGGTTGTATATTATCAATGGAAAACAGTAATACCTGTTTTTCTCTAAAAGTCAGACCAAAAAGGAATTGGTGGAAAACCCAGATTCACCTTCAGAGGCTGACACAGATCCTTCCATGCAGTCTTGGGTGAGTTACTGCTGCTAACTGTGATTAGCACTTACTAACAATTACCTCACTCATTTCCAAAGCCTGATTTCTTGGTATGTGCATGGCACAGAGCAAACCCCATGAGGAAGTACCAACTCTTACTGCTGTATGAACGCATGTACTTCCCCTGCTGCTGTGTGAGCAGAGGTCTCCACGGCATCACAAAGTTCCATCAGCGCCCCAAGTGCACACTGCAGAGGGAAACCCCACTGCTGGGCCGTGGGTGTAACCTCCCTCTCTGAAAACCTGCAGGACCCAGAGGGCTGCTCCAGCACCAGACAGCGTAAGCTCTTCTCGGCACAAACTCCTAGCAATAGTTTGAACTTCCAGGGTAACAATTTGAAACCAGACTGTAATATATTCAACTGAAGCTCCATAAATAAAGATTTTTGGCTCCTTCTGGCAGTTATCACACTGCTTGGACTTCTTACAGCCAAGCAGAGCATGGTGCAAACTAGTTATACTCATATATAACCACAATAATATCCTTGTAGTCTTTCGCTTACTATCAAGGTCCCTCCACTCCTTTCTCTCAGAATAAAGTTCACACTTATTTAATATTTAACCTTTTAATCAAGTTTAACTATCCAGAGAGGATGTAGCAGCTTCTCATTTAAAACAAACTGCTTATATTCAGTGAGAAAAAATAAAACCTCATGAATGGCTTAAGCTGATGAAGATTGATACAGCTTGGAGACTTTATAGTGGAGTGACTCATGCCTTCTGGAAAATGTAATCTGTTCTGTCTAGTTTAGGAAAATAGGTCATGTTTTAAAAATGTGCTAACTAACATGAAGAAAGGGGAAATTTCCTTTATTAATGGCTCTGTTTTAGCATTTAAGTTTATCTGGTAATTATAGCTACTTTTTCCCCCTCGTACTTCCAGAAAACTTCCCCAAAGAACTCACGTTACATTACAGCTCCCGACTTGAAAAACCAATGTTATCATGGCAAAGAAAAAGTGGAAGAAAACAAAAATCTCTCTCCTTTCTGCCTTAGCACTTCTACAGCTTTCATCCCCTGCAATCTCCTATTGGTCTGCACTCTTTCACTGCCTTGTGCTGCACCAGGGACTGCATTTCCTTCCTTCAGATGAATTCTGAAGAGCAGCACGGGAGAGAAACACTCTGGTTTTTGGGTCACTAAAGGCCTTGGGCACTTTTAAGCCCAGTGAGCTTCAACCTGCTCTTGCAAAAATACATTATGGTAGAAGAGTTACAGTCAAAATCTCCAAATAAAAGTCATTCCCTGAACTGAGACATAAAAATAGTTCCTAAATTTATCTTAAGCCTAATAATGAAATAATTAAGAACAGTTGCTTTGTGTGTTAATTGTTTCTTTTACATAAACTTAAGAGGCCTTGATGATGTTTCTGCACCTCTAGAAAACTATTACTCAGTATGAAACTAGTGAAAGCTTAGGCCAGATTAGGAATCTAAACAATCATTTTGCTCCCAAAAACATCTGAACTTTGGGACCTGACTGAACTGAGGGTGGCAGTGTGCTGGTAGAAAGAGGTATGGAGGTGTAAGCTAATTATTCAGACTGAGGGAATGGTTTTGATAACCAGCTTAATTCACCTGGCACCACAATGGAAGCACCTGCTCCAAACCCAATACCAGCATTAGCCTTTAAGCGCCTATTTGACCAGTTTGATCAGAAGAGTGAAAATCTCGCCCCAAGACAAGAAAAATTACTGTCTTCATCCAGAACAGCTTCCTTATTCTCAACCACATGACTAAATGGTGACTACTGCTGGGGCAGAGAAAAAAGTGTAACTGTTCCTTTGCACAGCAACTCACACGTGGAGAGATGCAAGCCTACCATGGCACTGAAACATGACAATCATGATAAGGGAGGGAAACACAGATGGTATTCAGGAAATGAAAGCAAGTTTGTTGTAATGTCACTACTGTGAGCCCTAAATATCTCACTGTGTTCTAATGAACCTTACCCACTTTTTAAAAAATTGATTATGTACTTTATAGAGAAGTGAAAGGAAAATATAAAGGAGTGGCAGGGCATCTGTTACATGGTCAGGGCCTGCAATGATTCAGGTAGGTCACAGCCTGACAAGGCACAATTTTCTGTCCGACCATCATTTGTGGACAATTTATGCCTAAGCAAAAGCTCTGACTTGATAAATACGTTCTTACCTGATGCTCTCTTCAAATGAAGGAAACACCTGCTAAAACATACACTGAATGATCTTTGAAAAGGTATGCTGTATACAAATACATCCCTCCCAGGCAGAAACCAAAATAATTTACGCATAATTTCCTGCGTTGGTGAACTGGTCTAAATCTTTCTTAAAAGAAAAACAAACAAACCAACCTGATGGGTGATGTTTACACCACACATCTCCACTTCTCTGAAACACCACGAAATAATGTATATTTATCTTTGATTACATAGTACAAAAAAAAAAAAATACAGCTGAAATTGGATTAGAAACTTCTGCTGAAAAACAATTTATTGCATAACACAACTCCTGACAGCCTGGGTTTCTGGCCACCAACTGAGCCTTTATAAAAATCTGCTGGGCAGCTGCCAAATCAGCTCTTTGAGTCTTGGCATGTCTGACATCTGAGACAGTAGTCAAGGCAGCCACATGTCCTGTGCCATCCACAGCCCCGCACTTTTACAGTGAAATGGTACCGTCAAAGAACAGGGAAGTATGAGCCATTAAACACACAAAGGTAAAAAAATCTCTTGCAGCTGCAGATCTGACAACTCTGATCATGCTGCAGAGGACCAAGAGCCACAACAGGATTTCTTCTTTTTCACGATCTGGTATTAATTTGAACATAAAAGTAGCTTAAGAAGAGGGGGGGAAAGAGAAGCAAGAAAGGTAGCCAGTTCCAAAAAAATGTCTACACACCTAGCTGAAAATCACTGCCATTTATAAATTTCACATTCCAAATATTTTTACTCTGTCTCCAGTCCTAATTAAAACTCTCCACCAAGTACACTTCAGATAGACACATAAAACCCTGCATGCAAAGAGTATTCAGAGCTCAAGATAATTAAATTCAAATATATTCTTTCTAATTAATTTCATTTTGATTCAGTTAGTATTTTATAAAGGTGTTTGAGCTCTAGAATGCAGTCATATGAATACAGTCCAATAAAAAGCATTTTCTGCAGTTTAAATGTCTACTAATAAGACCTACAGATGTCTATGCCTAATCCAATCCTGCTGCATATTGCTAATTGTGTTAAGACTTTCTTCCACCCTCAACCAGAAAGTATTTTTCAAGTTGAGGATCAGGCTAACCACTTTTGCATGCCAAAATAGTGTATAAGTAGTAGGGAAGAGAAAAAGATAAAACTGGCGTGTTATAAATTTGCCTTCAGTATGTAGATGGGAATTTAAAGAGATATAATTTTTTGGTGTCTCACAGCATCTAAAAGGTTGGTCGGTGGTATCAACATTTTAGGGAAGCTGAAGAACTGTTGATGTGTTTAGCATCTATGCTCACACATACAACAGGAAGTCAGTATTTATACAATTTTTTTCATAGGACTATGTTACCTGGATGCTGAAACCTTGTCTATGACACAGGCAAAAAAACCATATATATATATATACATACATATATATATATATGATACATACATATTTGTCAGCAAAAATGCCCATCTGTGAATACAGACCTCAGACTGCTCCCTCAGTGAAATAAGTGCACCAGCCCAAAGCCTATGTAGTTTAGATACACTATTTCTAATATAACTGTGCCCACTAGGAACTTCATGCCTTATAGGCTTGAGGCTGCAAGTGAAGAACCCCAGGAAGGACACCATATCCCTGCTGGATGACCCTGTACTTCTCGGGTCGGCTGTCTGTGCTCTGCCCCGAGATGTGCTGGGTGGTCCTGAGGTGGCCCCACGCTCTGAAAAATGAGACTGGACTCCTTGATGTTCGGTCTTCGGGTTGTTTATTATCTCTTATCTGCAAAGTTTTCTCTCTGCCCAGCTGAGATCCTCTCAGCACAGCAGCCAGGAGCACTCTCTGCCGCCCCTGAGGCGGTGTCATCTTTTATACTACAAACTACGTATATCATAGTTACTTTTATTTCCCAATGCCTATCACCTGTGTTAGACAGTGCACTTTTATTCTAAACCAATCCCCAAGTGCCAACATCACAGCAGAAAATGGAGAACAAGAAGAAGAAAGAAGGACGAGACACACCCAAATCCCTCCATCTTGTCCCCATAACCCCTATACCAAAAATCCCAAAATCTATATTTCCACCCTGTGAACACCCTGTAATTACACCATTCAAACCCGTGTGACTTTCAAATCCCCATACCAAGTTGGCAATTCGCTAGAAGGATCAAAATCAAGCCACCAGGTGTCCCGGGCACCATGCCAGGATCTCCGAGGCCCCCGGAGGGGTCTTCGGCAACTCTGGACATCCGGAGTTCCCACATGTGCTGAGTTCCCACATGTACTCACACTCTTTTAAACCTTTCCAGTATGAATGGGTTTCACTGGTTTAAAACAACCAAAGAGGAAATTCTGGCTCACCTGACTCACTCGGAAGGCATTGTAACAGCTCATGCCTACACGAGTAGCTCCACCACCAAAGCCCTAAAGAGGACCACGGCCAGCAGTGAAGAGCGTGGCATTGCCAAAGCTGGGCTGTGGCAAACTCCACCCACCAAGTAACTTGCACTGTGATGGACTTGCAAGTTTGCATAAATGTGACCCAAAGCAGGTCTGAGTGATGCAAGGAATCTCTTGTCTTAGCTTGGAAATGTCTAACTTGATTTCTTCCCTTTTAATGTCAGTCTACAGGATGTCTGTATTTCAGGCAATCATCAGGTTTAAAAATAGATTTAAAGGAAAAAAACCCAAAAACTAGTCAATCTTTTAACCCAGGGAGGGGTAATGACAGTCAAATATGCTGAACCTACTGCTGGGAAGCCTCACGATACTGGTGCCTGAATCAAATTTACTGAGTCTGATGGGGAACCAAATCAGTTGAATTGACACAGTCTCCTGGAATGGACACACTGATATTGCACTAGAAGTGCGACATGTTTGTTTATAGGTAAAAGTTAAGTTAAATTAGGGTATAGTTCAATTATATTGTATTAATTATGCTATATTAATTGTATTGGGGGGGGTTATTAGAATGTGCTAGGCGAAGGGTCCAGGATTTGGTGGAACAGTACTTTGGTGGGGCAAGGCGAGGTCGAAGAGGGATTGGATGGAAGACCTGACCAATCATTCGAAGCCCTGTAGAAACGACTGGTCCAGAATGAACGGCGTTAAAGACCAATGAGAAGCCTGGAAATGAACCAATCATCATGCGGATCCAAAATGGACCAATCCTGGACTCAAAGGCAGCTATAAATGGGGGAAGTTCGGTTGGGTTGTGGTTTTTCTTCTTTTGGGGTAGTGGTTTGGTTTTGGCTCACTGTGTGGCTGCCTGGGCTTATCCTGGGTACTGTGTTCTTTGTAGCTATTTTAATAAACAAGAACCTCTTTCTCCAGAGAAAATTTGGCCTCATTCATATTCATAACACCTTTTTGGGGACTCTACTACCCAAAAAAGGAGATTCATATTAGAATCATTTTGTCCTTGTTTACGTTCCCAACTGGAAGAATATCCTTTAAAGCTAGGAGGGAAGTATCCATTGAAGCTGGGAGATGTAAACTAAACCTATACTCTTTTATTCTAAGCCAATTAAAGGACATGTATAAGGAGACTGTAAAGGTACTCTAAACATATTTTCAGGTCAGTGAAGTTACATCAGTAAATGTTCTGCACAAAGATAAGCTGTATAAGCAGGGGTCACCTACACTCTAAGGTTTTCCAAAGCTCACTCTTCAGTACTAAATACATCTGGGTTCCAAAATATTACCCACCAAACAAGTCATGAATTTCAAACTGAGCAACACCAAAGTGCTGCTTTGCCACCCACAAGCTCCATGAGACCTGTTCGGGTTGGCATTCAGTCCCCTCATCCCTTCTCCGCTCCCTGATCAATGGCAACAGTCAAACTTTACTGGAGATATTAGAAGTACATCAAAGACAACCATTAAGCTTTTAAGTGCACTAATTGACATTTTAGCACTTACAAATCCATCTATGTGTTCTATCACTCAATTTAAAAGACTTGATAGGTGGCCTGGTAAGAGTTCCCTGTGTTTTTAGAGGGTATAGGAGGATTTTCAAAGCTAATTTTTTCCCTCAGAGAGAATTTTAGAGAATTCAAATCACAAATATAATGCACTTCAAAAAGTAACACATTTCACAAATTTAAGAGCTCTTCCCATAAAAGCTGTAAATGGCATCACAGCTATAACTCACAGGCTTCTAAGCTCCAATGAATTCTGCAGCTGTTGCAGCACGTTGAAGCCAAATCATTGTTACCTTCTCACCACCACAACTGAAAACCCCAACTATGATATTACTAACTGCATGCTGCTACATGAAAAAGAAGGGGGGGGAAAGGAACCCCTGCGTGATTTTGCAGCTTCTTCTTTATTCCTTCACAAAGCCAGCATAAAACAGATGCTAAAACCATGAGGGACTGCTTTAGGTTTTACTGCAATGACTATACTACAACAGGGTCCAGGGAAGCATTTCAGAACAGCTGTCCCCATGGATGCTGTAACATCAGAGGACACAGCACTCCCCTCCCCCAGGTGTGGTGACTTAGCCCCTACCCACGGCCAAGCCCAGCCTCTGATTACAGAGGAGCATCTCAATGACAGCAGGTCTGGACCCTTCTTCTATTACTGTTACATACCAACATGTTCACCTTCTGTTCTGTTAGAGAAATTCTCATTCAGTCCCAATATTTAAGGCAACAAGAAAGATCAAATTAAATTCCTAGGGTTTTAAGCCGTTCAGTTGGTTGCTAGATCTATTTTAGGGTCTGAGGCTGCCAGCCACCCCCACAGAATCTGCACACTAAACAAGGCTTTTGACAGGCTTGTTTATACCTTCTGCAGCAATCAAAGGCAAAACATTACAAATCAAAGAACCAAGAGACAAATACAGTACTGTGCATAAGAGAAACCTCAAAAAGCTAGCCAGCAGCAAACCTGCTGCTCACCGAGCCCTGCAGAGCAATGTGAGATAACACAGGGAAACAGAAATGGATAGTTAAGTAAGTACAGGCTTGTGCTGTACGTATGCAAACATCTGCAGGCAGGACCTCTGAAGCACACATCCACCAAAAGAAGCGGATGCAGAATCACAAGAAAAAGAGTAGGGGAAAAAGTATTCATTTTCTCCAAAAGTACCATGGAGGGAAGGCATAATTTAAGAATCCCAGTTTAAAGACTGCAGGGACTTTACATTTTTTGCTGGTACCAGAAAAACAGCAAAGAAAATAAGCAGGCATGGACAATGTACAGTATTTCTGAAGCTGGAATTTAAAAGGAAATGGCAAGACTGCATTTCAGGGCCTTATACCACACAAGGCAGTTACACCACACAAGGAAGTTGTCTCCAATCCATGTCCTTCCTTAGAGAAGGTAAAATCTCGTTTTCCATTCAATTCTTCCCTCTGTGGAACATGTGATATGGATGGAGTCCATTTTACTCAGAGACACACTATGAACTGGCCATACTTCAACAAATCTGCCACATGAGGGAAGCATCTAAGATGTATGTTAAAATTACACCCAGAAGAAATTCAGCAGTACACCTTTGCTACTGTGTTCCTTTAAACCTTTCACCTCTTAAACTGCAAGTTCAATGCCAGATTATAAACATCGTAAAAGCTCATAAAACCCAGTCATAAACCTGCCAGCTCATTTCAAGATTATTTGCTCTTAGCCTTGCAAAAACATCATAAGCAGTACAAGAATTGCATCATTTCTCTGCAAACTCTCCAACCCTTCATCTGCATCATGCTAAGGGATGAGCAAGTATTACAGCCTTACTTCAGAAAAAGACATTTGCAGATGATATTCACAACACATCACCTGCCTGCTAAACCATCCACAGCAACATCCCCAACATCAGCTTCTGATGAAATCACCTGCTACTTCACCTTTCTCTTGCATAATCTAGCTCTCCATGTTACCACCACAACTGATCCAGACACAAAAACTTTCTGCAGCTGGAGCAGGAGTGAATGCAAAGTTGAGATATTGGGACAACTCAATGCCTACCTCCAGCCCCCCCAAAGACTGAGCCAGGCACCACTGCAGCTGCCCAGGGAGTGGGCAGAAGCACAGGCTGATATACATCTCCCCACACATCATCAGCATCAGGTGCTGGTTGTTTGCATTAGCCTGCTGTAGGAGAAGGGGGCACTTCATTATGTGGGCTGGATTTCCTGCATGACCAGCCACATCATTTCAGCCCTCCCATGGGAAAAGAGTGTGGGCTTGATGGAAGCTGTCTGTTCCTTCTCTGTGGAAAAGGATCATTTTAGTGCAATGAAATTTTCACAGGGGTCTAGACAGAGCAGGGCTTATCAAAACCAGGTTTCTGCCAAAACATTGCAAGAACTGGCTCAATTGTATCTAGCAACACTGCAGTGATGGCTACAAAGGCCATTTGCAATCGAGTCTGTGATTTAACTGTACCCACAATACCGACAATAAACTCAACCCAAACTTCACACTTTAAGCACACAACAAACCACTTTGGTTTTCAGCTTTGCTGTGTGCTTGCAGAAGGCAAAACAGGGCAGCCAGAAGAGGGAAGGAAAAAAATGAAAACTGGATTAGAGCAGCCCTATATTTTTAGGTGTGGATCAGCTCTTGCAGTCTCTTGGCAAATGAGGTGGCAACAGAGAATCATCTAGGCAAGTTTAGGAGCTGTGTTTCTATTTATTTTAATTTGCAGTCTGCTGAGTCTACTGTTTTGTTAGCTTATTCAAGAGTAACGGTGGAACTGGAGGCTGAATGCAATGATGGACTGGGCAAAGCAGATATATCCACCCAAAGAGGAAACCTCCTTGGCTACCAGCCTCTGCTCCCGTAAAACAAGCAGACCAGCACCATTCCTGTGACACTGTGAGCAGGCAAAAGTTTAATCACCTGTTATTTCAGCTCACTGCAATTCCTTATCAAAAGGCCATGACAGATACAAGGAGGAGGAACAGACTAGTGATGATTACACTCCATGTTGTGGACAGGGCCAAATTTGGTATCTCGATTTTCCTACTGGAGCAGCCTCAGATGCACTGGGCATGTGATCACATCCAGTCATATTATGTGAATGCAACATCCTTTGAGAGCAGCAGCTCCAACAGGATGCAGGGATGGAGCTGTGTGCGCTTTGGGAGAGCAGATCTTGCTGCATCCTAATTAAAATTAAAAAAAAAATAAAGTGTAACTTGTTTAAATGCCTTTGCATCGCTGGGTGACCTATTCCTTCCCGTGACTCCTGCATCCTAGCCATTGCAAGTCGCTGCATACAGATGTAGCAGCAATGGTACGGCTTAATCAGTCAATGTTTTCACAACACATATTTCAAATATTAAGCACTTATTGAAGACTTAGAAGTTACTGTGTAAATATTTGTATTATATTATACTGCTAACGCTTCCTCACCAACTGTGGAATTTTAAATCTATCTCGTCTGATAAAGCTTTATTTACATATCACACTGCTCTCGA
The DNA here is from genome assembly GCF_000277835.1 of Geospiza fortis. Taxonomy (NCBI): domain Eukaryota; kingdom Metazoa; phylum Chordata; class Aves; order Passeriformes; family Thraupidae; genus Geospiza; species Geospiza fortis. The sequence goes on along the minus strand of NW_005054325.1, from coordinate 5,410,730 downwards.
TACTCAACAAAGTGAACTGACTAAATTTACACCAACTCCATTGAAGGAGTACTTGTCAGGAAAGAGCAATTCAATGATTTTCTGTCTCTGTTGTGTGACCAAATTAAACCATAGGCAGTCACATGGCTTGTTTTGGGTTGACGTCAACTGTTTTCACTAGGCAACAACGCTCCCAGGGAAAGCACTGCACAAATGCACCTTACTCTTAAAATATGATGCAACCAACACAGTCTACTCTGACAGCTATATACTCCCAAGACAAAGTCTGTGCTCAAAACCTGGGAATCTGCTGGTGCCCACTGACCTCACATCCACAGCGCTGCTGCAGTTGCTTTAGCCCTCTAAGGCGCTCCCAGGATGATACAATGTCCTCAAGCCCCGAAACAGTCCCAGGGATACCGTGATGGGAGAGGCAGGATTTCAGCCACCAGTCACACGTGGAGGCAAGCAGAGTTTGTCACTTATTTGTTTGGGTCAGATTCTCACCTCCCACTATTTTACCAGACGGGAGACTATGAGAAGCTGCTAACACTCAGACAAGCAGTTGGCAAAACATGATCAACACGCAACCAACAGCAAATGCAAACACCATTATTAGTCCCAAAGTACCTCACGTGGAAGAAATAACAGCCACCAAAATGTGGTGAAGTTTTCTTCTATTTCTGAAAAAGATGACAGATTTAAATGGCCTGGTTTTCCACACAAGCTTTAGGAAATACTGTGCAAACTCCTTATCCTGTCCCTCCCCTTATCCCCCACAAAAAACCCTAAAAAGCAAAAGAAAACTTATGGGACTTCATATCAACTCTGACAGTTGATACCAAGTTGATCATCATCACATCATCTTCAAAAAACCTGAGTGTCTAAAGCATTCACAGTATTGAAGAAAAACCTGTAGTATGACAATAATCTGTTTACTCAATGAATCCAACTTGCAGATTTATTCTTTATTTTACACACTGAAGGAATATTTACTCTCTGATGAACTTAGCTAGATTTGCACAATCATATGTTGGAATGGAAAAAAAATTGAGTTGAAGTTGCATGCTACCTTTCAAGAGCTCTGCCAGCTGGAAATATGCCATCAATTGTCTGTTCCCTAGGTGACTTGAAAGCAGAGGAGTCTGCTTAACAGAAATTCACTCAATTTCACCTTGTTTACTACAGGTTTAAGAAAATGGCCAGGAAGAAGATAGGTTAAATATTTTTCCTTTTAGGAATATTCTCCTGTCTTTCTTAGTAACAAGCTTTTAGTTTCAGACCAAAGTTACGACATTTCTAATCTAAAATGTTACGGAAATTGGAAGGACAAAGTAGGAATTACAAGAATTTTCCTTAGTTCCAAAATCTGAACAGTATGATACTAAGAAAAAATTAGTACCTCTAGGCATTCTGTATGTACTACCACCAAGCCATGCATTCAGCCATTACATGTGCATTTCTGTTCTGGAGAAATATGCTCTGCTTCCACATAAAGTCACAAGCACATATAAACCAGTAGTGGAAAGCAACAGTTTTTTGTGAGCTGGTTTATTCAAGAAAACCAAAATTCAGTATGTGTCACTTTCGCAGAAGCCTTTACCCTACCTTTCGCTATGCACAGGAAAGGACAGACAGACATACACACAAAGAAGTACATGACACATGTTGCCCATGAGCTGCTGTGTCTCAAGCTTTAGACGCCAGCGCTAAAGCTCTCTCTTACTCACAGCCCCCTGAGAGTGGGCCAATTCTCCTGCCCCAGCCCACTACAGATAAATAAACAAGGAGCACATTGTACACAGACATCTGTCTTTTTTTCCACCTTACCAGTCAAGAAATGCTACTAATACAACAATTACGTAACCATATAAATCTGAGGTTAATAAAAAGACCATGCTTTGAGTGACAATATCTACTTTGCCACCACAGAACTAACTCCTTTTTCCCTACAAATAAGTGTTATTTTTCTGAAATTGAACCCTGAGTGGTGAACTAGTAGCTTTCTTTTTTAGATGCTTCAATACATTAAGTGTTTTGCATTATAGACAGATCAACTGCCCATTCACTAAGGAACGCTACTGAAGTGATGCTGTAATCTCATTTAGCTCCCCCAGTGTTTACCTTCTACAGCCAGTCTTGGATAGCAGGGGGGAAAAAACCTAACCATGCAAGAATAAAGCTGGGACATTTCAAATGTGGAATGAGAAAATATTTACTTCTCAGGTTAGAGATCCTTTTGCTGCAGCTACCTCACCAACAAAGTATGGTGCCAAAAGTATGAGGAGGTAGAAAGATATTTATAGATTGGAAATGTTTTGAAATGTAAATGAAAAAGGCAGCAAATGAAAATACTGCGAAAGTTACTTACCAGTTAAACAATCTAGTGCAGTTTGCAGCAAACTTCATAGGGTAAAAATTCGGATTCATGACCAAAAACATACACAAGACCGAGGCAATGAAAAGGAGGATAAGAAAGACATAAATCACAAAGTTTAAAAGCAATCATTCCATTTGAACTTTTTTTCTGTGTTTCTGTCCTGTAATACTTGCCAGGAATGGCAATCTGCTAAGATTCTCACAACCCACCCCCCACACTTCCTATAAAAATAAACCTTCTTATTCGTGTTGCAGAATAGGTTCTGAGCTGAAAACTATTGGAACATTGAAAATGCACAGGGAAAACAAAAAGCTCAAAATTCATCCCCAGAGGGACTGAGAAGGGCACTAGGATAAAACAAGCAAACAATTACTGTGCAAAAATAATATATTTTGCCTCAGTCAGGTAAAAAACATGAAATACTAACTTAAAAAACACAGTTAAGAGAAATAGGACAAAAAAACTGGCAGTGAGAGAAGGCTGACCAGAATCTTCACTTTAGGCAAGACACCAACGTGAGGAACAATTTTTACCTCGGGGCAATAACCAGCCTTTGGCGTACAGTGTCCTGTAAGTGGAGATCCACGAAGAGGGGAAGAGTGGGAAAGCAGGGCTGGGTGAAAGGTCACTGTGGTGTTGGGAAACCCCCAGCATATGTCTGAGTGTGCAGAACTAAGCCTAAAAAATGAAGCATCACAGACCTCAAAGCATTTAATACTGCAGAATTGCATACACTACACCACCGCTGAATGCCATGCCCAATTTCACCCACAAATAAATTGTTTTTATGTGGAATTCCCAGGAAGTAACGCATGCTCGTCTGCTTGTGCTGAAATTAGTCCTTTGTCTGCACTGCAGATATGCCTAACTAGAAACATGGCTGGCCTAGGATAAGCACTCAAGGACACAGCACCATCTATGATGCAGATGGCACCATGACCTATTTCCGTAATAAATCTTATTTTAATTTAGGAAACAGTTTCAAGTTCCTGCACACGTTAATTACTGTGAGGAGGAGATGCTCAGGGAGAGAGACCCGTTCTGCTGTGCCTGCAGGGATTGGCACCTGCACAAGAGAACCCTGCACACTGGGTGGGGGCAAATGGACCAAGCTCAGGGGGAAACAGTGGCCGCCCAAGCAGTGGGATGAGTTCATGAGGGACGCTGGCACAGCTGGAGGTAGTCGGCATGACATGTTTGTTCATACTGTAGAGTGCCATGGCCAAGGAAGGAAGGAAGGACCGACATAAAAATGGGAATACAGAAAAGGCTACTAAACTGTCCTCAGGACTGGGTACAGAATATGCTGAGGCTGTAGCCACAGCAGTGGTCCTGGACCAGGATGGAATGACATTAAACACTGAGGGATATTGAGAAGAAGGAGACCCATGTAGAAAATGTTTTCACCATTTTTTCCTCTACAGGGCATCTCAAACACCTCAAATGGGTTAATTCCCTCAAATTTATGATATGGAATTTCTCTGACATGAAAGAGAGAAAAAGACATGTTTCTGCTTCAGCAGTAACTCCAGGTGCCAAACCACCTTTGGACCAGGGCAGTGAAATTTCACTTCTCAGGGACAGAGACTTGCTTATCCCCTCAAACAAATGTGTGCCTCCACATGAACTCTGCAGCACGTGGTCCCAAGGGCCACCATGTCTGAAAGGCCACTGTGTCTGAGCATTAAAAACCAATCCCACTGCCCAAGACCAACACTGCTCTGCTCCCAAGCCCAGTCGTGTGGGGCAAGGAGAGGCAGGGCACCCATCCCACTAAGGCATGTGCTGTCGGGGAGGGAAGCTCACAGAAACTTCAGAGCCCCTTCGCAGAGAAGTCCGAACTGGTACAGGGGAAACCAGCCCAGAAAGGAGGAGACAAAATGGCTTCACTTGATTTTTACTTTGTTTTCCCTACTCTCTCTCTTGCCTCTATTGCCACACATAGGCAATAAAGGGAGTTCAAAAGCAAAATCAATTAGTAAACAGAACCACAACTTCTCCACTTCAGGCAAGCATCTTACAGGGTCCTGCTGCTGCATTTTAGGAAATAAAGGTGGGGCTGCCTAATTACTCATACCAAAATCAGATTTGGGTGCTGGTCTGGAAGCATGGGCATTCTCCCATTCACTATCAGGGAAAAGGCAGGATGATAGTCTCAGAAAAGCTTCCCCAGCTGCCACACCAAGTAGAACACAAATAAAAAATTTATCTTACGCACTGTGTTCACAGACATAAATCTGAGCTACACAAACAAGTTGTTTTGTGTGCAGCTGAATTAATGAGATCTGACTGCATGTGGACTCCTGTGCTCAGCTTCCCCAGCACCATCCTTACTGCTGGCCAGCACACAGCACCTGGTGGCCAGGAAGGGCCACCAGCTTTCCTCCTGCTCCTCAGTTGAGCTACACCACTTGCAGGAGTTACCTTTGTGAATCCTACCCCTTGTGCAATTTCTTGGGGATCTACTGATAGATTACAAACCGGCTGGTGAAGGGCAGAAGGGTGATGGGAGCATGCTTGCCTACTCCCCATGCATGATGGCCTCTTCCCTTCATGGAAACCCTTGCCTTGCTGCTCCATGCATCCTCACACTGGCTGTCATCTCCTCAGGCCCTTCACTGGCTTTCCTCCCTGCTAGCACAGCACGCTGGATTTCTGCTTATGTACTTCCAGTCTACACTGAAAACAACATTCAAGATGTCTGTGAAGCAGCTTACACTTTGTTGTATTTTCCCAGATTTTCTTCCAAAGGCTTGGCAGACATCTACCAGCATTACACCTCCAGAAGGAGGAGGAAATGAAGAGAGGGGAAAGCATGCAATTGCTAGAAAGCTCACAAAACCAATGAAACTACATAGCTCATCTGATCTCAGCATTATCTCGCCCCTACAGAACAGACTCTTGGTCCAGCCAAAAATAATCCAATAGCACAACTGCAAACAATACCTGCAAACTGTGTACTTCTGCAAATATCTGCAAACTAAAAGATCTTACAGTTTTATGAATGGAGGCCACAAATGTCCAATCACTTCACCTTCTATTTGGTGTATACTTGTCTAAATGCAATTCATGGCTGTTGCTATTTCAGATTCAGCTTGTGTAAAGTCCAGCTTTCTTTTCCTTCTCAGCAGAAGGGGAGAATGCAACATTCAGAATATTGCCCTAAGTTTATGAGTAAGATTACCTAATCCTACAAATCAAGTACTTGAAAACCAGTGCTCCTTTTTCCAATGTTTCCTGCATATTCCGTATCATCTGACTCGCCTTTATGGGCAATGTACAAGTATTAGAGACATCTTAGTCCATCTAAAATGGCACATGCTTATACAGTCCTTAATAAACTGAACACACAAAAAAATCCACCACAACAATGATATCCATTTTAAAATGCATCACAGTGCTGAGGTCAAAGAAACTGGTCAGTTATGGAGAGGAGGCTCTTATTCTTCAATCTGGATGAAGTTGATAATTAAATCAAAATACCAGGACATCTGTAAAGTGGAGTTCATAAACACTATATATAAGGGAACTGATGTCCATTCTATCTTGTGACAAATATCACAGTCATATTACTTTTTATAATTTTTTTAAGGTTTCTTGTCACTGTTGTGACAAGACAGTTTCTGGACAGGATTATCCACGAAAGTCAGCTAACACAAAACTGAACAATGTGTGTGTAGCACAGATGAAAACAACCTTCTAGAAGGAAATATAAAATAAATGGTTTTCATCAAATTGTGGTCTCCAAAAGGGAGGATACATGGGGTTGCTTTCAGTAGTACACTGATCAGAAGAGTGACAAGTGACATCAGAACTGGTGTGCAGAGCTCATTACCTGCTTTCCAGCACCTACCACAATTCAATAAATTTTCACTTCCCATAGGCACTGTGGAAATTCTGAAGGCCTTTGTAACAAAACCAGGATTCATCTTTCAGTTATGACAAGTCCAAACAGATTTCATTTCCTCAACACTGGAAATGTAGGGAGGCACATCTCAAGCAGTCATACTGGCAATTTGACATTCAACAACAAACACTGCAAACTCACCAGGAATTATTTACTAAAAACTCAAGCAAGCAAACAACCAGCTATCTAAAAGTAAGTCTTTTCCATTCTGTAAAAGCTTACTGTTTTCAAAGGTATACCTTAAGTATATGAAAAAGATTTTTTAAATGATTGCAGGAGAATTTAAATCAAGAACAGCCGTGTCTAGATCAAATGTAAGGCTTTATTTCTGTAAATCAGATTTTTCTTCCCAATCCTTTTACCAGGAACAAATTATTCAAATAATCTAAAAAATGCCTTTCCCCACACCCCTCAATTCAGCATTACAGGTAAACAGCACAGCTTAGGCATTAACAGCCTTGAGCAATATTAATAGCTGGATAACAAGATCAGGAATCAACTGGTTAGTGTGAGTGGAGAGAGAAGTAAAAAACCTGGGGAAATGAAGACATCTATCAAGGCCAGAGAGAAAAAGTTAAATATAACCTGTTTCAAGATCGCCTTTCTTTCTGTCTGAAGTTCTCAGCCCTTTGCTTCAGCGGATCCCAACAGCAACTTTGGGGGCTTCGTTGTTTGGGTTTTTTTTTTTTTTAATAAGGAAGTACTAAAACTGATTTCAGGCTGCTACTCCTGACAGAACTCAGAGAAGTTCAAGACAAACCTTTTTTTTCCTTCAATTTGGGAAAGTACTTGACTTGTAAGAAAATGCAGATCATCATTCCAATCTAACCTGAGGATTGAGTCTTACATCCATGTAGGGGCTGAGAGCAGAGTAGATTTCTCTTCAAGATACAGCATGAGCTCCCTTCAGACGCAGATGTATGGAAAAATTCTCTTACTGTAAGCAACCATCAACTAGTGTCTCATGCTCCTAACTAAAAGAACCTTTGAAACAGACCCTCACTACGTCTGTCTGATTTTTTAAAAGTTTTTAACAAATTTAAGTAAAAGTGGCATTAGGGATGTGACAGCATGGGCTTGAGTTTTAGCTACCAAACCAGCATGACATGTTTTGGGCATACCCAGAAGACTCATATTCCAGTTGCTCACCCAGGCTCAAACCTGTGCTGCTGCATCCTCATGCATTTTATTTTCTTTCACGTATTTACACCTCTGCCGGTAGGCTGAAGCCAGAGCAGGCAACACCCACCTGAGCTGAAATCACACCTTCCTGTTACTACACAGACACACATCATTACAAATGCAATCAAGTCTGGAAGTGAAGGCACAACAGCCCAACCCCTCATGTAAACAGAACTGTAAATCAGTCCCTGTAATCCATCTCATGTTTGGGAAAACGCTTTTTATGATCCCATCCAGGGCTTGCTTGGAATTGTGGTTCCGGCAGACTGGGAACTCTCCAGCTGGCACAATGGCTGCAGCATGAAGGCTGCTTCTCACAAGGATGTGAAAGAAAACCACACGGGCCACAGAGATGCTCAAGATGCACCAAGGCATGCAAGAGAGGAGCTGGAGCCACAGGAGTGGCAAGAAAAATTATGGAGGTAGACACCTATCTGCAAATCTGATTAATGTTCCTGCTCCTGTGAATAGCAATGCAAAGAGATTTCTTACTGTGGAAACAACATGGTTAAGAACAAAGGAGGAACCTGTGAAGTTGAGAATCAATTTAGGGATTTTGCAGTGTCTACCGTCTACTCTACAATCTAACTGCTGGATGATCATCGGCACTGCTAACAGATAAAAACAGAAGTCCATAAAGTAGAATGGGACTAATTTTGTGCTGTTACACTTCAATTCATCTGCAAATCCTTACACATGATGTAAAATTAAAAAAACTCACAGACACGCCAAGCGCCGCATACACATGAATTACCTTAGTGGCTGGGGGGTGGGGTTGGTAGAAGTTTTTCACTTTTCTAAAATGGAAGGCATATACATCCAAAAAATGCACAGTATAAAATGATAGATTCTTTGGAAGTCAAAGGCAGATGTCAAAGAGATTTTCATCTGTTGGGGATTTCACTGAGAAGCATATATAACATTGCCATT
>NW_005054325.1:5392843-5402319 GCF_000277835.1 Geospiza fortis | reverse complement strand
CAGGAAATCAGGCTGCAGAAAAGCAGAGAAAGTTAAAAAAATTTACTTCTCTTACTATACACTTGCTACTCGGAGGCAATAAAGCTGACTTTAAAAATATTAAAAGCAGCAATGAATTAAGAGGATATCAAATGCATTTTATCTGCCCAGTAACCAAACTGGCAGGAAACAGCCTGTTACAAATGCTACATTCAGAAGTTGTTGCAGAAGGCAGCTTGACCATCTCCACGGAATCTGCACACCTATCCAGGACAGCACATTGATTGCTACACACTGCACCTTAATGATCCCTGAGGATCTCTATCATATTGCTGCACAGTGTTCACATCCCAGAGCAGCATTTCCCCAGGTCTGCATGGAGAGCAAGACGGGCATGGAGGAGGCCAGCTCAGGAGAAGCTGTTAAAGCTTTTTTTGCCTTAGCAAGTGTGACTTCATCAAGTGAACTCTGTTATGTATGATTACTGCCACTGGAAATCCTGTGCACTTTATTGTGAGGCCTCTAGGTGTTGGCAAGGAAACACAGAAGGATGCACAAGATTAAAACCAGACCTGGAGGTTTGAAAAGTGCTTTTCTGAGAACCTTGCATATTTTTCCCCCTTTGTTTAACTGATCCAGAATTGCTGTCTGCATGGGGGGAAAAAAAAAAGTGTTGGCATTTTCTTCTCAGGCCTAATTTCCCTTTATGGTATCCTTCCTCTCATTCTCTCATTCAGCTGTTCCACAGGAGATACTCTTAGGTCTGACAAGCCAAGACCTATAAACTTTGTCCAACGCTACACTTCTAAAGACAATTGGTGCCAGAATCCTGCTTTATTTCTATGACGACCTTATTCTTCTTGCCTTTTTTTTTTCTTTTTTTAAGCCTAGCCTTTACATCAGACTATTTGCTGGCAAAAGACAAGTATTTCTAAAAAGGATACATTTCATCTCAAGGCCTTTCTTCACAAATCCACCAAATTAGGTAGCTTATTATGAGGAATGAACCAGAAAATCATGGTCAGCTAGAGATTCGGGTTAAAAGGAAAGACATCTGGAATCAGTCTGGTTCTTCCAGAAGTATTCTGAATTTCCCCTAAGGCTTCAGTAACTCCAGACACTGCTTTATTGAAAAGAGTACAAATCAATCCTCAAATGTCTTTACCTTCCATCAGGAGTTTTATGCAATGGCATAATCCCACAAGAAGGTACCTAGGAAATCCCACTCAAAATGTTTCTGTTGGCAAGTCAGGGGGTCAGTAACCGTGTAGGATCAGAGATCCAAACAGGCAGGTTGGGAAGCAGTGGCACTACTCCACGTTCCAGCCAGGAGCCTGGGACTCTCACACGGATGTGTCACTGTCCCCCAAGCCAGATCACAGCATGTACTGGGGAAAACCCCAGTAGAGAATGTGCTTCCTCGGAAAAGACTGGCTAGTTTTGATTTTTACAAATACTTTCATAACTCATCTGTGAAACAGAAAATACAGAAAAACATGTATGTGTATATATATACATATATATATAGGTAAAAAAATTCTTATCATTGCATGGAGGGAGAATTTAAAAAACCCTGCGGTATTTGCAAGTGGCACATGGTATTTTTGACACCAGAAGGAACAAAATAATCTACCTAACATCACTGCCTAAATCAGTTGGAAAGAGAAAAAGGTGATAAATAGATTTTAATTACAATCTAATTACTCACAGCTTACAGCCCCCAGCCAGATCCAGCCAACCAGAAAGGTTACTCATTTGGGGCACCACAGTATGTACCCTCTTTGACAGGGTTAGTTTTACTTAGCAGCCCATGAAACAAGCAGGACAAATATAATCAATTTATTACTAGAAAACCTTGGGGATCACAGAATTGTAAAATATATCCAACTGTAAGGGACCCCTCAGGATCACACATTTTTCACTTTTTAATCTTTTTTTCGTTTTCTACAAGAAAATTGTTTCAAATATTAAGATCATTGCATCTGTCTGTGACACATATACTTGAGATTATTTTTCCATTCCCAAAGAGATATACTCTGTAGATGACTACTTTTCACTCAACCTGAAAGTGGTCAACTGTGTCTTTCAAGTCCAAAAAAACCCTTTCACCCTGATTAATGAAGCTAAAGCTTTCCACTTCATTTTCCTTTCAGCACAGCTGCTTCTCTTATCACTCCAGCTGTACTTTTCTCAGAGCTGCAACATGATGCTCAGGTCTGGAAAAGCTTAGAAATACTTATTTTGTAGCACATGGGTTTGGGGTTTTTTTTTCCAGTAGATATAAAATACCAGACTGGAATGATCCTTTACATCTTTCTTGCAAAACACTGATTGATGAATAGCACTTCATAGAATTTTACAAATTTTCAAGACCAAAATTTCTGCCTGAGGAAGTTAAAAGAATGCAGAACGTTTATCAGGCAATTTCTAGAGTCACCAAGTAACAGGGAGCAGCCATGGGTACTTTTAAAAATCATGATCAATTTATCCACTCTCAGTAAGATTCTGTGATGGAAAATTCACTACATGCTAAAATGTACTTAGATCAAATGAAGAAAAATTATGAAAAATGAAAGCATCTGAAAATAATGCCTGAAAAGTTGGGGAAAATAGTCACAATTTCTAGTAGGCTTTAGAGGCTATTGGACTCTTAGCATTTAAGCTGAGAAAAATGTTTCAAGAATCTTATGGAATACAGAACATAATGGCAGCAGTTTACATTTTGGAGTTAAAAGAAAGAAGGCAATGTATGTTACAGAGAGAGAAGAAACACAAAGAAAGAATTACTTCAACAGCTATGAAAATCCCTTGGGAAAACAGTATTTCAGTTTGAATGTGTTCTTCCTATTTCTCTCCCCTTCTGGAATGAATTACTACTTTTTTTTTTCTTTTTAACAAGTATACATATATAATATACACGTATGAACTGCATTTAAAATTGTTCAATAAAATTACTACATTAAAGAAACCACACACATTTCCAAGAGAATCAAGAAAGACAGACAGACCCTGTTCTCACACAGCAGAAATACTGCCAGATACACAGGATTGCCCAAAGTCACAGAACAAAGAAAACTCACGCAGATGAGCAACATGTGGCAAACCTTTAATCAGGCATTTTTTCTATGCGTGCTAACACCAGCAAAAGCCAGCACCGGGAACGTCAATATTTCACAGAGCAGAACAAAACCAGTCCTGACAGCACGGGGGCATCTCACAGTGCCAGCAAACCACAGCACTGCACAAGCCAAAGAAGAAACACCTTTGAAAATCAAAACCATAAAGCATCTTGCGTGATGCGTTCAGATGATCCGGGATCTTAAGGAAAGAACAGAAAGAAATCAGTTCTATCGTAATTCAAACAGGCGAATGGCAGGCAGCCATCCCAGACTGCCTACAGAAGACATCTATTGAGACACAGAGAGAGATGGCTCGCCAAAAGGAATTGTTTGGCTCTGCTTCTCCCAAAGAAGGAGGACAGGTCATCCTTTTTCCCAAGGGTTTTGCCATCACCTGTGCTGAGATGGGATGGCACAACACATACACAGAATACACGGGTACTGCCCAAGCAGCCTGCAATTCCAGGCTGAGATCCGGAGCCACAGAAGGAGCCAGTGGGCAGCACAGTCTACCCGTGAGCTTCAGGAGAGCCAGAGCAGCCCTCTGGGACACTCTGGTCCCTCCTCATCGAGGTCAGCTACACAACAGAGAGCCAATGCTTCTGCTCCTAAATTGGGTTACACAGAGCAGTGGCTTTAGAAAGAACAAATTTTCCTGCTCCCTCCCCCACGCCACTCCTCCAAAGTTGACAGAAAAAGGGGTTGGGGAAACTACTTCAGAGATTTTAAAAGAAAAGTAAGAGTGCAAGAGAGGGAGGTATCTGTAGCCAAACATGAGTCAAACTGGCCATGATGACAGAGAGAAATACTTCATAAAACTGCTGCTGGAACTTTTATTGTACTTTTAAAAATTCTCCTGAAGGCAAGGCTTTGTTCAGTTTTTGCTCATTAGATTTCTCCAGTTTCTACCCTATATTGGCCTATCAGACATTGTACATTGCTCTAATCCACACAGACACATCAGCCCTGCATCAGAAACCTGAGAGGAGTGGCAAGATCAGTCTAAATCGGTTCCTGTGCTGCAGCTTTGTTCTCTCTTTTTACCTCTGATCTGGCAAATTAAATTCTGTTTAGCCTAAGAGTCCATACTGTTACTGATTTGCATGCACTTATTACAGACGCATATGTGGATTGTCAGAGTGAACATTTTTTAGAGTGATCTGATGAAGATTAAGGCAATTTACTTGATAAATCCATAAACATAAACTCAAAAAATACATTTAAAAGCGTATTGCACTGTCAAAGCCTTTATATTATTTAGATTCTAATCTATGCATTTAAGCATTAAGTAGACCTTCATTTTCAGACTCTGTGTTTTCATCTTCCTCGTTTTCCTCAGCACACTCTCAGCCATACTAAATTTCTCAGTGAGAGCTTCTGCTGCCCATTAACAGCTCAGTGCACAAGATCACGGAGTTATCACAGCCATTTTAGACAGCACAAAATCCAAGATCAGAGCTTTAAAAAACCCACAAAAACAGGGAACCTGATTTAGAAAAAATGGCTTAACACGCCTTATGAGCTTTTGTTTGTGTATTTTAATGAACACTGAATTGCAGAGGATGAAGGCTGATTTGTAAAGAGACACGGATGTTCCTGCACAGAAGGCAATCAGTTCCCAGTTTAATTATTCACTGTGAAAACAGAATTCCCTTTAACCATTTCAAACACGGCCCTTTCATTTGACTTAAATGTCTCACTGCGTGGCATTTGCCCCTGCCCTGGTTAAAGGATCACGTCAGAAGTCTTGCTGGAGCCATGAGAGAAGCAGGACAACCTATTGCACAGCAAGGTTAAAGACAGCAGTGCTTCATTTACTTCTCTGCTGCTTATTATGTTGCACGCTTCTGCCATTTAATTTCTACCCATACGTAAGTGGCTTATGCATTCCTTCATTAAACCCACCTGCCTACATTTTGCAAGCATTTTACCTTTTCATCTCAATTGCTTCAATTCCACCTCCCCAACTACTTTAAAATAAAAAAAAACTATATTCCTCTATTCATTGCGTGATTCATTGCCAGCCAGCTTTTCATTCCGTCAGTATTCTGAGATGAGCAAAATTAAACACTTTTAGAGCTGACGTCAGACCGCCAAATTCTGCGAGAACAACAGAGAAGTTTCATGATTGTATTTCATTCTGTTCTGCACTATTTTATTTTTGCCTGACTATCGTCACACTGTAACAGAACATGAAAAGGTTTGTGAGAGCCAGGCTGGGTGATGCCCGCATCTTTTTTCCTCCGTAGTTACAGTTAATTTATACCCCAGTAACGTGCGTGTCTCGTTCAGATTATTCCTTCCAATGTGCATTACTCAAAAATTAATTTTATCTTCTAGCAAGCTGCCCACAGAGCCTACCGGGGCTGTATATCACACAGGAGGGAGAGGAAGGAAGACACTTATTTGGTCTCTGGGCTACAGCTTGTAACTGCATGTCCACAGAATCAGCAACAGCACAGCTGCCTGCAGATAAGAAGAGTGGGGCGTGCTCCAAAGCCACTCTGAAACAAGCATGCTTTATGGTCCCTCCCTGTCCTTTTGGTGGAAGCAGGGGTGGAGGAAGCACACTGCAGAGATGGGGCTGCAGGCTGGCAGGAACCTCACAGATGAAGAGCCCCTGGCCAAAGGGGCCACAAGCTGTCAGGGGCTTGTTGATGTGATGGGGTCTGAGCCCCATTTATAACCTTAATCCCATTCAGCTTTAAAGCAGGTGAGCTTGGTGTCTTGTTTTTTTGGTTAATTTTTTGAAGTAAATCTGTGTATACACTTGCAGAGCTCTATAAATAAAAAACATGTGCATTTATCTCCAATTAAACTCCTATGTAAATTTATATGCAAATTAAGTGCAACCCTCAGGCTGCTGGCAAGGTGCCAGTTCAGCTCAGCCCCTGGTACAGCAAATTCTGCATCATTGATGGGATGTGACCTGCCACTTTCGAGTTTAGCCATGAGAAGGCAAGCACGGATGGTCCCATCCAGGGGAGGATGCAACCAGGAGGGACTGCGGGTTTCGGAACCTCCTAACACAGCGCATCCATGGCGTCGGAAAAAGAACACACGTCACTCAAATGCAAGGGAAAACGAGACTCAATGTGTCATTCTGTGACAAGCAGATTTCTCTCCACCCCCGGCTCTTCCATGCTGCACCCAAGCCCGCACAGTAAGAGCCAAAAACCTTTCTGTAAGCTCTGTATACAGGTGCAGTAGCAACACCCCTCCCCCAAAAAAAAAACCTTCAGGAAAACAAGCAATATAGGGGAAGGGGAAAAAAAGAAAAACACAGATTTGAAAAGCACATTAATCTGCTTGACAAGCCACGAACCACATTGCCGCTTTAATTAGAAGCAGAATCCATGGAAGTAGAGGGAACACGGAGGTGCAAGCATTTATAACAAAAAAGGGACTTGTGATTTAATGACCTCCTCTGCTAGTTTAAAAATTAATGGGGCCAAATCAGATTAAAGCATTTTTAATACAAACCAGTCTGACATTTATCACCGGTGTTAACTGTAAGGTGGTTCCCCATCATTTCAGCAGAATAAGAAATTTGGCTTCTTTTTAATATAGGCTGGCTCCAAAATTAATTCTTAAAGCCACCTTCTATTTAAGATGTTTCTGCTGTGGTCCAACACGTACTGCTGACTTTCAGTCTCAAACCCCAGTTATTTAGGATGACTCTTCCCTGTCTCGCTGCTTTAGGCACAGCCTGGGAAGGGAGACCGGGAAACCCCAGCCCACCTTCAGACTGTAATGCCAGAGGACCTGGCTCTCTGCACACCTGCAGGTCAGGGGGTTTTTCCCCTCCTTCTCTCCCCAACACGTCTTGCTCTGAGGGGCTTTTTTCTTTGCAGTGCTTCTTTTTAAGCCAGGCCAATGCAATGCTCTGTTCCACACAGCAGTCCAAGAAGTAATTTGTGGGCACAAGTGGGAAGCAGCAGACACGGGGCTGGCCAGATGGACACAGACGGACAGATGGATGCTACCCACCCAACCTCGGGGAGACACCAAAGCCCCTCACACACAACTGGGCACTTCCTTGCATCAAAACCTGCCTTTAATTTAGAGTTTGTGATTTACCATCAGAACCACGGAGAAAGGGAGGAAGCACAGCAAGTGATATCCTGACAGGGGGAGAAAAAAATCTTTTTGAATGTGGCATTTCTGCAGTGCTTTGAAGGCAGAGTCAGCCTGGTGAGATGCATGTGCCAAGAGTGTGGCTTTCCACATTAAACCTTCCAGAAAAAAAAACCAAACCCATCTTGCAAACACTGGTCAATGGCAAGGTGATGGAAGAGCCACAGTTGCAACAAGCTTGTGCTCTTATTCCTCTCCTCCTGCCTTGTCACTTTGGTTCCAGTTCAAAGGGAAAAAATACTAAAGTAATCACCTCAGAGAAAAAAATATATACCTTATTCCTTAGAAAAGTTAATTGACTAAATTTGACATACAAAATTTTGGGATAGCAGGTTAAAACACCGAAAAACTCAGCCAACTGCAAACAAATGTTAATTGCCTTTGGACAGGTATGTAACAACCTATACAGGCTAAAAACTAATGTCACAACTTTAAATAACACCGTCTCAAACCTAGTTACCAAGACTGTAGAAAATAACTTCATTTATAAACTCAGGTGATTTATTTCTGAAGAGTGCGAGATTTACATTTGCTTTCTTAATGCTGAGGATCAAATTTTCCTGAGGCATATGAGCCATTTACAGAGAAATAGTCTTAATTCAAGGTGCAGCACAACTTGAGTTTTACTTCTTACAGATGCACAGTGCCTATCAAGAAATGAATAGCACACAGGAGGCTTTGAGCTACTGAATGAAAACCAGATTAGATCAATGCAACACATTCCTGGGATGTACAAAGTCACTGATGAGAAACATAAATGAACTCAACTCCAAATCTGGTATTTTGCTCTCTCCTCCACCGAAGTATTGTTATGTCTCAAGCCAGAAAGAAAGAAATCCCTCTGCCTGCCCCAGCTATTGCATGGGATGGACTCTGCTTCCCAAAGGGAAACTGATCTAAAGGCACTCACCCCCACCACACCTGGAAACCTCTGCGCAGCTGCCTGTGCTGCATCTGTAAAGCAGCAAAATTAAACCTATACAAGCCTATTAAATGGCAGCCAAGTAGTTAAGCTGCAGAGAAATAGCCCATTACACCACTCCGCTTAGCAGGTAAACGATCTTATCTCCTCCACTTGCTTCCTTGGAAAAACATGCGAGTTGGGAGAGGAGGAAAAGCACAGGGAGAGCAATTTTTGGCAGTGACAACTGTCAAAGGGAGTTTGGTTTGAAAAGAAATATGAAAAGCTTTTGCCCACTTGGACCTTAACGGCATGGAGAGTGCTTCATGTTATGTATTAAAGCAACATCTATTTTTCAAAACCTAAGAATATAGTATCAGTACATACTGCCTCGGGGTTTACATCAATTTCCTGCTTATTAATTAATTGGCTTGTTAATACAACAATTTGCAGGCCTGTACTGCCTAGTGAGCTCAAGGAGCCTGTGTTCTCCCTGCCAAGATCAATCTGCATTAGTCTAAACTCTCTGATGTAGAGCAGACTCTACTTCTGTCAGAGATAACTGAGAGGAGACATTAACTCTTAGAAACATGTGCTCAATATTGGAGGGACAAACGAAAAACAAGGCATAAAGTTTGACTCCCAAATGCCATCATTTAAAGGGCTAGATGAAACATCATTTGCAAGATCAGTAAAAAAAATGGGGGCGGGAGGAACCCCCCAAAAATAACACATACAAAAAAGCCCTTCCTTTGCCAGCAGTGCTATCAGTGAAATTTAAAAACGAGATCTACAACATCCTACAGATCAGACATAAAACCCCCAGTAACTCCTACATTCTTTACAGCCTGGACTTCTAGATAACACAAGTCTCACATTACTGAAGTGTATCAGTAGAAAACACCCACCTGGCTGCAATGTGAATACAAATAATCCATCTTTAAAAACTTCACCAACACACAAACTTTGTTCTTTGGCACACATTAACATTAGCCCAATTAGGTCCTGTCACTGAGCACATATCAATTCCCAAATATTCATGGATAAATTTAAGAGGGATCAGGATGTGGCATATTTATTCATTATTTGCCCCTCTCTTTTATGAACGTCCTTAGCTCTTATCAAGTCCTCTCTATCAGTTCAAACTAGCCACCCCGACTGATGAATAGCAAAAATACCAAACAGCCTTCCAGAAGTCAACAAGCTTAAAATCCACTTGTTTACAATTGTTGCTTGCAGCTGAGTTTTTTTCCCCCCCATTAATTCATTCATTTACATAAACACCTTTGGAAGGAAAGCTTCCAGGGATGCTAAAACTTATGGTTATGCTTTCATGCTTC